>NC_092875.1:76548903-76885944 GCF_028372415.1 Notamacropus eugenii
GTTGTCTCTCCCATTAGATTGGGGTTGCCTTTGCCTCTTTTTGTATCATTGGCACTTAGCACAGCGTCTGGCACATAGTAGGGACTTAATAAAGGATTGATTGATTGGATGATGATCTAGTCTAAGAAACAGAGAAGGGGTGGTTAGACAGGTAGAAGAAGCCAACATAAAACAACGTCACAAAAATCCAGAGAGGAGAATGGTCAAGAATGTCAAATGCTGCAGAGGGAGCAAGGAGGATGAGGACTGAGAAAAGACCATGAGATTTGACAAGAGATCATTAGTGAATCTGAAGAGAGCAGTTTGAGCTGAGTGGTGAGGATGGAAGCCAAATGACAGGAAATATAGACGAGGGGAGAAAGCCTAAGTACTGAGTGCTGAGTATTAGACTTCTGTGATCTAGAACTCTGAAAACAATCACCTATCATTCCATATCCTGCTTAAACCTAGTCCTTGTCCTTATCATAACCTGGTCCAGTCTTTCCATCCCTCTTCTTTCCTAGGACATTACCTCTCCTCTGGCTACACTCTATCCTTTCCTACTCTCAACCCTTTCTCAAACTCTACCACCTTCTCCTCTCCAATCCCTCATATTCTTGTGGCTTGGCCGCTCACACCTGGCCAATCAACAGGCATTCATTAAATGATCACCTTGTGCAAATGCCAGGGAAACAAAGAAAAAGCAAAAACAGATTCTACCCTCAAGGAGCTTGTGAGTGACGACAACACGTACAGAAACAGGGATATACTAGACAGAAACAAAGTAGGTAAATGTACCTTAGAGGGGAAAAAACACTAGCAGTTTGGAGGACCAGGAGAGGCCTCCTCGAGAAGCAGAGTGGTAAAGGAAGCCAGGGATTTTAAGAGAAAGAGGTGAGGAAAGAGGGCATTCCAGGTAGGGAGGACAGCCAGAGCAAAGGTTTGAAGGCAGGAGGTGAAGCAATGGGTTTAGGCAATACCAAGTAAGCCAATATGGCTATTGAAAGACTGGAAAGGTAGAAAGGGGCCAGATTGTAAAGACCCCTAAATGCCAAAGGACCTTTAATTTGGTTCTGGAGATTTTAGGGAGCAACTGGAATTTATTGAATGTAGATGATATAATGAGACATAAGTTTTAAGAAAACCATTTTATCAGCTGTATGGAGGATGGATTGGAATGGGGAGAGACAAGGAGCAGGGAGACCAATTACAAAACTATTGAAATAGTTCAGGAGAGAAGTGATAAGGCCTGATGTGCAGGATGGTGGCCTTATGCAAGAAGCTAAAGGGGGACATAAGAGAAATGTTGTAGAGGTGTGAAAAAATGAGATTGGATGACTGCAGCTGGAATTCCTAGTTTCTTTGGTGTCTCCCCCAAAGGCTGTTGTCTGGGAAAAGTCCTGCATAAGACCTTCACAGATCCTTTCCAGATTCAGCTTCTAGAACATTTCCTCCAAGAAATGGACTCATTTCATCTCCCATCCCTAAACATTTGTATTGCTAGGAAAGAGAAATATGGCAGATGGAAACCAGAGAGAGGGGGGTTGGTTTACTTGACAGCTGCTGGAGAAGGGAGGCTTGGGCCTGGGAGGGAACCTGGCACATGGTGATGGAGGGGGTCCACTGAGGCAGGCTTCTGCACCTCCTGGGACAACAGTATCCTCATGAGAGGATCAAAGTTACCATATCTCCCTCAGTCAGTCCACCAGGATTTATGGAGCACTTCCTACATGCCAGGCACTGTGCTAGGCACACCAGGGGAACAAAGAGAGGCAATAACTCAGTCTCTGCACTGGAAGATGTGCTCACAGTCTAATGTGAAAGAACTGTGTCTAGACAAGATACATGCTGTGTAAATGGGAGGTGAAATCAGAGAGGAGGGATGGCTTTGTAAACCTGAAGTGCTGTGGATATCGTGCCATTACTTCTGATGATCCCTCCTCCCCTCAGGCTGGAGGCCCCTGTTGGTCTCTGTGAGGCTGAGGTCAGAGGGAGTCCTACCCAGGATGGGGCAGATGGGGCAGGGGAGAGAAGGAAAGGACACAAGAAAAGAAATGAAATGACCCAAGTAATGGGGACAGGGGAAGGTAAAAGCTATTGAATAAGAAAGGAAAAGTGGGCTAATGGAGGGAGAGCTAGGCTCAGAGTTAAGAAGATCTGGGTTCAAGTTTCCCCTCACACACATACTGGCTCCATGAGTCTCCAAGGCCCCCAGCCTCTCAGTGCCACAGACACTTCTCTGAGAGGACAGTAAGCAGGGCACTGGGAGAGAAATCACTGTCTAGTCCCCTCCAAAATATTCCCCCTCCATCAGTCTCCAGTGTTGCCAGGCAGGTCAGACTCCTGTGGCCTCAATTCTTTCATCTGGATTGGACCTTGGAAAGAGGTTTGAACCTCCCAGCGCTGAGCGAAGGTCTGGCCACAGCATTTGGATGAGGTTTCCTGAGGGGGTCTGAGCTGGGATGGACAGAATAGGGAGAAAAGGAGAATTCCCAGGATTTAGATGTGGCCCCTGTAGTGAAGAGCTAAGGGCACTGAACAGAGAGAGCCCCAGTCAGGGAGAGGTCTGGGGAAGATCAGAGGGGGCCCATATGAGGAGGCAAAGGGCACTGGAGAGAGGCAGCCTACGCAGGGAGGGGTTTCTTTGCTCTCAGCTTAACAGAAAGAGCCCTTCAGCGACTCCCAGGCTAGACACAGAACGCAGGAGAGGTTTGTACCTTGACAGTTGTTCATAGTGGCATTTGGGAATGTCTCCTCTCCAGAAGGAAGGGCATATCCAGGGACACAGGTGCAGTGGTAACTTCCCTCTGTATTAGCACAGGTTGCATTCAGACCACAAGAGGCACTATTGGGTGGTACACATTCATTAACATCTGCAACATGAAAAAGAGAAAAAAAGCAACAAGACATACATTTTGACACGACCAATGTGGTCATTTGTTTCAACTGTCTACAGTGTGCTATTTGTTCAAGGGGGTGGGAGAAAGAGGAAAGAAATGTTTGTTGGTTGAAAAAAAAGAAAAGGAAAGATCAGGAAGGTAGTGGAAGGGGGTGGGCTCAGGGACAGTTCCTCATCTCTGAATGTTCTCTGGGACCTTCCTGCTGGCATGTAAGTACAGACATCTCTTCTCAGGCCTCTGACAGTAAAAGGGAGAAAAGATAGAGGAGGTAGCTTGAGGAGGCAAGAGGGATTTCTGAGGATGAGGGAGATCTGAGGAGCCCATGGCCAAGGAGAAGCTGATGATTTGGAGGCAGAGGGTCAGGTCATGATCTCCAAGGTCAGCTCTAAGAGAGGAGAGAGGGCATGAGGTGGAGGGCACCAGTAAAGGGGCTGGCCTGAGCAAGGAAGGAGAAGAGAATGGTCTGGGAGGGATGATGGCCAGGAGGTGAGGGAACTCTGGGACGGCAGCCTTGATCTTTTCAGTAGAGTAAGAGGCCAGGTCCTTTGCTGAGGCCCCAGCGGGGAGAGGGTCATGGGCATGAGGGAGTTAAGGAGACAAAGCAGGGTTTTGAACTGTCCCACTGGAAGGGAAGAAACTTTAGGAATAATACAGAGATGAAATTGTGGACAAATACAAAGATTAGGCAGGTAGTGTGACCTGTCATCCCTGTTCCCTGAGAGGGAGGCTGAGGTGGATCTCTTGAGCTTTGGGGATCTGAGTTATAGGAGGTTTAAAGCCAATTTAGTGTCTGTGCTAACCTGGTACCAATACAATGAGTTCTAGGAGGGGAGGGCTGCCAGGGTGCCTAAGGATAGGAAAACTAGACCAGATTGGAAATGGAAGAGGAGAAAAGTTACTTTACAATCAATGGTGGGATTGGGCTCAGGAATGGGTGCTGCACTTCCATCTGGTGAGATTGGGAGACTAAGGAAAGAAAGAAGAAAGAGAGAAAAAGAAAAACAAAAAAAAGAAAAGAAAGAAAAAAGAAGAAAGGAAGGAAGAAGAAAAAAGAGAACAAAAAGCTTATTGTCTAGCAGGGAAGGTCCAGTTAGAATCAGACAATAGGAACTTGATCCAGGATATGAGATCCCATGTTGAGAGCTGGAGGGACCACCCCAACCTCCACCTTTCTCAGATAAAGAAAGGGAAGGCCATGGTGGGGAAATGACTTGTCCAGGTTCTCACAGCCAGTAAGTCTCAAAGATGGGATTTGATTCTCCCTCCTCTGACCCCCAGAGCCAATGCTCTTCCCATTGGATCCCCCAGCCTTCCAGGGATGACTTTCTTCAGCAGCTACTTATAATACTTACTTACAATGGGTAAATATAATTATAGCTAGCATGTAGATAGTGCTTTAGGCTTTCTAAAGCACTTTATAAATATTATCTCACTTGATCCTCATCACCTCAGAGGTAGGTGCTGTTATCATCCCCATTTTACAATTTATGAAACTGAAGGAGGAAAAGGTCAAGTGACTTGCCCAGGGTCATGTGGCATCTACAGTTGGATTTCACCTCCGGTCTCTCTGACTCTGGGTCCAATGCTCTATCCACTGTACCTGCTAGCTACCTCAAATCATAACCTCTTTTGGGCTTCGTTTTCTTTGGATTTTAAATGTTTCATTAGCACTCTTAGGATATTGTAGTGAAAAAGGAGCTGGCCTTGGAGCTAGAAGACCAGGGTTCAAGTCCTGCCCTTGACACATGTTGGCTCTGTGATTCTGGGAAAAGTCACTTAATTTCTCAGTGCTCTAAGCAGCTCTCTCTAAGACTATAAGTGGCTGTGTATTAAAAACGTATAACAGCAAATGTTTTGTAGATCAGGGAAACCCAGCTATACCTCCTGCCTGGAGCATGCTGCCTCCCCATCTCTGCCTGTTTGGATCCTCTTCTGTTCAGTTCAATTCACCAAACACTGAGTGCCTACTGCATGCCATGCACTGAGGATACATGGACCAAACCAAAACAATACCCCTGTCCCCAAAGAGCTTATATTCTACCGGAATCCTCCCTGATTCCCTCCACCTTGCCCCAGTTCAAAGGAATCTCTTTCCCTATTCACATTTGTTCATATACAGTTTTTTGGTCTTTTTTAGAGGGGTTGAGGAACTGCAGGCCTATCACAGTCTACTTTGTATTCTATTTATTTGTGTTATAGCCTTTCTAGTTGACTGTAGGTTCCTTAAAGGCAAGGTCTGTGGTATTCTTCTTTGTATCTTTTCGATCCATAACCACTCAAAAAACTTTGGCCTGACCATACACATAGGAAGGACCAAGTGAATGAAGAATGTCTATAACCTATCCAGAAAAACCGAATATAAGCTTTCAGGGAGAAAAATAGGCATTCAGTGAAAGAGAGGACTTTCAAGCATTCTTGATGAAAAGAACAGAGCTGAATAGAAAATTTGACTTTCAAATACAAGAATCAAGAGAAGGGTGAAAAGGTAAACCGGAAAAAGAGATCAGAAGGGACTTGTTAAAGTTGAACTGTTTACATTCCTACATGGAAAGAGGATATTTGTAACCCATGAGACCTTTCTCAGTATTAGGGTAGTTGGAAGGAATACACACACATACACACACACACACATAAAGAAAGAGAGCGAGCACAGGGTGAGTTAAATAAGAAGGGATGATATCTAAAAAATAAAATTAAGGGGTGAGAGACAGGAATGTACTGGGAGAAGGAGAAAAGGGAGAGGTAAAATAGGGCAAATTATCTCACATGAAAGAGACAAGTAAAAGCTTTTACAATAGAGGAGAAGAGGGAGGAGGTGAGAGGGAATGGGGGAACCTGATTCTCACTGGATTTGGCTTAAGGAGGGAATAACATACACACTCAATTGGGTATGTAAATCTATCTTACCCTACAGGAAAATAGGTGAAAAGGAGATGGGGAGGATGATAGAAGGGAGGAGGGGAATCAGAGGCAAATACTTTTGGGAGGGACAGGATCAAAGGAGAGAATAGAACAAGCGGGAGCAGGATAGGAAGGAGGGAAATATAGTTAGTCTTTTACAACATGACTGTTACGGAAGTATTTTGCATGACTACACATGTATAACATATCAAATTGCTTGCCTTCTCAATGAGGGTGGGTCAGGAGGGGAAAAGGGAGAGAATGTGGAACTCAAAGTTTTCTAAAAACGACTGCTAAAAATTATTTTTATGTTCAACTGGGAAAAAAGATATATGGGCAATGGGGTATAGAAATCTATGTTACCCTACAGGAAAATAGAAGGGAAGGGAATAAGAGAAGGTAGAGGTGTGATAGAAGGGAGGGTAGGGGCATCTAGGTGGTGCAGTGAGCAGAATACTGGCCCTGGAGTCAGGACCTGAGTTCAAATCCAGCCTCAGACACTTGACACTTACTAGCTGTGTGATCTTGGGCAAGTCATTTAAACCCAATTGCCCTGCTTTCCCCCCTCCGAAAGAAAAAAAAAGAAGGGAGGGAGACAGAAGGAAGGGGTAATCAGAATGTATGCTATCTTGGAATGGGGGGAGGAGAGAGATGAGAAGAAAATTTGGAGCTCAAAATCTTGTGGAAGTGAATATTGAAAACTAAAAAGAAACAAAGAAATAATTTTAAAAGAGTGTCTATAACACATATTATGACCTGCAGTTGGATGGAAGACTTATAGAGCATGCTCATCATTATGTATATTTGGGACAGACCATAGAGACAGAAAGTGAATTGAGCTCAAAATTCTTCAGAGGAGGATAGCAGTCTGGACTTCAAGATATTACCAATTTCCTCTATTGACCCCTAAAAAATAAAGGTCTATATTGTAATACCAATATTCCATTGCTGTTACAGTCTGACTGTGAGACATAGAACATAACTGAGGTCCACACATGGGGTGCTAGAGAGGCCCATGGGAGTGTGAGCTCCCTATATCCTAGAACCAATGAGGAACTCCAAAACACAGAAGGAAAACTGTCTTCAGGGAAATGCATGATAGAAAAAAGATGGTCTGGGCATTTGAAGAGGGTGAGGGAAGTCAGGGGAATGGGTCCAAGTGCTGGATCAGAGTTATAGAAGGATCATGGAGGAAGGTCCATTGGGTGGACTCTCTGCTGCAAAAGGAAGTCAGATAGCCAGGATAATAACAACAGCCTCCATTTCTCTGGCACCTTAAAGTTACAAAGGCTTTCTTTACCACACTCTTGGGAGGTGGGCTAGGAGTCCTACATATGAGCCCCCTGAGCCTCAGAGGGGGTGAATGACTTGTCCACGACCCCAAAGTAGGCAGGGCCAGTGCATCAGGCTAAGGGATCCTATGCTGAAGGGAACCGTTCTTCCCACCAGATGGACATGGGGCTGCCTCAATGCTCACAAAGTCTTTAAGACTTGAGAGCATCTGACTAGTGCTGCCCATATTCTGTTCCCTAGAACACTTGGTTCCAAACTTCTTCCAGCTCAGAGGGGGATAGGCCTGCCCAGGTTCCCTGTCCAAGGTACTTCTTGCCTTGGCCCTGAGCCTTGACTGACTCATTGAGTGCTTTAATCCATTACCCCAGAAGTCCCATAGGGTTGTGGGTCCTTCTATTCCCTAGAGATATAAATCCCTCTGCACTCAGACTGGTTCTCACTGCTTTTAGTAAATCCTGGTTCACATGTGCACACATAACTTCCAACTGAATTCTCACAGATTTCATTTGGCAAACAGGGTGATTTGTTCTGACATTAATTTTTATCTCCAAAAGGAAGGGACTGGGGGTGATTAGTAATCCTAGTTTGAACACAACAGAGACCTGGGTGGAGTTCCTAACTCCCTTGGCCTGTCTTGCCCCTGTGTGCCTGCTGGGGATGATGGGAACTGGGCTGGACAGAAGCATCCCAAGCCTTGAAACCTTGAGACCTCTTCCTTCAGTCTCCATATCACTCCCTGGCCTGGGCTTCCTGGGACAATGACCACAGTAAAACTAATTTCCTTCTGTTTCCTTCTTTGGGTGAGATTGGCCAAACAGCATCCTTCCCTCCCTCACCTTCCTCCTGCTCCTTTTTATTATAAAACTGTAGAGCTGGAAAGAAATCTAGAGGTCATGTTATCGAATATCCATAATTTACAGGTGAGAAAACTGAGGCTCAGAGAGGTATAGAGACATAGGAAAGGTACTTTAAACATCAGAGGTGAGGTTTGAACCCCAATCCCCTGACTAAAGTCAGTACTGTTGCCACATTTCCACATGGGTTCTTAGTCACCATGTGATGTCCTCCACCAGTTACTTACTACATCCTCACCTCACCTTGGCTAAGTCACAAATTCTTTGGGATTCAATTTGTTTTTTAAAATATTTTTTGACATTTTTTTCTTTTAAAAACAAAACAATCATATGAAAAATGCTCTAAATCACTATTGATTAGAGAAATGCAAATCAAAATAACTCTGAGGTACCACTTTACACCTGTCAGATTGGCTAACATGACAAAACAGGAAGATGATAAATGTTGGAGAAGATGTGGAGAGTTGGAACACTAATTCATTGTTGGTGGAGCTGTGAGCTGATCCAACCATTCTGGAGAGCAATTTGGAATTATGCCCAAAGGGCTACAAAAATGTGCATAAACTTTGACCCAGCAATATTGCTTCCAGGACTGTATCTCAAAGAGAGCATAAAAATGGGAAAGGGTCCCACATGTACAAAAATATTTATAGCAGCTCTCTTTGTGTTGGCCAAGAACTGGAAACTGAGGGTATGCCCATCAATTGGGGAATGACTGAACATGTATATGAATATAATGGAATACTATTGTGCTATAAGAAATGATGAACAGGAAGACTTCAGAGAGGCCTGGAAGGACTTATATGATCTGATGCTGAGTGAAAGCAGCAGAACCAGGAGAACTTTGTGCACAGCAACAATCACAGTGTGCAAAGAATTTTTCTGGTAGACTTAGCCCTTCACAGCAATGCAAGGACCTAAAACATTCCCAATGGACTCGAGGCAAAACATCTTCCCCATCCAGAGAAAGAACTATGGAACTGGATCGCAAAATGAAGCAGACCATTTTCTCTTGTGTTATGTTTTGTTTTGTTTTCATGGATTCTCCCACTCATTTTAATTCTTCTATGCAATATGACTAAGGTGAAAATGTATTTAATAAGAATACATGTGTAGAACCTATATGAGACTGCACGCTGCCTCAGGGAGGGAGGGGGGAAGGAACGAGAAAGGTAGGAGAGGGAGGGGGAAAATCTAAGATATATGGAAGTGACTGTAGAAAACTGAAAACAAATAAATTAATTAATTAAAAAAAACCAGACTGCCACTTCCCAAGGATGCCCTCCTATGCTCCCCCACCCCCATCCCACATCCTCACTTTGTAACTAATATATACAGTCAAGGAAAACCAAACAATACATTGTGGGTTTCAGTTTCCTCTTCTGTCAAATGCATGGGTTGGACTAGATGTCCTCCAGGTCCCTTCCAGGGCTGCATCTATGACCCTATTCTTAACCAGGCTTCATTTTTATCTTAAGTGTCATAAGCAGATATTCCTGAGTAAAGGGAGGAGATAAGGGGAGAAAATCCTGCCCTCCCCAGACACACATGCATTTAACTCTACATACTGCAGTGGCAGAGAACAGAGCAGTGCTAGCGGTGCTAGACCTGTGCTCCTCCTTATCTCTGGGAGAAGGTGAGCCTCCATTTCAGATGCGATAAGCTAACATTCCCATGGTACCTAGTATGTGCCAGGCACTGGGCTAAGCAGTTTGCAAACATTATCTCATTTGATCCTCACAACAATTCTCTTAGGCAGATGCTATTATAATCCTCATTTTGCACTTGAGGAAACTGAGGTTAAGTGACTTATCCAAGGTCACCTTGCTAGTGAGTGTTTGAGGCTGGATATGAACTCAGGTCTTCCTGATTCCCAGACCAGCAGTATCTCCACTGTGTCACCTATATGACGTTATCCCAAACAAGGCAAATATATCCATTCTAAAGGCCTCGTCCAATATACTCAGTATCTGGGACTCACTCTGGATGGGAGAGAGTGTGAAGCCAGGTACCTGGGATTGGAAGGAGCAGGAAGAGACGGGATGGTTCCTTTAATTTATAAGGTTTAGGAATAAAAGTTGTGTGGAGCAGGAAAATCATTGTGCTGTGTATCACAGTTGGGAAACCCTGCTTCTCTATGTCACCCTGCTATCACGTGCCTCTATGCATTTGTTCAGTTTTTTCAATCATGTCATACTCTTTGTGACCTCATTTGAGGTTATCATGGTGAATATACCAGAGTGGGTTGCCATAGCCTTTTCCAGTTCATTTTACAGATGAAGAAACTGAGGCAAAGAGAGTTAAGTGATTTGCCCAGGGTCACACAGCTAGTAAATATCTGAAGCCAGATTCGAACTATGGAAGATGAGTCTTAATGATCCCAGGCCCAGCACTCTATCCACACAGCCATCTAGCTGCCAAGGGTGGTTATGAGATTATCTTTATAAAGCACTTAGCATTGCGCCTTATTCTCTTCCTTCTCCAGGGGCCTCAGTCCATCCCCTGGGAGTCCCTGGGCTGCTTCCCACAGGAGCTTACCTATGCAGGTATAATTCCCATTCTCTTGGACTTCCTCAAAGCCTGGCTTGCATTTGCACGTAAAGCTTCCAGGGTTATTTATACAGAGCCCACGGGGTTCACACCTTAAGGGGTTGCTCTGACATTCATCTATATCTGTAATAGAAAGAAAAAGCAGATGAGAACGACCTCTAATGAGGACACAGCAGAGACCCAGGAGGGGTGTCTGGACGCTGGCATCTCTTGTTACTATCCAGCTCCTAGAGAGGATGGAACTGGGCTGGATAGAGATACCCCAAGTTCCTGGAGCCTCCATCCTCTTCTATTAAGTCTCTATTGACCTCCTTGGCCTGGAACTCCAGAAGCAATGATCTTAGGGCCTTTCATTTCCTTGCCTTTCCTTCTTTGGGTGAAATCGACCCAGGAAGCTGAGTTCCCTTTTATTACAGGCTCCCAGAGCTGGGCAGCTGGGTGCCTCAGTGTATAGAGCTCCAGGTCTGGAGTCAGCAAACCTCCTCTTCCAGAGTTCAAATCCAGCCTCAGACACTTCCTAGCTGTGTGACCCTGGGCAGGTCTCTGTTTGCCTCAGTTTTTCATCTGTCAAATGGGCTGGAGAAGGAAATGGTAAAGCACTCCACTATCTCTGCCAAGAAAACCCCAAAGTGGATCAGAGAGTCAGACACCACTGAATCGACTGAACAGATTTGTAGGGACCCTAGAGGTCATCTGGTCCAACACCAAATGAGGAAACTGAGGCCCAGAGAAGTTAAGTGATCTGAGGTCATAAAGCTAGTTTTGCTCGTTGAGTTTGGGGCTGAAGGTGCCAGACTTCTATTCACTCTCACGCTTAAATGAAAAGTTTTGTGAGAACAAGGGATGGTCTCTCTCTCCTATTTCCTTTTTTGTTGTTTTTTGTTCTTGATATTTGTATCACCAATATTTATGGAATTTCTGGGTGCATGCTTCTCTTTCATCTTGGCTGAGGGAGCCCTCAGGTTTCTCCCTAGTGACCCAGATGTTCTGCCCCCTTGATGTGAAGTCTTAGACTTCACAAGGTCTTAGACTGGCTCATCCATCTGGGGAGGAAGGGGGACCCTTCTTGGGTCTGGCCATTCCCCCCAATCACTGCCCCATTGGTTGACGTAATCCCATTTTCCTTGGACAGATTCTAATTATTCAAACAAACTAGGAAATCCCAGAGCCTCCAGACATAGCAGAGAGAATGGTCTGTCTTTCAGTACAGCCAGCTTCTGGCTCGGTGTGAAGGTCAGGGAGGGAATGCTGGGAGCAGGAAGGCCAGGGCCCTCCAGGGACCTTCTTAGCCCCACCTCCCTGAAGGAGTGGGACCTGTGAGCATCTCTCTTCCTGTGATGCTGTTTAAAATGTGGCCCAGAGACTCCTGATAGGTCTCAATAAACCACCTGGTCCTCAAGTTCATCTCCCAAAGCATCTGTTAACAATATAAGGTCATCAAGTTCCTGATATGGACAAGGACAGGAAGTGGATGAGACAATGGCCAAGGCTTGGGCTTTCATCCCAGTTGGAATTACAAGTTTTTTCAAGGTCTCCCTTAAAGGCTGTTGTTGGGGAAAGTCCTGCATAAAGCCTTCACAGTGCCTTTCCAGAGTCAACTTCCAGAACATTTCCTCCAAGAAATGGGCTAATTCATCTCCCATCCTTAAACATCTGTATTGCTGGGAAGGAGAAATACGGCAGATGGAAATTAGAGAGAGGGGGGCTGGTCTGCTGAACAGCTGCTGGAGAAGGGAGGCTTGAGCCTGGGAGGGGACCTCGCACACAGTGAGGAAGGGGACCTGCCAAAAGGCAAACTTCTGCACCTCCTGAGCCCTCACTTTCTTCATCAGAGGATCCAAAATACCTCTAGTATCTCCCTCAGTCAGTCCACCAGCATTTATGGAGCACTTCCTACATGTCGGGCACTGTGCTAGGCACACTGGGGGTACAAAGAGAGGCAACAATTCAGTCTCTGCACTGGAAGATGTGCTCACAGCCTAATGGGGGAGACAACAGACAAACAATGTGTCCAGACAAGATGCATGCAGTGTAAATGAGAAGCAAAATCAGACAGAAGAGAGGGCTTTGCAAAGCTGATGTGCTGTGGATATCGTGCCATTACTTCTGATGATCCCTCCTCCCTTAGGCTGGAGGCCCCTGTTGGTCTCTGTGAGGCTGAGCCCAGAGGGAGTCCTACCCAGGATGGAGTAGATGGGGCAAGGGAGAGAAGGAAAGGACACAAGAAAAGAAATAAAGTGACCCAAGTAATGGGGGCAGGGGAAGGTAAAAGCTATTGAATAAGAAAGGAAAAGTGGGCTAATGGAGGGAGAGCTAGGCTCAGAGTTAAGAAGATCTGGATTCAAGTTTCCCCTCACACACATACTGGCTCTATGAGTCTCCAAGGCCTCCAGCCTCTCAGTGCCACAGACTCTTCTGTGAGAGGACAGTGAGCAGGGCACTGGGAGAGAAATCACTGTCTAGTCCCCCCCAAAATATCCCTCCTCCCTCTGTCTCCTAAACATTGGGTCCCACAGGCAGCAGTGCCAGGCAGGTCAGATTCCTGTGGCCTCAGTCCCTTCTTCGGGGTTGTAGCTTGGAAAGAGGTTTGAACCTCCCAGCCCTGAACCAAGGTATGAGTGGCCACAGCACTTGGATGAGGTTTCCTGAGGGGGCCTGAGCTGGGATGGACAGAATAGGGAGAAGGGGTGAGTTCCCTGAACTTAGAGGTGGCCCCTGTAGTGAGGAGCTAAGGGCACTGAACAGAGAGAGCCCTAGTCAGGGAGGGTCCTGGGGAAGGTCAGAGGGGGCCCATATGAGGAGGCAAAGGGCAGAGGTGGCCCATGCAGGGAGGGGTTTCTCTGCTCTCACCTCAGCACAAAGAGCCCTTCAGTGGGTCCCACGCTAGACACAGAATGCAGGAGAGGTTTGTACCTTGACAGTTGTTCATAGTGGGCTTTGGAAATGTCTTCCTTCCAGAAGGAAGTGTATATCCAGGGTTACAGATGCATTGGTAACTTCCTATTGTATTAACACAGGCTGCATTCGGACCACACGAGGCATTAATGGGTGATGCACATTCATTAATATCTGCAATAAAAGAAAAGAGAAAAGGAATGAAACATCCATATTTGCACATGGCCCAAGTGGGCATTTGTTCCATCTGACTACACTATGCTGTTTGTTACAGGGGCTTTCTTTTTCATTTTCTTTTCCAAAGAGGTTAAAAGAATAGGAAAGAAATTCTTGCTGGTTGAAAAAAGAAAACAAAAAAGAAGGGAAGAAAAAAAAGGAAAAATCAGGAAGGAAGTGGAAGGGGGTGGGCTCAGGGACAGTTCCTCATCTCTGAATTCTCTCTGGGACCTTCCTGCTGACATATAAATACAGACATCTCTTCTCAGGCCTCTGACAGTGACAGGGGGAAAAGACATAGGAGGTAACTTGAGGAGGCCAAGAAGGATATCTGAGGATGGGGGAGATCTGAGGAGGCCATGGCTAAGAAGAGGCAGATGATTTGGAGGGGGAGGGTAAGGTCACGGTGTCCAGGGCCAGTTCCAGGAGAGAGGAGAGGGGATGAGATGGAGGCACCAGTAAAGGGGCTGGCCTGGGCAAGGAAAAGAGTCATGTCTTCCCCAGAAAGAGAGGAACAGGAGAAGAGAATGGTCTGGAAAGGATGATGGCCAGGAGGTGAGGGAGCTCTGGGAGGGCAGCCTTGATCTTCTCAGTAGAGTAGGAGGCCAGGTGCCCTGCTAAGATCCTAGGGGGGATAGGGTCATGGGCATGAGGGGGTTAAGGAGGCAGGGCAGGGTTTTGAACTGTCCCATTGGAAGGGAAGCAGCTTTTGGAGTACTACAGAGATGAAATTGTGGACAAATTACAGGATCAGGCAGGTAGGAAGCCCTGTGATCCCGGCTCCCTGACAGGGAGGTTCAGGTGAATCCCTTGAGCTCTGGAGTTCTGAGCTACAGCAGGGTTCAAGTCAATGAGTGTCTACACTAAGTCTGGCTCCAGTAGAGTGAGTTCCTAGGAAGAGAGGGCTGGCAAGCTGCCTAAGGATGGGAAAACTGGCTCAGGTTGGAAATGGAACAGGAGAAAAATCCCCTGTGAATAAATCAAAGCAGGACTGGGCCCAGGAGTGGATGCTGCACTTCCAGCCTGGTGAGATCGGAAGGGAGGAAGGGAGGGAGAGAAGGAGGGGCGGAGAGAGAAAGAGAGAGAGAGAGAGAGAGAGAGAGAGAGAGAGAGAGAGAGAGAGAGATTGCAAATAAAAGGATTATTGTCTAGCAAAGAAGGCCCACTTGGGAAGTAAAGTGCCCAGGTTCTCACAGCCAGTAAGTCTCAAAGATGGGATCCGATTCTCCCTTCTCTGACTCTAGAGCCAATGCTCTTCCCACTGAACCCCCCAGCCTCCCAGGGATAACATGACTTTCTTCAGCAGCTACTTACCACCTGCCTATGGATAATAATTATAATTATAGCTAGTTTTAATATAATGCTTTAGGGTCTATTAAGCGCTTTACAAATATTATCTCACTTCACCCTCACAACAGCCTAGGAGCTGGCTGCTGTTACTATTCCCTTTTTACAGTTTATGAAAGTGAGGAAGGCAGAGGTGAAGTGACTTGCCCAGGGTCACACAGCATCTGAGGTTGGATTTGAATGCAAGTCTTTCTGACTACGGGTCCAATGCTCCATCCACTATGCCCACTAGCTACCTCAAACCACAAACTCTTTGTGTTTCATTTTCTTTGGATTTGAAATGTTTCACTAGTAAGTAAGAAGAATGGTAACAGTATCATAGTGAACAGAGAGCTGGCCTCAGAACCAGAACCAGAAGAACTGGGATCAAGGCCTGTCCCTGATATATGTTGGCTGAGTGATCTTGGGAAAGTCACGTAACTTCTCAGTGCTCTAAGCAGCTCTCTAAGACTATAAATGACTATATATTAAGAATGTATAAGAGCAAATGTTTTGTAGGGCAAGGAAACTCTGCTGAACCTTCTCCCTGGAGCACATTGCCTCCCCATCCCTGCCTGTTAGGATCCTCTTCTGTTCAGTTCAATTCAAGAAACACTAATTGAGTGCCTACTGTGTGCCAGGCACTGAGGATAGAAGGACAAAATCAAGACAGTCCCCCTGTCCCCAAAGAGCTCACATTCTACTGGAGTCCTCCCTGATTCCCTTCCCCTTGCCTCAGTTCAAAGGAATCTCTCTCCCTGTTCACATTTGCTCATACACAACATTTTGTTGGGGGAAAAGGTAGACAGCATGCCCATAACAGTCTACTTTGTATTCTACTTATTTGTGTCACAGTCTTTCTAACTGACTACAAGCCCCTTACAGTCATTCTTTTTTGGATCTCCCCAATCCATAACCACACAAAGGAGTTTGGCCTGACCATCTACCCAGGAAAAGATCAAGTGAAGGAAGAATGTCTATTGCCCAGATTATGACATGCAGTTGGATGGAAAACCTATAGAACATGCTTATCATTATGTATATTTGGGACAGAAAGTACAGATAGGAAGTGAATTGGGCTCAAAGTTAAGGGGAGAAGGATAGCAGACTGGAATTCAAGAAATTGCCAATCTCTCCTAATGACCCTTAACTTCTGGAAAATAAAGGTCTATACTTTAATACTAATATTCCATTGGTGTTACAGTCTGAGTGTGAGACATAAAACAAAATCAAGGTCCACACAGAGGGTGCTAGAGAGGCCCCATGAGAGTGTGAGCCTTTGTATTCTCTAACCAATGAGGAACTTCAAGTGACTGTGCACTAGTAAATGTAGCTAGTGCTAGTAAAAGTCTGAGGTTACACTTGAATTCAGGAAGATGATTCTTAGAGGTTCCAGGCCCAGCCCTCATCCACTGAGCCACCCAGCTGTCCAGAGTTGTTGTTCTGAGATTATATTTATAAAGCACTTAGCATCATGCCTATATAAATGCTTATTTTCTTCCTTCTCCCTTAGAATGAGTGTTCTATAAATGAGCAAATGGAGGCTCCGACCTGGTAAGGGACTTATCCATGGTCCTGTAGCAGGGAGTGCCAGGGGGTCAGACCAAGAGTCCTATCCCAAAGCCACTGCTGCTGCCTCTGTGCCCACAGGCTCCAGGGTGTCCAGCTGGTCTTGCCCACAATCTGTTCCCTACAGTGCTTTGGCCCAAGCTTCCTCTCCCAGATCAGAGGTTCCTGGATTAGTTCTTTGTGGCTGACTCCCTGTCCTAGGCTCTGGAGAGCAGCCCAAATTCCTCTGGGTGACTCTGCCCCAGCTCTCTTGGCTCTGACTTCTGGGGGAAGCATCACCCCTTCCCCATATAAACTGCTCCCTGCCTTGGCCCTGACCCTTATCTGGCTCACCCAGGGGGCTTCTCATAGATACCCTGAGAGCCTCAGTTCATCCCCTGGGAGTCCCTGGGTTGCCTCCCACAGGGGCTTACCAATGCAGTCCATAATCTGGTTCTTGTTCCTTTTGCCAAAGCCTGGCTTGCATTTGCACATATAACTTCCGAGTATATTTATACAGAGCCCATGGGGGTCACAGAATGAGGGATTTTGCTGACATTCATCCATGTCTGTAAGAGGAAGGGAAAGGGGATGAGGACCAACCCTAGCTTGGACGTAACAAAGATCTGGGAGGGGTGTCCAGACACTGGCATCTCTTGCCACTATCCAGCTCCTGAAGAAAGTGGAACTAGGCTGGACATAGAACTAGGCCCTGGAGCCTCCATACCTTTCTGTTAAGACTCTCTTTTCCTCCTTGTCCTGGGTCTCCTGAACTGATGATTTCAGGGACCCTCATTTCTTGCTCCACTCTTTGGTGAAATTGACCCAGAAAGCAGAGCTCCCTTTTATTACAGGTGACTAGAGTTAGGCGGCTGGATGGCTCAGTGGATTGAGCACCAGGTCTGGAGTCAGCAAGCCTCATCTTCCAGAGTTCAAATCCTAGCTCAGATACTTACTAGCTATGTGACCCTGGGCCAGTAACTTAACCCTGTTTCCCTCAGTTCATCATCTGTCAAATGGGCTGGAGAAGGAAATGGCAAACCATTCCAATATCACTATCAAGAAAACCCCAAGGGGTCACAGAGAGTCAGACATGACTGAAACAACTGAACAAGAGTTGGTAGCGATCCTAGAGATCATCTGGTGCAAGACTAAATGAGGAAACTGAGGCCCAGAGAGGTTAAATGACCTAAGGTTCTAAAGATAGTTTGTGTCATTGAATTTGGGGCTGAAGGCCCAAGGCTTGTATTCCCTCTTATGTGTAAAACAGAAGTTTCTTGAGGGCAGAGAACACATAGTCTCTCTCTCTCTTTCTCTCTCACTCTCTCCAACACTTAAAGAACTGCTAAGTGCATAGTAAATGCTTCATAAATGTCTTCTCTTTCATGTTGGCTGAGAGGACCCTCAGGCTCCTCCCTAGTGACCCAGATGTGCTGCCCCCTTGATGGGGTGAAGCGGGTCTCTGTGGTCTTGGACATGCTCATTCATCTGGGGAGGAGGAAGGCCCCATCTCATGTCTGGCCACTCCCCCCAATCCCTGTCCCATTGGTTGACACCATCCCCTTTGCCTGGGACAGAATTTAGTTATCCAAATAAACTTGGAATTCTCAGAGCCTTCAGACCTAGCAGAGAGAATGGTCTGTCTTTCAGTGCAACCAGCTTCTGGCTTGATGTGAGGGGCAGGGAGGGGATGCTGGGAGCAGGAAGGCCAGGGACTTCCAGGGACCTTCTCAGCCCCACTTCCCTGGGGGAGTGGGACCTGTGAGCATCTCTTTCCCTGTGATGCTGTATCAAAGTGTGACCCAGAGAGTCCTGCCAGGCCTCAGTGAACCACCTGGTCCTCAAACTGATCTCCCAAAGCATCTGTTAATGATGGTTCCTGATCTGTACAAAGACAGGAATTGGATGACACAATTATCAAAGCCTGTGTTTTCATACAAGCTGGAACTTGTAGTTTCTTCAGTGTCTCCCTCAAAGGCTGTTGTCAAGGGAAAGACCTGCATAAAATCTTCACAGCTCCTTTCCAGAATCAACTTCCAGAACATTTCCTCCAAGAAATGGACTCATTTCATCTTCCATCACTAAACATCTGTATTGCTGGGAAAGGGAAATATGGCAGATGGAAACCAGAGAGAGAGAGGCTGGTCTGCTCAGCAGCTGCTGGAAAAAGGAAGCTTAGGCCTGGCTGGGGACCTGGCACACAGTGAGGGCGGGGGCCACAGGGGCAGCTTCTACACCTCCTGGGACCTCACCTTCCTCATCAGAGGATCAAAAATACCTCTAGTATCTTCATCAGTCAGTCAGTACACCAGCATGGTGTATGGAGTACTTCCTATGTGCCAGGCACTGTGCTAGGCACACTTGGGGTACAAAGAGAGGCAATAACAGTCTCTGCACTGGAAGACGTGCTCACAGGCTAATGGGGGAGACAACGTGCAAACAACCATGAAAAGATAAGACACATGCAGTGTAAATGGGAGGTGAAATCAGAGAGAAGGGAGGGCTTTGTAAACCTGAAGTGCTGTGGAAATTTCAGCATGAATTCTAATGATCCCTCCTCCTCTCAGGCTGGAGGTCCCTGTTGGTCCTCCCAGGATGGGGCAGATGGGGGTGGGGAGAGAAAGAAAGGACATAAGAAAAGAAATGAAATAGCCCAAAACCTGGGTTTAAGTTTCCCTTTAGACACATACTGGCTCCATGAGTCTCCAAGGTCCCCAGCCTCTCAGTGCCACAGACCCCCTCTCTGAGAGTACAGTGAGCAGGACACTGGGAGAGAGACATAACTGTCTAGTCCCCTCCAAAATATCTCTCCTCCCTCTGTCTCCTAAACATTGGGGCAATGTCGCCAGACAGGTCAGAATCCTGTGGCCTCAATTCCTTCTTCTGGGTTGTAGCTTGGGAAGAGATTTGAAGCTCCCAACTCTGAGCCAAGGTCTGGCCACAGCATTTGGATGAGGTTTCCTGAGGAGTCTGAGCTGGGATGGACAGAATAGGGAGAAGGGGAGAGTTCCCAGGACTTAGAGGTGGTCCCTGTGGTGAGGAGCTAAGGGCACTGAACAGAGAGAGCCTGAGTCAGGGAGGGGCCTGGGGAAGGTCAGAGGGGGCCCATATGAGGAGGCAAAGGGCACTGGGCAGAGGTGGCCCATGCAGGGAGGGGCTTCTCTGCCCTCAGCTCAGCAGAAAGAGCCGTTCAGTGACTCCCAGGCCCACCAAAGAACGTAGGGGTGCTTTGTACCTTGACAGTCATTCATAGTGGCATTTGGGAATGTCTTCTCCCCAGAAGGCAGTGCATATCCAGGGACACAGGTGCAGTGGTAACTTCCCTCTGTATTACAACAGTCTGCACGGGGACCGCAGGAGATACTAACAGGTGGTACACATTCATTAACATCTGCAACATAAGAGGAGAAGAAAACGAGAAATGAAACATACATATCAGCACATGGCCCATGTGGGAATTTGTTTTACCTGACTACACTGTGCTATTTGTTACTGGGGCTTTATTTTTCTTTTTCAATTCCAAGGGGAGGTTGGGAAGAAGAGGAAAAAAATGTTTATTAATTGAAAAAAGAAAGGAAAAGAGAAGAAAAAAAAGATCAGCAAGGTAGTGGAAGGGGATGGGCTCAGGGACAGTGCCAAACCTCATTTCTGAATTCTTTCTGAGTCCTTCCTGCTGGGATATAAGTACAGACAACTCTTCTCAGGCCTCTGACAGGGAAAGAGAGAGAAGATAGAGGAGGTAAACTGAGGAGGCCAAGAAGGATTCCTGAGGATGGGGGAGATTTGAGGAGCTGATGGCTAGGGAGAGGCTGATTTGGAGGGGGAGGGGTCAGGTCATGGTCTCCAGGGCCAGGAGAGAAGAGAGGGGATGAGGTGGAGGGCACCATTAAAGGGGTTGGCCTGGGCAAGGAAAAGAGCTTTGTCTTCCCCAGAAAGAGAGGAACAGGAGAAGAGGATGGTCTGGGGAGGATGATGTCCAGGAGGTGAAGGAGCTCTGGGAGGGCAGCCTTGATCTTCTCAGTAGAGTAGGAGGCCAGGTGCCTTGTTGAGACTCCAGGAGGCAGGGGGTCATGGCCATGAGAGCTTTAAGGAGACAGGGCAATGTTTTGAACTTCCCCACTGGAAGGGCAGAAACTTTAGAAGTACTACAGAAATGATATTGTGGACAAATAAAAGTTCTAGGTAGGAAGGATGCCCTTTAATCCCTGCAACCTGAGAGGGAGGCTGAGGTGGATCCCTTGAGCTCTGCGGGAAAGTCAATGGAGTATCTATACTAAGTCTGGCACCAGGAGAGTGAGTTCCTAGGAGGGGAGGGCTACCAGGCTGCCTAAGGATGGGAAAACTGGCCCAGGTTGGAAATGGAACAGGAGAAAAATTCCCCGCCAATAAATTAATAATGAGATTGGGTGCAAGAGTGGTTGCTCCACTTCCAACCTAGTGGATTGGGAGAGAGGAAGGGAGGAAGGGAGGAAGAGAGGGAGGGAGGGAGGGAGGGAGGGAGAGAGAGAGAGAGAGAGAGAGAGAGAGAGAGAGAGAATAAAAGGATTATTGTCTAACAAGGAAAGCCCAGTTAAAATCAGATAACAGGAACTTGATCCAGGATATAGGATCACATGATTAGAGCTGGGGGGAGAGGGGGTGAATGACCTCCTCCTTTTATAGATAAAGAAAGGGAAGTGACTTGTTCAGGTTCACACAGCCAGCATGTATCAAAGATGGGATTTGCTTCTTCCTCCTCAGACTCCAGAGTCAATGCTCTTGCCCTTGGAAACCTCCCCCTCCACTCCCCACCTCTCAATGAGAACATGACTTTCTTAAGCAACTACTTACACCCTGCTTACAGATAAAAACTATAATTATAGCTAGCATTCATATACTGCTCTAGGCTTTGTAAAGCACTTTACAAATATTATCTCCCTTGATCCTCACAACACCCTGGGAGTTAGGTGCTGTTATCCCCATTTTACTGTTTATGAAAGTGAGGGAGGCAGAAGTTAAGTGATTTGCTCAGGGTCAGGCAGCATCTGAGGTTGGATTTAAAAGCAGATCTTTCTCACTCTGGGTCCAACGCTCTGTCTACCACACCCACTAGCTACCTCAAATCACAAGCTCTTTGGGCTTCATTTTCTTTGGCTTTTAAATGTTTCATTAGTGCTCTTAGAGAGGCAAGGACATCATAATGGACAGAGATCTGGCCTTGGAGCCAGAATACTGTTTCAAGTCCTGCTTTTGACTGAATGATCCTGGAGAAATCGCTCAAGCTCTTAGTGCTGTAAGACTATAAGTGGCTGTTTCTTAAAAAATAATTTAAAGAGTAAATGTTTTTTAGAGCAGGAGCCATGGTTGGGAAACCCTGTCTCTATTTCTCATCTTGTCATCTCCTGTCTCCATGCATCTACCCAGGCTGTACCCCCTTCCTAGAGCACACTGCCTTCTCATCATTGCTTCTTTTGTTCAGTTAAATTCAAAAACACTAATTGAATGCCTACTGTATGCCAGGTGCTGAGGGCAAAAACAGAACAATATCCTGTCCTCAAAGAGCTTGTATTCCACTGAAATCCTCCCTGATTCCCTTCCCCTTGCTCCAATTCAAAGGAATCTCTTTCCCTGTTCAAATTTGCCCATACCCAGCTTTTGGCTTCTTGAGAGGGAGGGGCCCTATCAGGGTCTACTTTGTATTCTACTTATTTGTGTCCTATCTTTTCTAGTCGATGGTAAGCTCCTTGAAGGCAGGCCTATCACATTCTTCTTTGTTTCTCCCCCATCTATAACCACTCAAAAGAATTTGGCCTAACCATCCACACAGGAAAGACTGAGTGGATGAAGCATGACTATTGCCCAGATTATGATCTGCAGTTACATGGAAAACCTATTGAACTTATCCATCAGTATGTGTCTCTGGGACAGACGCTACAAATGGACAATGAGTTGGCATTGAATTAAACAGAAGGGAGAGAGCAGGCTGGACTGCCCTCAAGAAACTGTAAGTCTCCTTTAAGTTTCTCAGTCTTTTCTCCTGAACAAAAGTCCCTCTTTAATAAGCTAATATTCTACCAGTCTTGTGATTTTGCTGAAAGACATGAATTCAAGAATCTCTGAAGAATTTAAAATGTGTTTCAGATACAGAGAAATGGAGAATTGCACAGTGGTGGCGGCGGTGGTGGTGGTGATGGTGGCAGTGAATAGGCTTTTACACGGCACCTACTATGCACCAGGTACTTTTTACCAATATTATCTCATTTGATCCTTACAACAACCTTTTGAGGTAGGTGCTATCATGATCTCCATTTTATAGTTGAGTAAATGGAAGCAAACAGAGCTGAAGTGACTTGTCCAAGGTCACACAGCCAGTAAGTGTCAAAAGGTGACAGGTGAACATTCAGAATGCTCCATGAGTCTCCTCCTTTTCAGGAGAAAGTGAGGAAGGCCTCAGAACCTTGGGGACAACCACATATTTGTGTGTATCAAACTCAAGGACAGGACTTGGACAAGAGAGTCACCCAGGGTGGGAAGGCATGGAAGGGTTGGGAGATGCTTTATTGGAGGGAATGTTCAAACTGAGGACATCACAGATCTGTTGGAATTATCTCTTCAAACACCAAGCATAGCTCCCAGTTGCTGAAAGGGGAAACTAAGGCACTGATAGGACTTAGGTGACCATAGCAAGTTAGTGGGCCAGCAGTATGAGATTCTAGAGTCTCCTGGGTCCCCAGGTGCCACTGAGGTCCACCAGCATCCTGACCTCTGATGTGGGACATCATAGCAGGCCACCCTTCTGCTGCTGCTTGTTCTCTTTCCCTCTTCCCCTGTCTCCTGCCTCCACCACTTCCCCTCTCCTCCAAAAAAGCAGCTGCTTGGTAGAGTTCCTTGTTCCTCACTCCCTCTCACTCCTCTGCCCCCTCTCTCTTGTTCCAACTCTTAGACTAATATGGGTAAGTCCTCTTTACCATCACAGATCTCCAGAGGGTCACTGAAGTATTTCTCCCCACTTGTAGAGGCAAATCCATCATCACAGGCGCACTGGGTCCCATTGATACAAGTGGCATTCTGGGGACACCGACGACGACATTGAGAATCTAGTCAGAGGAATAAAACTGACAGTCACAACTCTGATTTCTAACATGCTTTAAGGTTTATAAAGTACATCTGCCACAACATTCCTGTAAGGCATAACACATAGTGATTGTTACCCCCCATTTTACAGATGAGGAAACTGACAGCTGCTGCTTCCATAGCACTAGTCCTTCTTATATTCTGTTAGCTTCATGTCTACACCTACATGTCTACACAGGGAGTCCCTAGCTTAGGAGCTCAGCTAATTGGCTAACTTGCCAACTTAGCAGATAAGAGGAAGGAGGTCAACCATAGTTTGTTTTTTTCTCATCATTTAATTGGGGTGAAGAGTAAGTATTGAAGCTACTAATGATTTTTACAAAGATAACATATTTCCACCACACCTTAAAGTGTATCAAGTGCTTTCCCTAGAACTCTGTGAGGTCCATGGCCCAAGTATTGTCACCTCCATTTTAAAAATCAGGAAACTGAGGCCCCAGTTTGCTCAGGACCACCCAGCTAGCCAGTAACAGAGCAGGGATTCGATCTCAAGTCAGGATGGCAGTACTGCAGAGGAGATATGACTCAAGGGACTGGAGTGGGTTTGTTGAGTTGTAGAGGCAGCCTCTCTCTATGCCCTGCTCCTCACATCAGACCTCTCTATTCCCTGGCTGGGTTTTCTTTAGTCTCCAGCTGTGAATGGGGCAGGCTCTGAGCACACTCACCTTTGGGGTTCTGAGCTGCAGTAGTTTCCAGAAGGACCAAGACACAGAGCCCTGAAATAGAAAGAGGGGGATATAGCACCTTAGTGACCATCTGATCCAATCCCTTTGTTCTACAGATACAGAAACCAAGACCCTGAGAAGTCCCATGATGTGCTTGGTCTAGGTCACACATTTATTTAGGAGTGCAGGGATTCAAAGCCAGGTCCTCTGACTCCAAGGAAAGAAAGGAATAAAGGCCCAGACTTGTCACATCTGTGCAGGCCCAGGATCATCAGCAAACTGGCTTTCCTCTGGCTTGAATCTGATTGCTTCCTCTTTCAAGCGCTCACTTTCCCCATCTGTAGAAAGAAGGGGCCGGGTCACCTCAATCGTAAGGTCTGTGCCAGCATGATTCTAGGACCTATATCTCTCTGTCCTGTGGGAACTCAGGAGTCATTATAGTACTTAGAGTTGAAGGGATAATCTGGTCAAAACTTTGCTTTTAATAGTTTGGGCACCTGAGGCCCAGAGAGAAGGGAAGGGACTTGCTCAAGGTCACACAGATAACAAGTGGCAGAGGCAAAATTCAAAGTCATGTCTTCTGACTTCAACTTAGGGCTCTTTCTGTCACAGCATACTGCCTCACTAGAGGTTATGAGTCTAATCAACCAATAAATAAACATTTAATAAGCACCTACTGTATGCCAGGCATTGTGTTAGGCACTGGGGACACAAAAAGAGGTAAAAGTCCCTGCCCTCAAGAAACTTACAATTTAATGTAAAAAGCAGCAACTGAATTCTGTTGGAAAGATTCCTGGACTGGTCTTTGGGAGACCTGGGTTTGAAGTAAGGAGAAATTGAAGGAGGAGAGAAAGCATTCTAGACAGGATAGTAGGGGAAAAAAAGACACTGGAATGAGAGTAAGGATACTGGGTTTGAGTCCTATCTTCAGAGCTTATTAACTGGGTGACCTTGGGCAACTCATTTCCCCTCTCTGGGCCTCAGTTGCTACTTCTTGGCAGTGGGTAGCCTCCAAATCGTGGTTCCATATCTGCTGAGATGGGTCACTCAGAGCCCAGCAGGTGAAACAGACAATTTCTTTAATAAAAATACACCTGAAGAAGAAACAAGTGAGTCCCAGAAAGTAGTTTCCCTGGCACCCTGGCAGAGTCTTCTTCCACCCTCCTAGAAGCTGCTTTTAAGCTCTTCTTGCCTCAAGATCCACAGGTGAGTTCCAGATTCAATGTACCTGTCCCAAGTCTGCACCACAACTTCCTTGTCTGCAGTGGTCCTGGAGACTGACTACCCCACCTAGTTCCACCAAATGCTGCCCCACAAAAAGTGGGTGGCTAAGCTGATCTCAACAGTCCTTTATTAAGTCACCCTGTGCCTGGCACTATGCTATCCCATGGGGAAACAGAAATGGAAGCAGCATCATTCCTGTCCTCTAAGGGCTGGTACCCTAACAGTACTCCCTGATTCTCTATGGCCTGGGGCATATGACCATGCATGTCTCCAATGGTTGCTGTTGTTGAGTCATGTCTGACGCTCTGTAACCCCATAAACGGGTTTTCTTGGCAGAGATACTGGAATGGTTTGCCATTTCCTTCTTCAGTTCATTTCACAGATAAAGAAACTGAGGCAAACAAGTAAGTGTCTGACACTAGGCTTGGCACTCTATCCACTGGGTCACCTGCTTCCCCTTTGGACCACTGGCAAAAAGGTACCATCAGGGTAGCTGCTGAAACTACAACCCACTGTAGACTAAATAAAATTGCAGGCAGAGAAAAAACTCTGAATCTAGGCTAAGAAAAATGTTGGGAAGGAAAGAATTGATTGTGTGGGGAGAGGGAGAGGTAGCTGGAGTGTCTACTCTTTTCTCTACCTTCCCTCGTACTTCCCAAAGATGCCACCTTTCTGACCCCTCCTTGCTATCTCATCCCTTCCATTTACCTGAGGATCCTTGGAGAAATCTCTTCCCCAACTAGAGCCTCAGTTTCTTCATTTTTTAATATTTGGGGGTTGGACTGGATCCCCTCTAAGAGGCTTTCTATCTCTAATTCCTATAATCTGCTGAAGCTCAGAGTCCTCGCCAATACCACTGCTCTACAGTGTTATGGATATTGAGCTGGAAAAGATCTCTCAAGTCATCTGTTCCAACTCTGCTCACTTTAAAAATCAGGAAGCTGAGCCCATGGGAGTGAAGTGACTTGTTTAAGGTGACACCAGTGGTAAGCCATAGAGCCAAGACTTCAACATGGTTCTTACACCTCCAAACACAACTTTCTTTCTTACCACAACCTGCATCTCTCCCTAAGAAGGGGCCTGGTGGTGGGGAACTGGCTACCAGGGGTAGGAGAGTAGGTGATGGGAAGTGATGTGAGCCCAAGTCTTAATAAGGCCCATCCCTCTGTCTGGCTACTCTTCTACAAGTCAGAAGAAATGGATCCTATGTTTGAATTAAGGAGATGATTTTGACTTGATTGGGTTGACTGAGACCTTGTTTCTATCCTTATTTCTTGGGGGGTGAGGAAAGAGTCTCTTTGCCCCAGGATTATTCTCCCTCCTATTCCAGAATATGGTTCTTAGAAGTAGAATAGTACAGGTGAAATATCCCTGGAGTCTAAGAACCTGGGTTTGAATCTTGGCTTTTCTCCTTCCTACGTACCTGTGTTGGGGCACCTACATGGTAAAGTGGATAGGGCTCTGGGAATACATAGTCAGGAGGACCTGTATTCAAATCTGGCTCAGATGCTTACTAGCTGTGTGACCCAGGACAAGTTATTTAATCCTGTTTGCCTCAGTTTCCTCATCTTGAAATGACCTGGAGAAGGAAATGGCAAACCACAACTATCTTTGCCAAGAAAACCCAAATGGGGTCACAAAGAGTGGGACAAAATTGAACAATAACTCCTTTGTTACCCTGGGAAAGTCATCTAACAAAAGTTAGATGGGCTTCAGTTTCCTCAGTAAAATGGAAGATTTAGACAAGAAGATGGACTTTTATAGCTCTCCTGCTATTTTTTTTTCCCGTTCCAATAATACCTAAACCCTTAGGCTGGAAGCGGAAGAGGAGGATGGGGTATGGGGATGGGGTGGATAGAAAGAAGTTGGGGTGGATAGACAGATGAAATCCTGTTATAGGGAGAATATCCCATCCAAAAGTTGAGTGGAATTCCTCCAGGCATTGTGGGCTCCTCACTATTGGGGACAATCTTTAAGCAAGGGGTCAGCTGCCCCTAGTTGGGGATTCTCATCCAGGCTTGGTTAATCCTCTGAGGTTCTGTGAGTCTGCCAAGGGAGATCTGATCTGAAGCTCAGAATGCATCTCTAATCTGCAGAGGGCCCCTAACTATCAGGCAGCGGGAGGGGAGAAAGGGACAATCTGAGGGACTGGATTGGGGGAGGGGGTCATGGAGAAATGGCAGAGTAGAGGATGGACATGAGTCATTTCCTGGGCAGAATGTAACGGCTGAGTCACCCTGGGACACTCTCATTTTGAGCCTCTAATGGGGAATTCTGGAGCTAGATCTTCAGAGCCAAGAGAATTGCAGCAGAGATGGAAGCCTCCAGGGTAGGAGATGGGCAGAGAGACCTAGGACAGGGTGGCATGGTGGGGAAAGCACTGGCTTTAAAGTTGGAGAACCTGAGTTCCAATGTCAGCCCTGCTACATAGTAGCTGTGTGACCTTGGGCAAGTTACTTTCCTCCCTGGCCTCAGTTTTCTCCTTTGTAAGGTGAGAGCATTGGCTTCAATGATCACTGCAGATCCTCCCAGCTCTAAAGGTATTCTAGGACCACTAGGCTTTCTTGGGAAGGCTGAGCCTGTCTCCTAGCCATATGTCTAAGGCTGAAGCACTAGGGAGAATGACTTGGGATGAAGCTGGGCACTACCACCACACACAATACAGTCCTGACCAGTCCCAGGGCTCCCTCTCTCTAGTCTGGCTCCTGGGGATGGCCAAATGGTAGAAATCACGAAGCCTTCCTTCTGTTGTTCACTGTCCCCACCCCCCAACCTTTGCACAACTGGTGGAAACCCCAACCTGGGCCTCTCCCTTTTTCTGTTTGGTGGGGAGGGTAAAGGGGCAAGACCTTGGGGGAGAAGGAGGGAGGGAGGAGTGGTAATGGTGGTAGAAGTCATTTTGGGGATGGATGGGAAAGAAAGGACAGAAGCTGGTATGTCCCAGATTCTATGGCCTCCACCCCCATGCCAGATCTGAATGACCCTCTAGTCTCCATCTGGAAAAGGAGTTGGAAACTCCACAGACAGAAGCTGGGACAAGAGCCGATCCCTGGCTCCCAGTCTCCCCACCCATCCCATCTGGCATAATTTTTCTCCAGGCAGGCGGGAAAACCTACTGCTTCCCTTCCCCACCCCCATGTCTGGCTATCTGGCACTGGAGCTACCTCCTGGACCCACTAAGGCCTCATAGATTGCTCTGCCCCCACCCCAACCTCCACCTCCAGGGCCAGGGCATCAAGTCTGGGTCCCATGCATCATATGGAAGACTTCTTGGGAAAATGTCACTTCATCTGCACGCTCTCTCTCACACTCTCTCTCATCTTTCTTCTGAGGATCTTAAAGCACTTCACAAATTTAGATTTTCTAAGAGGGAAGCAACATTGTGTGATGGAGACAGTATCATACTAGCAGTTGGGAAATCTGAGTTCTAGCCCCAACTCTGTTCCTCTCTACTTGTGTGACCTGATTCTGATCTCAGCATCACAGAAGTTCCAAGTAGGTAAGGAGTTGCAGATATGGTTTCTTCTGTATACCTATAATCCCTGTTGCTGAGGGAGATTAACAGGTCAGAAAATGGAACAAATGAAAGCATTTGTGACATTGGTAGTGAGATTGGGCTGTGAGTGGCCACTGTACTTCCAGCCTGGGCAAGATAGAGACAAGAAAGAAAGAAAGAAAGAAAGAAAGAAAGAAAGAAAGAAAGAAAGAAAGAAAGAAAGAAAGAAAGAAAGAAAGAAAGAAAGAAAGAAAGAAAGAAAGAAAGAGAGAAAGAAAGAGAGAGAGAAAGGAAGGAAGGAAGGAAGGAAGGAAGGAAGGAAGAAAGAAAGAAAAGAAGGAAGGAAGGAAGGAAGGAAGGAAGGAAGGAAGGAAGGAAGGAAGAAAGGAAGGAAGGAAGGAAGGAAGAAAGGAAGGAAAGAGAGAAAGAAAGAGAGAAAGAGAAAGAAAGAAGGAAAGAGAAAGAGAAAGAGCGAGAGAAAGAGAGAGAGAAAGAGAAAGAAAGAAAGAGAGAGAAAAAGAGAGAGAGAAAGAGAGAAAGGAAGAGAGAGAGAGAAAGAGAGGAAGGAAGGAAGGAAGGAAGGAAGGAAGGAAGGAAGGAAGGAAGGAAGGAAAGAAGGAAGGAAGGAAGGAAAGAAGGAAATTATTCCAGATGATGCCAGCAGCAAATCATTTATTGTCTCTGGGCTTCAGTTTCCAACTCTACAAAATGAGGATAATGCTACCTGTTCTACCTACTTCACCTGGCTGTTGAGAGGATAAAATGAATACACTTTATACACACAAGGCATTTTGCCCATTTGTAAATGAGGGGCTGGGGTCCCACCGCATGGTCCCTTCCAACTCTAGTTTTCTACGAGTCTAAGGAAGAAAGTGTCCTGAGCTTCCGTCCACATGTGCCAGCACTGGCTCTCCTCCTGGCCCTGGCCCCAGACAGATCACAATGGTAACAAGTCAGCATTTCTGTAGAACTTTGAGGTTTGCAAATTGCTTTACAAATATTTCATTTGATCCTCACAGCAACCACCATGGGAGGCAGGAGCATTATCATCTCCATTTTATAGATGGAGAAATGGAGGCAAATAGAGGTTAAGTGACTTACTCAGGGTCGCACAGCTAGTTAAACACCTCACTCTGTATTTGAGCCCAGGTTTTATCCTGAGTCTGGGTCTGGCGCTCCATACATTAAATTGCTTGTTTTCCCCATAGAATGTGTGAGGTGGAAGGGTCATTAGGGGTCACATAGTCCTCCAGATAAAAACCGAAAAACTGAGGCGCAGAGGGGTATTTAAACCTGGTGCCTCTGCCTTGGATCTCTGGATTGGTTCTCATCTACCAAACAAAACTGAGAACACAACCCAAGTGCCACAGGTGGGGGTGGGGGGAGGGGAGGGCTATGGGGAAGCAGAGGAGGTGGGTCTCTGTGGTTGGACCCGCCTTGATCTGCATCCAAACTGCTGTTCTTTCACTCACTTTGTTTTCTCCGTTCCTAGGGAACCAGGGCTGGCCCACATCACAGTTCTTATGGGGTGGGGCTCAGGAGATAGAGGGGAAGTCAAGAAGCCACACATGGGAAGACCAGTGACCTAGGAAGGTAAGGGCTGCACAAATAACAGTCTAAGCTCTCTGGTTTCTAGTGTGTTTGACACAGGGTCACAGCCGGCAGAACTGGCATTTTTTAACCCATCTTACACATGAGGAAAGCGGGGCTCAGTGAGATGGTGACAGGGAAGAGCCAGAATTTGAGAGCAGTTTCCTCTCACTTTGTCAAGTGCTCCTTTCCCTCCATCCCATTAGCTCCAGGGATGGAGGCTGACCACTCATGCGTGGGATTTGAGCTGGAAGAAGTCACAAAGAGACCCTCTAGGCACATTTTACAGAGGAAGAAACTGAGGCCCAGGAAGGTAAAGAACCTTCCTAAGGCCATATGGATAGTATGGAGCAAGTTGGGCTTCAAATCAGTACCTCTAAGCCCATATTCGTTTTTCTTTTGCTTGCATCATGCGCCTCCAGTCACAGGACTGTCTGGATCAGGGGCGCTTGGGCCAAACTGGGGGATTCACAATTTGACCCATAAATCTCTGTGTTTCCAGGGGCACCCTGGATAAGAGCAAAGTAGAATAATTCCTGGCTTTGGGGATTTCCATGGCTATCTTCCTCCTCATTCCCCCCCCCCCCATGAATGACACCAATCCCCGATAAGAGAGGGTGAGAAGCCAGAGGTGACCTCGTGAATAGGGATCAGACTGGCCAAAAAACCCTCACTGGTTGGGCCCACCCTAGGGTGTGGCCCCACTAGAACCTGTTCCTCTTGATTTCCTCCACTGAAATGACTGAAGGCAGGTCTGCTTGCCTTCTGTGTTAACAGGACTCCTCAGGGCAAAGGCCAAAGGCAAGAGGTCAGGAGCTAGTTGTATCGATAAGGGGCAGAGACTGGAAGTTAAAGGACAGAGGGTGACAGATGGAGAGATGGAAGTTGGAGGACAGGTACACAGAGGGATAGAGGGGAAGGACGGAAGGTGGCACACAGAGGAGGAGGGGACAGAGAGCAGTGAGAGGTGGGGCAGAAAGAAGCAGACAAGGTGGCAGGCACGATGGAGGCTGGAGTGACAGACTGGGGTGGTGATGTGGGGAATGGAGGCTGGAGAAAAGAGTACAGATGGTGGAGGACCCCGGAGGGTCAGAAGGCAAAAGACCGTAGCCATGGGTCAGACGACGGAACATGAGGGAACCCCACCCAGGGGGGGCAGCCTCCCCATGTGCCCTGGCCCATCAGTCCCCCCACCTCCCCTCCTGGTGGAACCCGGGGGCAGCCAGGGGCCGACGTCTCACCCAGAAGGAGGCCTCGGGGCAGGGCTGGCATGATTGGGCCACCGCCCGGGAGGGGAGGGGCGGGAGTGGTCTCTTGCTAGCTCCCAGAGGCTGGACCTGGATGTCCTCGGTGGAGGCAGCGACGGCAGCGGCAACAACTGGAAAAGTCCGAGTGAGTGATATGAGGGGCAGGGCTCCCGCTGGCTGAGCCTTTATTGGGGGGCGGCTGCTAGGCAGGGCCCTCCTCTGGCTTCGGCCAATGGGAAGGAGTGACTCCCAGAGACCCAGCTACTCACCCAGCCCAGCCCAGCCCGGGGTACACCCTCATGAACCGACAGAGCAGCACAAGGCACCGCAGAGTACACGCACACAAGTGCGCACAGGCACGCTGGCACACACACGAGGCATTGAAAGATCCGCACGGAGATGAATGTTGGACAGCACACACATGCACACACACGGGGACAACATACAGGAAAGCACACACATAGTCATAACACAGATGTTGAAGGACATACAGATTTAGTTACACTGGGCAGCACATACAAGGGATACACAAGCAACACAATCACACACAAACAGAGATAAACACAGGACATCCAGCACACAGGGCAACCCACACAACACAAAGATACAAGGGAGCACACAGATCCAGGGACACACACACTCATAGACCCAAGAGATTGCCTATACTTACAAGTGATTAGCACACCCAGGGATACACACTCAACTCTCAGAGATACCTGAGACTGTATACACACACACACACACACACACACACACACATCCAGGAAAGCCTTCATACAACAGGGGAGCACACTGGGTTACCCACAAGGGGACCCATCACAAACAAAGTCTTATGAGCTGGGTATCACCCATAAGGACAAAATGAATGGGACACAGTCCTGGGCAGAGAGAGAAATATAGGACACACACATTCACAATGTAGATGTATACACACACACAGAGCAGCACATGTAACACAAAGACACAAGATAGCACAAATCCAGGGACACACACTTGTAGACATTGGATGGCAGACACATATAAACAGGACACTGCCACAGACAGACCAATAAATACAGGACACATCTTCCCAAACAGACCAGCACAGGCCCCCACCCATGAAAAAATGCCCACAAAAACACACAAGCAAGGACAGAGATAGCATATATATTTAAGACTTGTGTTTTTCTCCAGCATTTAAACACACACAGACACCCAGCTGCTTCCAGGAAGTTCATACCTTTGTAGTGAATGTCCATATGTGAATGTCTGTTTTAGAACAAATCCCTGACCATCTATAAGTCAGACACAGTGTGGATAGTAGTTAGAGAGTTGGCCTTGAAGCCAAGATGACATAGAGTCAGCTCCAAAAACCTCCTGACTCTCTGTGACTGGCCAAGTCATCGAACTTCTTGAACTTCAGACAACTCTTCTCAAGAGAAAATATTGGTACAGGAAGTTTTCTCACATGGGAATCCCCTATTCCAATGAAATAACAGCTCCAATCCCCTATAGTAATATTTAAAACAGAAAGAGAGGAAGGACGTTAGAAAAGGGTCAAAGAAAGGGTTTCTCAGATCCAAGAGGGAATATTTATAGTGATTGTCTGTGTGTGTGTGTGTGTGTGTGTGTGTGTGTGTGTGTGTGTGTGTGTGAGAGAGAGAGAGAGAGAGGAGAGGAGAGAAGAGGGAGAGAGGACAAGAGAGTTTGTGTATGAAATGTATGAAATATGTATGAAATTAATGATCAGCAATGGCATGGCTTAGAGGACTGGGTATGGAAAGAGACATTCATTTTCAGACTTGGCCACTGTCATGATTTATTGTGTTTGGCTAATTTGTTCCAAGAGAAGGCTCCTTGGTGACAGGGGTGGGGACAGTGAATTAGTGGTTAGTGATAGAGATGCAAAAAGTAAAACCCATTTTTAAAAGTAGTAGCTACAAACATTGAAAAAATATAGGGAAGGAAACCAAAGGTTCCAAAGGGGCTACAAGTTAATAGGGCAATTTTGTTGCTATGTTGTTGAAAGAATTGTTGTTTGTTGTTGAGTCATTTTTCAGTTGTCTGACTCTTAGGAGACCCTATTTGAGGTTTTCTTGCTGGAGATCCTGGAGTGGTTTGCCATTTCCTTCTTTAGCTCATTTTACAGATGAGGAACTGGGGCAAACAGGGTTAAGTGACCTTCCCTGGATCACACAGTGTCTGAGCCTAGATTTGAACTCACATCTTCCTGACTCCAGGCTGGTGTTCTATCCACAATGCTGCCCAGCTGTCTGTTGAAGTGAATTTTAAAAGCCAAATTCTCAGAATTTCCCAGTCTCATTCAAAATAAAAGAAGGCAAGATGAAAGAATGGTGGGATTTAGAATCAGAGGATCTGGGTACAAAATGTGACTGACATTTACTAATTGTGTGACCTTGAGCAAGTCACTTAGCCTTTTGGCCAAATGGCTTTTTTTCTTCCTCTGTAAAATATCAGGGTTGGACTAGATGACCTCTGTGGTACCTTCTATAAAGTCATCTAATCTCCGCCTCCATTTCTTTTAAGTTTTTATTGACATCTTTTGTTTTTACCTAACCTTCACGTTTCCAATTTGTTCCTCCAACTTTCACCTACTCAGTGAACTGTCTCTTGAAACAAAGGGTTAAAAAAAGAAAAAAAAAATTCAGCAAAGTTAATCAATACAAAGACTGACAGTTTATGCAATACACCCGTATTCCCACCCACCCCCTGCAAAAAAGGGAGGGAGGTGCATTTACTCATTTCATCCTCCCTCTGCTCCTCCTCATTCTCCTCCTCATCTTTGCTATCATTTGGTAGAACTTTATATACATCATTTCTTTTGATCCTTGAAACAACCCTGCAAGGAATGTGCTATTATTATCCCAATTTTACAAGTGAGTAAACTGAGATTAAGAGGTCAAGTGACTTGCTCAGAGTCACAAAGTACCTTGAGGCAGGATTCCAACTCTGATCTTTTTGACTCCATATTTGGTGCTCTATCCACTACACTATCTTCCTCAAAGACAAGCTTGGTCATAATTACAGTGTTCAATGCCATTTTCTGGTAGTTATTATTTCCATTCACATTAGTGCATGATTGTTTTCCTGGTTCTGCTTACTTCACTTTGCACCAGTTCAGCTCTTCCTGTGCTTTTCTGTCATTCTTTGTCATATTTTTTTATGGAGCAGTGACAGTCTACAATATTCATGCACCACAGTTTGCTTAGCCTTTCCTTGATCGTTTTGTGTTCTAATTTTTTCATCTGTAAAATGCAAGGAAGGGTTGAACTTGAGTTCTAAATTCTATGAGATCTTGATGTGTGTAGGAGCCAGTCTGATATATGTGATTTATGGGTGCAATAGGATTGTGGACCTGAGGGCAGCTGAGTGGGAGGGAGCTAGAACTAGAAACAAAAGGTCAGGCTGAAATATTTCCCCTACCCAGCCCTCATCCTTCAAGGTCTGCTCCCCTGCTCCAGGAATTCCAGATCTTCAGGGAATCCAGACACCAAGAAGAGAGGACTCTAGAGGTCAGGGACAGAGGCGACTACTGGGAGCCTCTCTCAGGGGATCCCTAAGCTTCCTTTGGACATTATCTCCTTCCTGCCCACAATCCAGCAGGGACAGTGTTATTCTCTATCCTCTTGATGCAAGAAGATTAAAGTTTAGAGACGGAAAGGTCCATAGGACGATGGAATTGAGAGCTAGAAAAGGTCCTTAGAAATCATATATTTCAAACTCCACATTGTACAGATGAGAAAATTGAATCCTAAAGGAGTTGTGACTTGCCCAGTGTCTCAAAGGTAGGAAGCAGCTGAATTGGTCTTGGAAACCAGATCCCCCAGCCCCAAATCTAGCACCTTCCTCATTCTACCATGTGGCATGATTAAAATTCCAGTTCTCCTGACCCAAGACCCAGCCCTTCTACCAAAGCACCATATTGTCCTTCATTTGCAGCCTGGGAAAGTGAAAAGTGAAAACCAAGAAGGCAAGCAACGGGAGCTAGGACGGAGGGAGCAAAGAGATGAGGGGCGCAAACATTTGTTTGGATTTTTCTCCCCCTTCTTAAGATGCCTGGAATACCAGTGCTCAGCTCCCCGTCCCCACTGGAAGGCAAGAACAGGGTTGGTAGAGACAACAGCATGACGCAGTGGAAAGCTTGGATTCCAGGGCCAGCTGTGTGAGCTGTGCAAGTCACTTCTCCTGAACTTGCTATAGAAATAACCTGCCCTACTTATCGACCTCACAGGGCTGTGGTGAAATGGGAAAAGGATTCCCAAGGCGGTCAGAAATGCCCCATGGGCTCAAAGTCAAGGTCTACTCAACTCTGGCTAGAAGCAGAATCATCACTCCCCTTTTTATAGGGCCTCAAGGTTGGCAGAGGACTATCCATTCAACAATCCAGCTAGATATAGAGGGGGCGGATTATTATTATTCCCATTTAATAGATGAGGAAACAGGCCCAGAGAGATTAAGCAGCTCTCCCAAGGTCACACAGTTCATGTCGGAACTGAGAATCCTGCCTTCCACAATGACAGACAAATTACTTAGTTTCTCTGAGTTACCCTCTATAACCATCAGCAGTCCCCAGGTCTCCTGCCTCCATATTAAATCAAGAGAGCCAAGAAGTCAGGTTAAAGTATTCCACCCCCACCCCAAAAGGCAGTCCTTAATCCCAAAACTCTACTTTCCCCACTTCAGGAATTTCCGTTCTGCAGGAAATTTGGACACCAAGAAAAGAGGATTTTAGGGACTTTCTAATAGAGGCAACTCTCAGTAAACACCCACTAGATTCTAGGTGCCACACATGGCTCTGAAGATGAAAACAGTCCTTTCCCTCAGGGAGTTTTTAGACTATTCAGAGAATACAAAGCATGCTCAGATAAGTACAAGGTAAGGACTCTCTCCCTTTGAGACTGAAGAAAGCCTGACTAGTGAGTGGGGAGAATAGGGAAGGCTGCACGGAAAACGTGGTAAATGAATTGAGCCCCAAAGGTAGACTCGACTCCTGAGAGGCAGAGAGCAGGAAAGAGCACATTCCTAGGCACAAGGGAGCGGCATGTGCAAATATCTGAAGACAGGAAATGGAATACTATATTTGAAGAATAGTTACCCAGTCAGTTTGATGGAACATGGAGCGTGTGAAACATTGGCTGGCAAGGTAGTTTGAGGAGTGAGAGGTATATAGGGAGAATGGAAGGTCAAAATATTTTGTAATCTAGTAGCTTGAGTCATTCAAAGATTGTTGAGCAAGGAGAAGGTGACCTGTGCTTTAGGAATATACATTTGGCAACTGTGCAGGAGATGGATTGGAGACAGGATTGACTAGAGAAAGCCCAATAAAAGTTTGAGACCCTAGTTAAGACAACGAAGGCTAGAAATAGGGTAGTGACCATGTGAATGGAAAGGAGAGGACAGATTCAAGAGATGCTTTAGAGGCAGAATCAACAAGTGCTGACCACTGACTGGATGTGAGGGGTGAGAAAAATATGTCCAAGGATCAGAGTGGTGAGTGTCGTGACTGGGAGAATAGGTCCTCTCAACAGAAAGAGCAAAGTTTGGAGTAGTTCTCTTAAAGGAGATAATCTTAAATTTTGGACACAGTTTAAGTTTGAGATATGAGAGGACATCAAGAAAGACATTTCTAGCAGTCAGTTGGTGTAGAGATAATTGAACCCCTAAGTGCAGATAAGGACATGTAGGGGCAGATTGTAGAGAGGGCCTGGGCCAAAGCAGGGAGAGAAATAGCCGATGTTAGAGTCTGCAAACCCTGTTAGCACCATTGCCTCATTGAACTTCCGAGGTCACCTGGGGAGGCAGCTACCTCAGGGGTTATTTTCACATTCTTCTAACAACCCAAGACAAGGAGGCTCACCAGGGTTGTTTCTTTCCAGGGTCTTGCAGCTCCTAAGCTTTCCAAGCTGGGCCCCAACTTCAGAGCCTTTATCTATTGCATCATGGAATTTCTCTAACACTCACTCCAAGGGGAAAGGAGATGGGTTAAAGAAAGGAAACTGAGGAGTAGTTAGACCGATAGGAGGAATGAATGAATGAATGAAAAGATAATTAGGCCCTTATATTCTAGGCACTGAGCTGTGGGCTGAGGATACAATTCCAAACCAGCAGAAAATCCCTTCCCACAACAAGCTCATGTTATAATTGGGAAAGACAAAAGACTTAAAGAAGTAGTGACCAGGGAGGCATATTCTAGACTGGCAAGTCAGGGGGGAATGGTGATTGGAGGCATGGGCAAATGATTGACATGGTTTCCAGGAATAATAGTGTTGATCTGAGGGCAGCTAGGTGGCTCAGTGGATAGAGCACCTCGCCTGGAGACAGGAAGGTCTGAGTTCACATCTGAGTTCACTTACTAGCTTCCTGACTGTAGGTGAGTCACTTAATCCTGTTTGCCTCAGTTTCCTCACCTGTCAAATGAGCTGGAGAAGGAAATGGTAAACTACTCCAATATCTCTGCGAAGAAAACCTCAAATAGGGTCACAGAGAATGGGACACGATTGAACAGCAACAAAAGTGTTGACCTGATTATCTTTCTCAGAGCTAGGTTGGAAAAGGGAAGACAGCTCAGTAACTGGCCTGATTGGCATGGCTGGAGACATAGATAGCTGGCTAGGCAGTTGTATGGTTACTCAAGACCTGATGAGATAAGACAAAGGCTCAGCAATCAGAGGATGGGGGGGGGGGGGCACCCAAGTACTAGCTGGAGGCAGAGGCTGGAGGAACAAAAAGCAGCTAAGTAGCTAAAGGAACTCAGAATGAGCTAAGTAGTTGGGTGGAGTAGTTGGTAGTTTGGGCTTAGAAGAGCTGAGTTCACATCTATGTGACCCTGGTCAAGTCACTTAGGCCCCAGAGAAAGGTAGTGTTTCACACCTACATTTTCTTTCTCTGAAGAGCCCTTATTAAATATTTACCAGCATATTCCTGCCTGGGTGGGTCAGAATGGTAGGAATAAACTTCTAAGTATCTTACCGTCCTTTGATGTGGATAGAAAAATGGTCTTAAAGTCATAAAAATCCGACTTTAAATTTGATCTCAGCTTTTACCAGCTGTGTGATCCTGGGCAAGTCATTTGACCTCTGCCTCAGTTTCATCATCAGTAAAATAGGAACACCTGTCTCCCAGGGTTGTCAGAATAAAATGAGATAATATCTGTAAAACACTTTGTAAACCTTAAAGCACTTTATAAAAGCTTACTATTATTATTATTTTTAATTCATGCCTAATCCCTTCTATTGTCATTGAAACAGAAACTGATGGATTGGAAGGGGGAGGAGAGTGGATTTGTCCAGTGGGACCACCATGTCCTTTGCCAGAGCTGAGGAAAGCCAGGGTGCATTCTGAACAAGACAGAAAATCACATGAGGCCTGGAACAAAATGCTCCAAACCCTCCAAACCACAGACAATGGCAGAGGAAGGGGCCAGGCTGGGAAGGCCAGCACCATCGATGGCTCCAGCAGGAATCTCCACCTGCTATTGTGAGTCCTGACAGCTGTCCCAAGCCAGGAAAAGAGAAAAGGAAGCTTAGATTCTGAGGTTCGAAGTCCCAGATCTGCTACTGACTTGTATGACCTTGAGGATGTCCTCTGCTCACCGAGCTGTAATTTACTCATGTCTAAAAAAGTTCTCTTCCAGTTCTAACATTCCATGTCTTATGTAAAGAATCCCCAGGCCTCATTACCCTACTCCTCACCTTTGTTTTGGCATAGATTAAATCTTATAACCATCCTCACTTTTGTTTTGGCATAGATTAAATCTTATAACCACGTATGGTTTCCTGGGTTATGCTAACTTTTTGGTAAGAGCACTCCTCCTACCCATCCCCCCTCTCTACTGATACCACTTTGGTGTTGATTCATCACAACTAGTTAACTTGTCTACACTCTACCCTTGGTCTTTGCCTTCCAAAGGGAGGCAGAAAACCTACTCAAAGTAAAAAAGCATTTAAGTATCTATTACTTGTCCAACAATGTGCTAAGTACTGACCAAAATTAAAAAGTAAGAGTTGAGAGGTGGGACTAAAGGAAGCCAGATATATAAGGATTTTAGTCTTTGGAGAAGAATGTTCTCTAAGGAACCAAGCTCTAGTGGAGGAGTTCCTAAACTAAGGCCCAGTGAAGGAGTTTCCGAATCAAGTGAGAAGCAGAGTTGATCTTCCACTTGACTGGTACTGTGAGTCATAAGGACTGTTCAATCCCAAAGGAAAGTGCGATAGGAACTACTATTAAGAGAGGGCTCCTGCACTCTAGTAATCCTAAATTTTTTCCCTTTATGGGGAAGAGCTCAGCCTGAAAACAGTATTAAACATGTAGAGGACTGCATAAATCCTTGGGGAAGCTACAGCTCATTGAAAAGGTAAGGAGAACCCTTTCCCCAACTCCTTTAATACAACCCTCCCTATCCTAACATCCATCTTGCCTCCCCTTTGGATTATTCCCTTGGTTCTTCTCCAAACTGTCTTCTCTCATCTTTTTTCTCTTTTCTCATCTAAAGTATTCTGTCATCCTTTATCCTACTCCAATACTCTTATTTTGGCTTTTTCTCCCTTTCGCCTAGATCTTTCAGGCTCTTCTCTCCCCCTACATTCCTCATGTTCAGTTCCTCAGTCTTTCCCCTAGTTTCTCCCTTTCTCCTCCTTCTCTTCCAGTAGTTGTCTCCCCATCTTTCCCTTTGTCCAGGGAGTTAGTTCTTCCTTTATGTTTCCTTTTATTCCCACACAAGCCCCATACCACACTTCCTCTCTCCCCTCTCACCCACCATTGCTCTCATCCCCTGACTCTCTCCCACTTTCTTCTTTTTAACAACTCTTTCTCATGACTCCATCTGCTTCCCTCCAGTTCTCTTGTTCTATTGGGACCATGGCTACTCTATCAGATTGGAAACTACAACGACCAGCCAGGAGAAGACAGGAGAAGGCTGCTGCTCCAGGCTGAGAGAGGAATCAAACGGTCCAGAAGCCAGTCCGGAAACAGGGATTATTGGAGAAACTCCATGCCAAGTCAGGAGTGCCAATGGCAGAACCAGGTCTTGAAAATGAGGCACCTCCTGAACCTGATAAGCCTGTTGTCCTTCTGGAGGCCATTACACCTCTCCACGGGGTATCACTTCATCCACCAAGTGTGGAAGAAGCAGCGGCAGAGGCAGCAGTGGTGTGCAAAAAAGCAGCTCACCAATAGGAGACCACCTGAAGGACGAGAACATATTTCAGGGAGAGAAGAAGCCCAAGAGCAGAAATCTGGCTGAGTAGAAGTTGAGGAACAGAGTGTGGTGAGAAGTGAGTCAAGACAACTGAAGTTGAGGTTGGAGGAGTCTGGAGAAAGGAGGTTGGAGGAAGCAGAAGTTGGAGAGCAAAGCCTTAGACTTGCAGAGGCTTTGAAATGGAGGCTAAACCCAAAGGAGATGGAGGAGAGGATTCTAAAACCATCAGAGTCACAACAGTGGGAGAAAAACTCTGGGGGAGTTCAAGAACGAAATGAGAAACCAACAGAACCTCAAGAACAGACTTGTGGGGGATGTGAAATGGGAGAGTGTAGACTGAGCTCAGGGGAAGAAAGCAAAGGGAGCTCAGGGGAATCTGAGACACAACAGAGACTAATGCAGAGGAAATCCAGTGAGAACTCAGGGCTTTTGGAGACAAAGAGATGTAAGCTAAGTCCTAGGGGGTTTTGAGAACCAAGCCCAGGAGTAATGGAGGGAACAGAAATGAGACTTGACTCAGGAGAGGATGGAGAGAAGAGTTCTACACAGATGGAAGGACAGACATGGAGATGGAACTCTGGGAAGGCTCTAGAACAGACCCCTGGGAGGTCAGAGGCTCAGGAGCAGAAGTCAATGAGTTCAGGCTCTGGAGAGAAGTTGGAGTTGCCTGAGGTAGAGGCTGGAGAAGGGAAGACAGAGGAAACTGGGGATGGAGGCAAGATGGTGAGGTCTGTGACCAAGGCCCTCCCACCCAAGGAAGTTGTAACCAGAAACTCAGGACCTCAGGACCACCTACTACCTTCAGTGTCTTCCTTACCCCCTGTACCACCTAAGGCCCCAAGGCTGATGTGTTCCCTGTTCAGTAGGATAAAGTCTGGGTCTAGGAAAGGAGCCCCATGCCACAGTAGACACTCCTTCAAAGCTAGCCACAGGCAGTCTAGGCCCCTAGCATCCCCTGCCCCACCTGAACCCCAGATCCCTGGCCTTGGAAAGAAGCAATACTCCACCCCTGAGGAGATACTGGTGCTTGGGGGTTACCTCCATCTCAGCAGAAGCTGCCTTGCCAAGAGGTCCCCTGAGAGCTGTAAACAGCTCAAAATTTCATTTAGGGAGTCAACCCTGGAGACCATCTATTATTACCCTTCTGAGAATTCTGTGCTAGAGGAGTTAGGCCTCCATCCTGAAGCCTGACCTCCTCTCCCTCTACCCCCATGAATAGGAGGATGAAGAGGAATTGCTGCTATGAGAACTTGGGGAAGGTCAGCAGATCAAGGCTCTGCTGGGGGATGTGGCCTGCTGCTGGTGACCTTTCCAGCTGGGAGGCCAGAAATCCCACCCACTCCCAAGCATTCAAAATGGCTCCTCCATCCTTCCTTGAAGTTGTTGTGCTGACGGACCCTCATAAAATGAGCTTCCAGGAGGAGAAATCCCATGGACATCCTTCTCCACCTCACCTTCCTTGTACTATCAAGGAGAAGACCCCCCCAAAAAAAGAAAAGGAAAGGAGAGTTGTTTTGACTGTTCAAGAGCTTGGACATGAGTCTTTTGCCTTTTTTTGTTTTGCTTTTCTTGATTGGTTAGGCTAGATAAAGTCTGTTCTCTAGTATGTTGTCCTGAGTGCTTACCCAAGAATGCAGGGTCCTTTTAATGGTGACCCAAGCATAAGGCAGATTCTGATACTCCCAGGGGAGAAGCCAGAGAGATTTTATTATTGGTAAGTCCCTAAGATTGAACCTGCTCTGTATAAGTCATAGAGTTTGTTTCTGGCTCATAGATTCTTCGATTTCCTATGACTTAGGAAAGGAGGTGGTAGGTACTGGATAGGATGAGAAATATGCATATATGTAATAGCCATGCACATAAATACATACATGTGTACATATAGCCCTGCTGAGAGCTGTGGTAGCCACTGGTTTTCCTATAGGCAAAACATAAGGGTTCCTGACAAAGTCCCTGCCCTAGCCATGTTTACACCCACCAGAGGTCCATTACCCATCACCAACCTAGAAAAGCCTCACCCATCACCTGCTAGTGCCCATCTTCCTTACTAAGGGCAATTAACCCTTCAGAGCAGGAGATTAGTGTGGATTAAGTAGGGAGTGGGAGTTAGAGAATTGGGAAGCCAAGGCAGGCCAGCAGAGAGGAGAGGCGTGGAGCCGTGTATTCGGTATTTATAACTCCCTGGCAATGCTGAACAAGCGAGCCTAAATATAGAAGTCAATCTATTTCAGGCCTCTGGCCTCAGGGCAGAGGCAGGGGATGGGGAACATGGGGGTGGGGACACCCCGCAACCCCTGCAGTACATCTCATAAGGGCAGGCTTCCAGTCCTGGCGCTTGCAACCAGGAGACAGGCAGTCAACCGTCATCATAATGGATTTTTCTGTCACTGTCCCTTTGGCTCCGGGTGGGGCGATAGCTGCCTCCTGTTTGTTCAGGAGTACGTGCATAGATGAGAATGTATATGTATACATAAATATACATGTGCGTATCAGCCTTAACACAGAGTAAGAACTCCCTAAACTCTCCACTCTAGCTAAACCGAGCTATTCTGGATCTAGAGAACACATCTTTGCATGCTCCCACCTACGAGCCTTTGCTTATGTGCCTGGTTCATGCCGGGAATGTTCCTTTCTTTGATGAAATCCTCCTACTTCTCTTAAAGCCCCAGTCCCAGGTCATCTCTTTCAGAAAACCTCCAGACTTGTCTCCCAATACCCTGGACACTGCCTAGTGAGTAAGGACCTCATAAAACGCTACATTTTTCCCTTTCAGAAATACTGCAAGTCAAGGATCATTGATTTCATCTTCAACGGAACTCTCCGTGGTCTGGGAGAGTTAGGGTTCACTGAAGCCCAGAGAACCTAAATGAAACGCCCTTGGTCTTTGTCTTTGGTAGTCTTTGGTAGAGCCAACAAGAGCCCCAAAAAACTTAAACAACTCTCCCAAGGGCCACCAGATTGTAGGCGAAGACTCAGGACTTGAACGGGGACTCCCGGTTCCAGCAGTGGTACTTTTTCCATTACAGCATTGGGCACCGCATCATTCCCCTACCCCACCCTCACCCTGTGGGGTTGTGGGTATGATTAACATAACTGTTACCCTCAGGATGTTCTAAGAAACCAAAGCCAAAATCAGGAAACAGAGACTAGGGCCCCTCTCCTGCAAACAAACCCCAAGGCCTTGGCAACTAACTTCTCTTTTTCACAGGTTTTAGCTTTATTCGTTCCTAGAGCTGAGGTGACCGGCAGGGAGGGGGCGTGGAGGGAAGGGGGGAAAGGCTGGGGGAAGGGCATGGCTATAAATAGACCTATTTATAAGCAAGGGCAGAAGAAACCTTGTGAAGCTTTGTGCTGGTGTAGGCAACAGGGTAGAAGAGGCTTAGACCCAAGCACCCTGCTCCCTGATTTCCTAACCAACTTCTATTTTGTTTTATTGGTGTCTTAGACACACCCTGCCACTCTGATCCATATCCCACCCTTCAGCCAAGGAGACAATGAATCAACCACCAAACATTTCTTCAGCACCTACTGTGTTCCAAGCATCAAGCTAGATGAAGGCCACACAAAGATGAAAATGAGATAGCCCTTGCCCTCAGGAATTTGGGGCCCCCATCCCTTAGCCCTACTCTGTTCTCTTCACTTAGAAAATGAGATGAGATTATTAGGGAGTTTTCAAGTTAGAGAGAAAAATAATCACAGATCTGAAGGATGTCAGAGCTGGCAGGTAGTCCAACCCTATTTTACAGAAGAAATTTAAGGTCCAGAGAAGGGCAAGGATATGTCTTGGGTTACATAGTTGGTGGAAGACTGGAAGCTTGAATCCAGGTCATAGGATTATAAGATTTAGGCCTGGAAGAAACTTTGGAAACTATGTAGTTTGACAGACAAAGAAACTGAGATTCAGGCAGCAAAGGAGTACAGTGGATAGAGTGCTGACCTTGCTTTGGAGTCAGGAAGACCTGAGTTCAAATCTTGTCCGGCTGTGTGTTCCTGGGCAAGCCATTTAATCTCTTTCAGCCTCAGCTTCCTTATCTGTAAAGTGGGTATAAGGGCACCTACCATACAGGGTTGTTGTGAGAAACAAATGAGACACTATGTCTAAAGTACTTTGCAAACATCAATATGCCATATAAATGACAGCTATTATTATTATTAAATGATTTGACCATGGTCTTAAGTTATTAAGTAGCCCAGCCATGACTTGACCCAAAGCATTTCAAGTCTCAGTCCAGAGCTCATTCCAATACTGACTCCCTGGCTTTCTTTTTCTCCCCCTTCCCATTTTTCCACCAAGGGATATAACCACTGAGGCTCCTGTTAGCTGAGTCAGAATGGAATAGTGGAAAGTGTGTGGAGGCAAAGGGATTTGTGTTGAAATCCCAATTTTACCTCTTGCCTCCTTTATCAAGTCACTAAATCTCTGGGCCTCAGTTGACTCATCTGTAAAAAGAGAGGACTAGACCAGAAGGCCTCAAGGGTCCCCTCCAATTCTAAATCTGTCATCCTATTAGGGCCAGAGAAAATTAAGCCAGAAATCTCTGGGAAGACCCCAGCACACTAGGATTTGGAAAAAGAGAGGAGCATGGACCCAGATTCTCACTATCTTCTTTATACCTGGCTGACCCTGAACAAGGGATTCCGCCTTGCTTAGGTCTCAGCTTGCCCATGTGTAAAATGATGAGGTTGGATAGTTGACCCATGAGATCCCTTATTGCTCTAAACTTTATGGATTCTAGTGCTTGTGCTAGGGATAAAAATGGGGGAGGACAGGCAGCAGGCCTGGGTCTGTCTGGAGCTTGGGCATCTAGGAACTCAGGGTTCTGTTCTTAGCTACAGGACAGAGTGCAGGCCTGGTTGGAGGTGGGGAGAGGTTGAGAAGAGGGAGAGAAGGAAAGCATTTGGCAAGGGAGAGGGGGCAGGGAAGAGAGAATGGGAGGCCCTGAGCAGGGTTAGTGGCAAACAGGAAACTCTGCAGGGCTCAGCTATAGAATACACTTCTGTTTGGTGTTTCCTGTCCCTTGGTCTCTCCTATCCAGCTCTTCCTTATTTATCCTTGTCTGCGAGAAAAATTCTGCTAGTCAGGGACAGGGGTGAAGAGAGGCTGGGGGGATAGGGGCTCCGGGGACCATCTAGTCAAACCCCACCATTGTATAGATGAGCAAACTGAAGCCCAGAGAGGGGAATGGGATTTGCCCATGGTCAGACAGCTAACAGAAGAGCCAGGATTTGAACCAAGTTTTCATTACCCCCAATCTAGGGCTCTATCTGAGAGAAGACGCAGGGCAGAGTATCTTCAAGTTGTCCTTACTTCTGTAGTGAAAAGAGGGCCTAGAGAGAAGAGATAGGAGGTATTGAAGTTGCATGGAAAGGGCATGAAATTTTCAGGCAGCAGACCCACTTTGAATCTGGACTTAGCAATTTACTACTCAATTAACTCCAGGAAAACCAATTTCTGTCTTAGAGCCTCAGTTTTACCATATGTAAAATGGAAAGGTTAAACTAGATGACATCTGAGGATCCTTCCAGCTTCCCGTCTATGATCCTTTGGCCCTGTAGATGTCCAGCTTAGGTCCCCGATCCAGGACAACCCTTCCTTTCCACATCAAGGTTTTTCCTTCTCTTCTGTGATCATTAGAGAGAAAATCCTGACTCTCTTTTGATACAGAGACATAGGCACATTTCTCTTCACCCTGGGCTCTGGGAAATAGGGACAGAGAGTCACCAGTTGTCATGGCTAATTTCCAGGGGCAAGGAATTCATTCTGGCCCTGAGGCCTCACTCTTATAAACATGCCATCTCTACTACTCTGCCCCCTGGGTGACTCATGTCTCTTGTCCTCATCTGGGAAAGAACCACCATTCATACTGGAGTCTTCAGTGTAATGTGCTTTTATGATTGGAAGAGACCTTAGAGATCCTTTTGTGCAACCTCCTCATATTTACACATGGAGAAACTGAGGCCAAGTTACTATAACTAAACTCATAGTAGGAGTAAGTAATATCAGAGATCAGAATTTCAAGCCTTTGACTCCAAGCCTCAAATCCGGCGTTACGTGCAATTCCTCTGTCAGCCTCCAAGCTTCTTTATTTCCCATTTTTATGATTAGTAGTTTGCATGGGGTAAGGACTTTTCCATCTTGGTTTCCAAGTCTGGCCCAAGCAGCTCATGGGGAAGCTCTTTCTGCTTTCTACCTTTGGCTTCGTCCTTCCTCACCATCCCAGGCTGCTGGCACTCAGGCCCCTGGCATGGAGAAAGAGAAACTTGGGCTGCTTTCCAGATGCTCCACACTTCCCACTCAAGGTAGGACATCCTGCCTCACCCATGTTCACTTAGAGAATCCAGAGCTGGAAGGAGTTTTTGACATCATCTGGGCCAATCCTTTCATCATGCAAGGAGGGTTACCAGGAGCTAGAGAAAGGAAGTTAACTTGCTCACAGTCAGAGTGGCTAAGAAATAAAATTGCTGATGTAAGCCAGTGTGGTGTGATGGATAAAGTGAGGCAGCTTTGAGGTTAGGAAAGACCTGGGTACAAGTCCCATCTTTGATATGTCCTAACTATGTACTCTGGGCATAACACCATCTTCCAGTGCCTCCCTCACCCCCATCAAGTCTGAAGCTATGAGCTGCAGAGCAGTTGTTGATCTGCCCAAGTTGGTAAGCAGGTATCAGGTTTACTATATGCCTAGCAGAGTGCATTGGGCATACAGAGAAAGGCAGAAACATGGTCCCTGCCTTCAAGGAGTTTATAGTCTAATGGGGGGAGGCAACATGCAAACAACTACATACATACAAGATCTATACAGGCTAACTTGGAGGGTAATCTGAGAGGGAAGGTACTAGCAGTAAGTGGAGGCCAATAATAATGATAAAACATAATAGCAGCAGCTAGGTAGAGCAGAGCATTGGGCTTGTAGTCAATAAGACATGAGATCAAATCTGGCTTCAGATGTGTACTAGCTCTATGACCCCAGGCAAATCATTTAACCTCAATCTCAGTTTCCTCATCTGTAAAATGGGAATAGCAACAGCACCTACCTCCCATGTAAAGGGCTTTCTAAACTTAGAGCAATAAATGGTAGCTATTATTTTTACATATCACTAACATATTATTATTAGCACCAATAGCTACAAGTTATGTAATGGCTAACACTTTAAGGGTTGCAAAGAACTTTAACACCACGTTATCTCATTTGATCCTCACAGCGACTGTGGGAAGTAAAAGCTTGTTACTTCCTCCATTTTGCAGATGAGGAAGCTAAGGTTAGGGTGCTAACTCAGGGTCACATAAGCTATTAAGTTGTAGAGTCAGCATTCAAATCTAAGTGGTGGTTTTTACTCCAAATCCAGTATTCTTCCTGCCCAGTTATGATGCCCAAGATCATACATCACTGACTGAAAGAATGAATGGGTGAATGATGACTTGGTCAAGATGCCTTTCACAGGCAGGATGTTTGGGGAGAAGTTCCTTACCTAGTCTTCATCCCAATGTCCTACTCAAATGAGCAAGAAGTGCATTGGTATCTTTGAAATGATAAAGAAAATGTGTTGGAAGTTCCCCCTGCATTTCCGATTGGTGCCTCCTTAGTCTTGGGATGGTCCAAGATTGCATGGCCGATCAGTGGGCAAAGCAATGTGTCCATCTCCAAGGGGGCCTGTGGACTATGAGGCATAGACCAACAAATGAATAGCATATACATGAACTACAGCTGAAGGTGACTCTGCCAGGCCTCACATTGCTCCCTTTGCTTTTAAAAGGTCTATGTATCTATTCATCTATCTGTCTACCTGTCTATAGATCTATCTATATTTATATATCTATCTACCTATCTGTACATCTATCTCTGTCTATCCACCCAACTGTGTGTCTGTCTAGCTACCTACCTATCTATCCATCTACCTATCTATTTATATCTATGTATCTACCCATCTATCCACCTGTTTCTATCTGTCTATCCATCCAGCTATCTATCTATACATCTAACCTATATTTATGCATCTATCTACCTATCTATATATCTATCTCTGTCTATCCACCCAACTATGTGTCTGTCTAGCTACCTATCTGTTCATCTACCTATCTATATCTGTATATCTACCTATCTATCCACCTATTTCTGTCTATCTGTCTGTCTGTCTAGTTACCTATCCATCTATCTACCTATCCATACATCTACCTATATTTATAGGTCTATCTCCCTATCCATCTATCTTTATCTATCATCTATCTATCTATCTATCTATCTATCTATCTATCTATCTATCTATCTAACTATCTATTCATTCGTTTGTTTATTTTTAGAGAGTGGATCTTTCTATTTTGGCCAGGCTGAAAGTAGAGTGGCTACTTAGGAATCTGATCCACATTCTGTTTTGTTTGGAAGCTCTAGCCTGCTCCATTTTTCCAAGTAGAGCTGGCTTACCCACCCCAGCTGGCCCGGACCTTCTTAGGCAGGCTGACAGCCCTCTGCTCCCTAGGACCTAGCTTCTTGATCCCAGACTTAGTTTAGACACTCCATCAGCTTACCCCCTTCACTGCAGCCTACATCTCCTAAACTCAAGCCAGTCACTAGCCTCAGCTTCCACCACAAGCAGGAACTCTGGGCAAACACCAACAGGCCTGACTCTTTGGATTTTTTTGGGCTTTATTGTTGCCTTGGGTTTTTACAACACAGTCATTCCTCATAGCTTCTCTGAAACCATTCCTTAGGTAACCTGGGTCCAGCAACAGTTCTAATTACTATGCATGTGACAAAAAAAAACATTTAGGTAAACCAACCAAAGAAGTGTCCAAGTCTGACAGTATATTTCACATTCCATGTCCATAGTCCCCCATTTCTTTACTGGAAAAACCTCTGTGACCTTTCCATTTGGATCCTATTCAGTTCTTGTCTGCTGTTGGCCAGATACTGAGCAGGCTGACCAAGGAAACCATGAGCTGGGGTTTAGGATCCTGTAATTCCTTACCCTTTCCTGTTTGGACCTCCCACCTCATTGTACAACATTCATTTTCCTGAAGCCAGCCTCGAAAAGGCTAACATAAGAATGTGAAAACTCAGGAGACTGACATCATAATGATACCACTATAGCAGAAAGAGGTCTCATGAGAACTGGGATGGAGTCCCAGCTCAACAGACAGACCTCAGTTTTCCCATCTGTAAAGTGGAGGTAATAAAACTTATATTGCCTCCCTCACAGGATTACTGTGAGGGAAAGGTCTTGGAAACCTGAAGACTCTAAATAAATGAAAGATGTTGGTATTGTGTTTCCAGTTTGTGCCAGGCATTGAGAGAGGTGGTGGATTAGGTTCTAGCAGAGTAAAACAGGACCTGATACTAACAACATTTCTCCCCATTCCCTGGCATTAACTGGGGTTTTTGCTGAGCTATTTGAGTAGGTACTGATGCAGAAAGGAAGTGTAGGGAAATACCCTCCTCTGTAAAATCACTCATTGATGCACATCCTTCCCCTGTTACTGCCTCCCTCATAGCACCGTGAGGACTCATTGGCCCACACAGTGCACAAAGTCAGCTTCTGGGACAGAGTCAGTCTGAGAGACCCACATGTTTTAACCTTGCTTAACCTTTGGTTAAGGTGCTCAGTCAGCCTGCAAGAAAGAGTTTGGTTCCCTTAGGACTAATTTCATCTTCTGCAGACTACTCCCATCACCTGAAGGCTAATCCCATCTCCCAAAGATGCTTTAATGGGGAGAACCTAAGGATACACTAGTTTTACCTCCTCATTGAAAGGTCTACCAATCAGGATTGTCTTATCCTCCTACATAAATTTTTTGTTGTTGTTCAGTAATTTTTCAGTCGATCTAACTGTTCAGGAGCCCATTTAGGATTTTCTTGGCATAGATAGCCTGAGTGGTTTGCCATTTCCTTCTCCAGTTCAATTTACAGATGAGGAACTGAGGCAAACAGGGTTAAGTGACTTACCCAGGGTCACAAAATAAGTGTCTGAAACCAGATTTGAACTCAGAAAGATGAGTCTTCCTGACTCGAGGTCCAGCATTACACCTGCTGTGTTACCTTGCTGCCCATATATATTGTTTTACTCTTGTCTAATAAAAGCAATTTAGTGATAGCCCCTTTCCACTTGCTCTGTGCATTGAAGGGCCAATAAACTCCTTTTGTCTTATTTCCTGAGTTTTCCTTTAATTGGCCGGGGTGAGATCCAAACTAGAGGTTTTTTTTTTAACAATTTTGGCATGACTATCTCTGGGTGAGTCTACCATATAACACTTTTGTCTAATTTCAGGTTGGAGTGGTCTCTTTCAGAGGGTAATCAGCCATGAAGAAGTCAGAGAATTAAACTTCTCAAACTCAGGAAGGAGAAGAAGTGGATTTCTGAACTCAAAACTGGTGATTCACACCGAAAAGGGGCAGGGAGTAGTAGAGGGTCTTACCCAACACACTAGGTTGCCACAAGTCAAGGGGATGGTCTTGCCCAACATTAGGTTGCCATAAGGTAAAGGGATATGGGATCAGCACAAAGTAAACTTCCTGTCAACTCCTATTAAGGCAAGCTGTTAAAAACCTGGGAGAAAGGAAAACTACTTGAGAGCTCAGTTTAGACTAGAATAGGTACTTTGAAGCAAATTTGGCCAGTGTTTTATTTGTGCAATGTTAAGCATGTTGTAATGCCTGTGTTGTGTGTCTTGGTGAATCCAAAGTGACTTTTTCCTGTAGCCTAATCAGCCAAAGGAAAGACAAGAAACTTTTCTGTGGAACTTTCACAGCCTTCAGAAAGACACACTCTCTCTCTCTCTCTCTCTCTCCATTTCTAACTCTGGCTAAATTGGGAAGGAAGATAAGAGACTCAGATAAGAAGGAAGGGAATCTTTGCTCCCAGTCTGTAGCAATTTATGGCATTATAAACTAGAAACTATAATTGTAACTGAAATGTCATATCTTTACTGTAAAATTCCAAATTACGGTGACTGTTAAAAAATCATAATGGATTTGAGAGGTTTTCAGATTAAGGTTAAATGCAAGCACCTTCTCTTCAATTCTCTCTTCTCCTCCTCTGTCAATCATCTCTTCTTTCTAGATGGGGACAGGGATGTTCAATAGAAACTACCAGGGAATAAGCAGAACTAGAGTTAGTTTGAAATGGTTTACCTGAATTTAATTGTTTAGGTTTAGTAGCTAAACCACCTAAATTGAAATAGACTAGGCAACCCCAGAAGTAGAAAGCAACATCGTATAAGGAAAATTGTACAGGAGAGCTTCAGTAGAATATTAGACTAGAATATGACTGAGAAATAAGATAGACTCAAGAAGGTAGTGAAAGTAAAGAAAAATGAAGAATCAAGAGCGTAAAATGAAGAGTTACTTTAAGTAATAGGTCTGGAGTTCGGTTAGAATTTCAAGAAGTGTTTGAAATTGAGATAAGAAAGATCTGAGGAACTTTCAGAGAAATGCCAGTTACCAAGTTTAGACAGACAGTGCTCTGTCCTTAAATGACCATTCCAGGGGTGTTTCCCCTAATCTTTACAACTTTGGAACTCCAAAAGGAAGGGGAGGGGAATGTAAGCCTGCCATATAAAAATCCCTCCCTATTTTTCTTGGACATCTGGGGATTGTCTGATGCCACTTTGACAAAGATTGAATGTCTTCTTCAGTTCCTCCTCTTCCCCAAATCAATTTAAGATTATAAAAGAATTCACAGGATATGGAATAGTTCCAGGAACTCATTCCTTTCTCTTTGCGTATCTCATAAGAGACTAAGTAGGAGCTTAATAAATGTTAATTAACTGACTGAAAAAGAAGATATTGTTTTCTCTTTTTGTTGTTATTTATTGTTGTTATTCAGTCTTTTCAGTGGTGTCCAACTTCCCCATTTGAGACTTTCTTCTAAAAGATACTGAAGTGGTTTGCCATTTCCTTCTCCAACTCATTTTACAGTTTACAGAAAATGAGGCAAACAGGGTTAAGTGATTTGCCCAAAGTCGCATAGCTAGTAAGTGTATGAGGTCAGATTGGAACTCAGCAAGACTGACTCTTCTTGACTCTAGGCCATCCACTGATCCACCTAGCTGGCCATCGTTTTCTGATATAAATCGTATTCTGATATAAATAATTATAAAATATCTTTGTAAAAAAATTCAAGCATCCTCTTTCTCTTTTTACTAAGCAGTTTTTCCTTCCTATAGGGCCTATTCTCTTTGACCTTCCCTTGTCCTTTATCCTCTTTCTCAAAGTATCCAGGTGAGGTTAGAGAAAGGAATTGATTTGGCTCATTGGGTGAATTTTAAAATGAAATGAAAAAGAAAAAGTTCCGGAGACCTGGGAGTGACACCATGAACTTTTGAACATAAGTTAACTGAAAACAGGATGCCATTAGGAAAACTGAAATTTTGAATATTACCATTAGTGATTATAAATCCAGATTTGATTTGTTCAGAATTTGTCCTAATACTAAAATCATAATGTGGTCTTGTTTACCAGGAGAGATACTTCTTCTGTTAGGAACATTGTGGTAAATCAGAACAAAATGCAAATTGCATTTGCCACTTGGCATTAAGAAAATATACTAGAAAATGCATGAATCAGGAAAACCTGAGTTAAAATCCAGTCTCAGAAATTTATTAGCTGTGTGACCTGAAGCAAATTATGTCACCTCTGTTTATCTCAGTTTCCTAATCCATGAAGGAATAAATAATAGCACTCACTTCCCAGAGCTGTTGTGAGGACCAAACCAACGTAATATTTGTAAAGTGCTTAGTATAATGTCTGACACATGGCAAGCACTGTATAAATGCTAGTAAATGTAGATACTCACTATTGGTCTTGAATGCAATCAGTATAGATGACAAAGGTGATCAAATGAATGGTTTTCTATGTAAAATAATTTGGAAATGCAATCAACTGAATTGATATCATCTGGCTAGTAATAAGTTTTGTTTCATGTTTTAAATACATGATATTGTATATCATTATTGTGTTTCTAAATTTTTCTCTTCTGTTGTGAGATTTTGGGAAATATCAGAAATGTTATTAGAAAAGTAACTTCTCTTTTAATCTGGATACTGTTAGGTTATGAATTGAACTATTAAAAGAATGTGGTAAAAATGAAAACTTAAATATATAATGGGGTATACTTGTTTTAAAGTAGATCATATAGTAAAGAGTGAGTTTTATCTAAGATTACTTTCCTATCACTTATGAAAGTTGTAAAATTATATTTGTTAAAAATTGTATGTATTGAAGTTGCATCTTTGAACTTAGTAACTTAGTAACAGTAGACCTTAGATTCAAAGATTTCATTTTGCCTTAAGGACTAATAGGCAGTACAAGTAGTGGAGGTTTACAATGACCAGAATTTTTCTGGGGTCTTCAGTCAACCATAATATATTCAATATATGTGTTAAATTGCAGAATATGATTATTCTCAGTTTATAAATGAAATGTCCTTATATATGCTCTTTGTTAGCTGTTATGGAAACATGAGGAAAAAATACCAGTAATCTAGCCCTAAGCTATGATTGGTGAAATTTTGCTATGTGAGAGATAAAATGTCTTAGGACTATAATTTGACATTATTCTAAGTTTTGATTTTAGGCATGACTATCTGAATTGTCATGCACTTAACAGTCCACCATTCGGGGGAATGCCATGTGCTGCTCAAAGGGAGTGTAGTCTGAGAACTTCAGTGGGTGTCTGTCTCTGGGAAAACTTGAGAGGATGATCTTGTGTAGTCAAAAGTAAGATCCTCTTGGCTCAATTTCTCATTATGCTATTTCCTTTCTGAAGAGGAAAATTTCCCACATGGTTAATTCTGAGCCTGATTATGATACCTTGGGAATAATTTGGAACTTTGCTGCGTGATTGGCTATTAACTATGGCTCTTCCCTGGAATTTAACAGAACTAAGGGAGTTTTCCCCCTCTTATGGTTTGTGTGAGATCAAACTGTGCCTTTGATATCATTATAACCATATTCCTCCTTTTTCCTTTTATAGCAAATTTCTATAATCAGGGCAACAATGGAAATTTTGTCATTATGATACTGAATCTATTAATTACTAGATTAATACTAAAACATCTGCATTATTTTAAGAGTATGCAAGTAGAAAAAAATCTCACTATTGTAACCTAAAGTTGTGGTCAATTCCACTTTCTAAGCAACTAAGTAAATGAGTTCTGGAGCATGCCATCTATTTGCTAATTGTTATACATTAGTGTATAAGATTAGGTCCTTCAAGTACCTCATTCCTTCAAGATGATACAAGGATCATATGTATGTATGTACATATACATATATATACACATATATACAATACACACGTGTGTATATTACTATATAATGTATATGTATGTATGTGTATATAAGTTTGTATATCCTAAAAGGGGGGGAATAAGATGAAGGTGTAAAAGTTTTTAAATTTAATGTAGTAAACTGAGAAAGCAACAAGATTGGACTGTTAGGAATCTAAGAACTAGAATATGTGTGTGTGTGTATGTATGTAGACATAGTCTATATCTAAATATATGTTCACTTTGACTTCCAAATGTGCCTAATGGGAAATACAGGCTTGAGTATGTTTTAGTAATAAGTTCCCAAATCTGGATTAAAGTTTTTATATAAAATTACATTAATAATTGTAAAGACTTTTAAATCATGTACCCTCCCCCCTCCTTTTTTTTTCTGGTTTGAAATCTCTGATAATATTAAGGGACGGAAAGGCTCATTTTCCAAGTCAGGCCTTCTTCTTTCAACCTGTGGATGATATTGGCCATATCAGATACAGGGTTTGAGAAAAGACAGAAAGAGCAAGTGGTTTGTAAAAACTGAAATTCTCTGAAGTTTCAGGTGAATTATGGGTTCCTAACTTGTTGTTCTTATAGCTCTGTTATTAATAGGGTTAGATCAATAAGATTTGAGTTTGTTTTCACCACATGAACTAGTTGATGAAAAACAAATTTAGAAGGCTGTAAGAAATTGTATTGAGTCTTGTTACTGGCAGATTTTAGCAGAATTTCCTAGGAATCTCTGCAAGTGATTTGGAACCAGAAAAGCAGATCAGGAAGGAGGAGCTCCCTTTACAGCTGCCCTGAGAATGAGGCCCATTCCACAACGTTCAAGGGAAGATGTTTCTAAGGACCAGATGACGACATCAGACATTTGGGACTTAAGATGAAATGTTCTGATTAAATGAATACTGGGAATGAATTACCAGATTACAAGGAAACTTGATGTTATTTAATAGTGATTATCATTATTCTATTGTTTAGGCTTTTTTGTTTATTTGTTTTATGATGTTTGTGTTTATTGAGTTTTCTTGGTGATATGCAAACCTTCCCTCTCAAATGGTACATGGTGAGCCCTCTCAGTGTTTTAATCTGTAACCTGACTTAACTTACCTGTGTTGCTGTTTAGTCATTTTTCAGTTGTGTCCAACTCTTCATGATCCCTTTTGGGGTATTCTTGGCAGAGATACTAGAGTATTTTGCCATTTCCTTCTCCAGCTCATTTGACAGATGAGGAAATTGAGGCAAACATGGGTAAGTGACTTGCCCAGGGTCACACAGCTAGTATGTGTCAGAGTCCAAATTTGAACTGACTCCAGGCTCAGCCCTTTATCCACTGCATCACCTAGCTGCTCTCAGTTTACTTATAGAACCTATTTAATAAGGTTTGTCTCCTTAAGGTATACATGGGATCATAACTCAGCTTAACTAAATTTGTTTAACTTTTATGATATTGAAGGAAGCAAAGGATTATAACTTTTGTATGATTTTGTAATATCCATAGTCACAGTACACTTGTTTCCTGTAGAAAGTTTAAGTTCCCTATATAGACACTTACAGGCACTAATATTTACTCAAATAGGTTTGGCATAAACAACAGAGATTAGCATGATACATTTGAGGATAGAAGAGCTATATAGGTCTGATTGTGGGACTGTGCCATGAGCATGGCTAGTATCAAAGTGGAGGGGGGAGCATTGTACAAAGTCAGCCATTGGAGCAGAGTCAGTCTGAGTGACCCCCATGTTTTAACCTCACACAGCCTTGAGGTATGATGCTCAGCCAGCCTGTAGGAGAGAGCTCAGTCCCCTTAGGACTAATTTCATCTCCTACAACTAACCCCATCACCTGAAGGCTAATCCCATCTTCCAATGATGCTGTAATGGGGAGAAGCTAAGGAAACACTAATCCCACTTCCTCACTGAAAGGTCTACCAGTCTGGATTGTTTTCCCCTCAAATGTAAATTGTTTTACTTCTAATAAAAGCAGCTTGAAGCTGGAATTTGGCAGCAGCCCCACTCCAACTGCTCGATGCTTTGGGGTGCCAATAAACTCCTTTTGTCTTATTTCCTGAGTTTGCCTTTAATTCACAAGGGCGAGGCCAGAACCAAGATTTTCTTTTAATAACAGCATGGGACCACCTCCATTCCACCCAGAGGAGGTCTAGCTGTGTTCACTCTCTCCCAGAGTGACTGTGGTCCTAACTCAGGGATATTGCTGAGGCTGTTTCATGACAGTGGTCACCTTGGGGGCACCCATGAGGGGCAAATCACTGCTGACATAGCTGCCTGAGACACAGGCTTCCTGTAAGGGATGAGCACCACAGTTGGTATTAGAGGGCCTGGGTGTGACTCTCAGCTCTAACATTTATTAAATGTAGTCACTTCATTGCCCTTAGCCTCAGTTTCCTCCCCTGTGAAATGGGAGGAGGGCTGGATTAGATGATCTCTAAAGTACTTTGCTGCTCTAAATCTTATTATCTCAAGTCTATAGTGAAGCCAGAGCTTTCAGACTATTGATATATTTCAAGTGGCCCTGAGCTCATATAGAATGAGTCTAGTCTCAGGGGCTAACCCCAAAGGCTCATCTTTCCTTTGGCTTGTGGGTGTGAGCAGAGCAGTGAGTCAGTCTCTGAGCTTAGATTTGGTCTCCGTGAGTTCAGTGCTTTGGGTCTTGAAACATGGAGAAAAGAAGAAAGGATTACTATTCTACTTTGCAAAAAGCTCTCTTCCCCCTTCTCTGCCAGTCAAGGACATAGCTTCATCACACATGATTTTGGAGGCAGAGTTAGGAGGACCCTTAGGGATCAAGTAATCTAAACTCCTCATTTCACAGAAAAGGAAACTGAGGCCTAGAAAGAAGTGATTTGTCCACTCAAGCAGTAAGTAACAGAACCAGAATTAGAATACAAATCCTTTGGGAAAGATCCTACTTTAGGAAAGTTACTTCTCTCTGGACCTTAGTTCCTTTATCTATTAAAAAAAAAAAAAAGGGCAGTATGGGGGAGAATTGGATTAGGTAAAGTCTCTTCCAGCTCTAAATCCTGTTAAATGCTTTAATTAGTCTTTTGACTCCAAATCCAGTGCTCTTTCCATTATAACTGCCTGCCTCCCTCCCTTCCTGCCTCCTGGGAGAATGGGGGTGGGATGGGGAGGGCACAGCTGCCACTGGATCTGGCATCTCTGAATAAGATGGGGACACACAGACACATCTGGAAGGTGGGTGATGGTGTTTCCCAGGGCCTGTGGCAGGGGATGCCTAGGGACAGGTCAGACCACATCTAGAGGTCTATGTTTTCTTCTGGTCACCATATTTTAGTAAGAATGGTGACAAACTGGGGCAAATCCAAAGAAGGGCAATCAGAATGGTGAGAGGGCTGGATGCCATCTGGGGATTGGTGGAAAGAATTGAAGATATTTATTTAGCCTTTGGAAAGAAAAGAAAAGAGAGGGCCATGAGAGCTGTCCTCAAGAATTTGAAAGATTGAGCACCAGAGGGCAGGACAAAGAGCAGTGGGGGAGGACTGGAGAGAGAAGTTTTAGACAAGCAGATTTTTGCTCAAAGAAAAGGAAAGACTTCCTAATAATTAGAGCTGAACCCAGATGGAAGGGCTTGCCTCAGAAGGTAGTAAGTTTCTTATACAAGGTCTTCAAACATAGCCTATTTGTCAGGGATGCTGGGTTGGGCTGAGGGCCTTGCTTAGTTACAGATAGGCTGAGTTGTCCTCTGAGGTCTCCATCAGCTCTTAGAATGACTCTTCTTCCCTGGTCCGCTAAGCTGGAGCCCCATTGCTGTAGGAAGCCAAAGGGAGCTCCTCCTGGAGCAGCTTCACAACCACAGTTATTTTGGACTCCTTCTTCTGTTCTTGGGTACAGGAAAAGCTACCAGTGCCCAGAGATGAGAATCAAGGGCCAGACACTCAGGGTTGGGGGGATAGGCCTCCTATTGCCTGCTGGAGTTCAGAGGGGAGGCAGAGAAGGAGGGCAGGGTGGTCACCGGTGGTGGGGCTGGATTTCTGACTATGATTGGAGATGATCAGACGCTTTAACATTGAGACAGGAGGAGACAGCCCTGGTCAGAGATCAGAGGCCAGCATGCACAAATCCCTAGCAGTCTGTCCTTGCTAACTACAGGTTTTACCTGGTAAAATGTGTTCATATCTCTAAAGGACTCCAAGTTTCCTGAGGCCCCCAGAAGGGACCTCCACAATCCTTCTTGCTCCCTTTTGATTCAGAGAACAAGAGTTTGAATTCCAGCTCTTCCACTTACTAGTTATGTGACCTTGGGTAAGTCATTTCCCCTTTTTAGGCTTTAGTTTCCTCAACTGTAAGATGGCAGGGGGAAGGATTAGATGGTCTCACAGAATTAAGAATTTGAGAGTTGGAAGGGACCTCAGTGAACATCTAGTGCAATCACTAGATTTAGAGTTGGAGTTCCTCTCCAGCTCATGGAAACCCAGACAAGAGAGAATATCCAGAAGGACAAGGTGGTCAACAGTGTGAAATGCTGCTAAGAGGTCAAGAAAGATGAGGCTGAGAAAAAGTCATGGGTTTAGTAATTCATAGATCATCAGTGACCACTGGGAGAGCATTTTCCTTCAAGCTGATGGAGTTGGAAGCCAACTTACAAGAGGAGGAGAATTATTGGTTGTGTTGTATGGGGGATTCTTTAAGGGTCATGGATCATATGTATTAGATGCCCTTTGATTCCCCTTCTAGCTTAAAGAGTCTGGATTTTTTAATACTAGACTATGAGCTACATGAAGGCAGGACTTTAGATCTCTCCCCAGAGTAGCATGGAACTCTATACACAGCAAAAGCTACAATTATCTAAACTAATCCTTTCATGTAATGTGAATGGGGAGCTGCTAAGCCAGTAGGCAAGAAGACCTTGTGATATCAGGCAGAGGTTTTCCCCATACCTGGTCCCAACAAAGAGAATGGGAGTCATTGTAAAACCCTGTGGAATTGGAGCTGTCTGTCCACCCCCATCTCCTCTGACACTGGTTCCCCTTCTTGGCTAGAAGCAGATCCAACTCCTGGCCCCTCAATCCCACCCTGTCTTGTCTCTTCTTCCCTCATAAGGCTGCCGGAGTGCTCCGGAACTCTCACCAGATGAGTTCAGGACAAAGGAATCAAAAACATATGACTGCATTTCTTGGGGGGAAGAATTCCAGGAAAAGGAGTTGAAGTTAAAGGGGTAGGAGCAGGGTGGCACCCAGAAAGGAAACTGGCTTTAGAGTCCAGCTCGAATCCTGGCTCCGACATTTACTCTTTGTGTCACCTCAGTCAAGGCCATCCCCCTTTCTGGATCTCATCTTCCTCATCTATAAAAAGGAGATGAGGGACTAGATCACCTCCAAGTTTCCTTCCAGTTCTCGATCCTGAGACAAAGCCAGAGAAAGACTCAGGAGCCTGTTAGTTTTGTCATAGGTTCTTGTCAGGTTGCACTCTTCTCCCCCTAAGTCTAGCAGAGTAGTATATACACATAGTAGGAGTTTAAATGCTTGTTGACTGAGTGAATGAATAAATGAGAATGAAAGCTACTTCCTGACCTCACCTGGGCTATCCCAAGCAAGGGGTGGGTACTCTCTCCATCAGCCTTACCCGGACTCCCAGATGTTGTAAACCAGTTCAGTAGCTGGGACATTTGGTGGGAACAGGGGGCCCAGGCAAGGGACAGGAGAGAGAGAGAGAGAGAGAGAGAGAGAGAGAGAGAAGCTGGCTGAGCTCCCTGGTCCCAGGATGTTGCTCAACACCACTTCTGTAGATGAATGTTGGTAATTTCAGGGTTGAAAAGGATATTATTCCAGAGGTCAGCAGGCCTAGTCAAGTCTGTTCAAGATGGGGCTTAATAGTGAAGGGGGTCCAAGTGGGGGGAGGTAAAGCCATCTCCCAATAGGAAGGAAGACTAGACTAATCTCAGCTCCACCTTCCCTATGCCTCACTTCTCCTAACCCTATGCTTTGTTCTCATACCCTCACTTTTGCTCCTAGCACCACCCCTCAGTACTTTCCCAGGCCATCACCCCAGCTCTGGTTTCACTTTCCTCCCTCCCCAATCTTAACCCTATAGTTAACCACTTTCACATGCTTAGTTCTCTTGTCCCATTGCCACTTGGGTGTTACAAAACCCCATCCCTAGATTGAGCCCACAACCCACTTTTCCATGCAGTTGAATGAAAGGAGAGGGATCACTTCACCCTGCTCACTAGGTCTATTACCAATGTATGCTCCCCATCTTTAATGAGCCTCTTGTTGCCAAAGGAAATCTTTCTACTCTTCCCTGATGAATTCAGGGATCCAACCTCCAATTTTAGAGAAAGCATGGAATCCAAGAATTGGAAGGGACCTCAGAGGCCACTTAGTTCAACCTCTACTCTTACAAGAATTACTTCCATAACACATCTGACCAATGGCCCAACCTTGGTTTGATGACCTCTCCAAAAAAATGGTATTGATGTCTTTTGTTTTTATATCACCAAAGTATATGTTTGCTGACATAGAGAAAGCCTATTGATTGCCTCTTGAGGCAGCCCATGGCTCTAATGGTTGTCCTTGTTGAGTCATTTCAGTTGTGTTTGACCCTATGGTCAAAATGGTCTTATTTGGGGTTTTCTTGGCAGAGATACTGGAGTGGTTCACCATTTCCTTCTCCAGTTCACTTTACAGAAGAGAAAACTGAGGCAAACAGTAAAGTGACTTGACCAAGGTCACACTGCTACTAAGTGTCTGAAGCTGGATTTGAACTCAGGAAGGAGAGTCTTGCTGCCTCTAGGCACTACGGCACCACTCATTTGCCTCCACAAATGGTTAGGAAGGGCTTTATTACATCAAGCCTAACTTTTCTTCTTTGTGACTTCTACCCGTTAGTTCCAGGTTAGCGCCACTGAGCACATGTTTATTAAGTAAATTCCATGTGCAAGGAAGTTGGGATTCAAAGATAAAGAGAAAAGAAAAATAAACGGAGCCTGCCCTCAAGGAGTTGGCCGTCCTTCAGGAAAACAGCGTGAACCATATAAATAAGCAGAAAATAGAGGGGTAGAGAGTGAATCTGGGGCTTCAGGTAAGGGAGGTAAGGAGACTCTCACCCAAGGCAGCTTGGTACTTTCTCTTCAATTTAGAGTCTTACAGTTTCCTAGGTCACAGAAAAGCTAAGTGACTGACCCACAGTCATACAGAAGTATCTGCCAGAGGGAAGACTGGAACACAGGTCTTCCTGGCTCTGCGGCCAGTTTTCTGTCTACTTTGCTTGTGAACAGAAAACAGAAATACAAGATAATTTGGAGAAGAGATACCAGGAGCTCAGGGGATGAGGAAGGGCCTCCTGGAGAGGGCAATGCTTGAGCTGAGCTGTAAAGGAAGCTAGGGGTTCTAAGAGGTAGAGGGGAGGAGGGGGCACATTCCAGGGGTGGGGGAGAGGGGGCAGCAGTGTAAAGCCATTGAGAGAGAGCTGGAATGTGGTGGGAGAGGAACTGGCAAATGGGTCAGTTTGTAATTTTTATGTACACAGGTAAGTAAATACAAGGTAATTTGAGGAGGAAAAGAGCAATTCCAAATGGAGGGGGAGGGGAATCAGCAGAGCTGATTCGAGCACCTGGAGCACTTCAGTTGAGTTATGGGGGAGGGGTAGTGACAGGGGTATAGGGAGAGCACCTGAGGTGGGACTATTGCTATGCATGGTTGGGGAGGTTGGAGGCAGGGGTCATGGGAGCTGAGAAAACTGAACAACTGGAGCAGCAATGTGTAAGAAAAGTGGGGCTGGGGTGCAGAAGAAGACTATGAGCTAAGTGCTGAACTCACCAGAGAGGAGAGAGAGTGGCCTGAAATTCCACAGATGACAGCGTCATGGCTCTGGAAAGGCTGGAGAGAATTTTAAAGGGGGAGAAAAGGTTGCCAAGTGGTGGTGGCAGAAAGAGGGACTGAAAGGAAAAGTAGGGATCAAGGAGTAGGCCAGCACCTTCTCTTGGCCCTGTGTGTCAGGGGATGTGAGAGAAGGGGCCTTAAGATTGAAGCAGTGGGAGAGAGAGAGAGAGAGAGAGAGAGAGAGAGAGAGAGAGAGAGAGAGAGAGAGAGAGAGAGAGAGAGAGAGAGAGGAGAGGGAGAGGGAGAGGGAGAGGGAGAGGGAGAGGGAGAGGGAGAGGGAGAGGGAGAGGGAGAGGGAGAGGGAGAGGGGGAGGGAGAGGAAGGGGGAGGGAGGGAGAGGGAGGGAGAGGGAGGGAGAGGGAGCAAACTAGTAAACATTTATTTATATGGTGCTTACTAAGTGCCAGACACTGTGCTGTCTTTTACAATTATTATACATCAGAAGACAGGAAGGAATGGAAGAAAAAGAGATATAAGAGCGCAGAATTATTACCTGATAATCCTCTAGGTGTGAAGGGACCTTAGTGTTTAGTCTAATCCTGAGGCAGCTAGGTAGTGCAGTGGTCTGTGCCAAGTCTGGAGTCACGAAGACCTGAGTTCAAATGTGGCCTTAGACACTTTGTCACTGTGTCACTTACCCCTGTTTGCCTCAGTTTCCTCATCTGGAAAATGAGCTGGAGAAGGAAATGGTAAACCACTCCAATATCTTTGTCAAGAAAATCTCAAATGGGGTCAGGGACAGTTGGAACTGAATAACAACGATCTAATCATTTTACAGATTTGCAAACAGAAGTGCAGAGAGGTGGAGGGGGTTTGCTCAGTTACATCAGCATTAAGAGGCAAAGAAGCTAGGATTCCAACTCATGTCCTCAAATTCTAAATAACAAACAGTAGTAGCAGTAGGGATGCATAGTAGTACTCTAAGGTTTACAAAATAACGAGCTTCCACATTTGGAACATTCACAACAACTGGGAGGTTGGTACCACTATTATTATCCCCATTTTCCAGATGGGGAAACCGAGGGTGAGAGAATTTTAGTGACTTGCCCAATGTCACACAGTTAATAAACATCTGAGGCCGGATCTGAGCTCAAGTTCTGCTGGCTGCCTGTCCTGAGCTCTGCCCACTTTGCCACCTGGTTTCTCTAGGTCAGCGATCTCACCACTCCATTTCCACAGAGGCAGGCTTATAGAGTGGGCAGTATAAAGAGGGAGCAGACAAGGGCCATGCACTTGGGTTAAGTTTAAGGTGGGTACTGGTTGCAGTGACCAATGTAATCGCTTTGGTCAATGAATCACTTTTGCTGCTGATCCTACACCAATCGATCTTCACCTGTGAGTTCTGTTCCTGAATGAGCTAACTCATTCAGGGCTGACTCCCCCTCTCCCCTATACAGAAGCTTATGATAGAAGAGGAGGTGATGGTAGCCACGGAAGTCTATGAAGTGATGTCACAGCCAAACTGGAGGAAAGAAGAAGAGGTAGGACAGTTGGAATGGGGCAGAAAAGAAGAAGGAAGCAGATCTCCGAAAGTATCTCTCCTGCCCAGCTCTTTTCAGCTTCTTCTCCAATTAGATTATAAACTCCTCTAGGCAGAGACTGTCTTTCTTACTTGTATCCACAATCCTTAGAATAGTGCCTGGCACATTAATATGCTGAATAAATCTCTATTGACTATTTATTGAGAACAGGACTCGAACCCCCGGAAATGTTGTCATGTGGGGAACAGCCCCAGTCTGTTTGTCCTACTGTTAGCTTGGGATGATCAGAGAATGGAGCTGAGGTTCGAAGGAAATTAAAGACTCTAAGAGGTAGAGAGGTAAAGGGGAAGGGAGAGTCTTTGCAAAGGCAAGAAATGGAATATGCCATTGGGGAGCAGCTGCTAAGGTCTCTTAGGCAGGAATGCAGAGTGTAGGAAGAGCCAGATTGTAAAGGACCTTCAATGTGAGACTGGGGGTGGTGGTGATGGTTTTGAAATCAAGAGAGAGCCAAGTTAACAGAAGCCAAGAAAAGAGAAGGCATCAAGGAAAAGGGGATTGCGGGTGTCGAAAGCTACCAAGAGGTCAAGTAGTTTGAGGATTGAGAAAAAGCCTTTGGGTTTAGCAACCTGTAACCTCAGGAAATAGCAGCTTCCATCCAGTGGCGATATCAGAAGCCAGATTGCAAAAGGCTGAGAAATGAGTATGAACGGAGCAAATGTAGGCAATGAAGCCTTGACTCTTTTTTAGGAGTTTGGCCGTGAAAGGAAGAAGACGTAGAGGACAATAGACTGAGGGGGAAGCAGGGTCAAGTGAACTTTTTTTTTTAAGAATAAGAAGGTCTAGCCCTGTTTGTAAGCAGCAGGGAAGGAGCAGTGGATAAAGAGCGACTGGAGATGAAAGAAAGATTGATGAGGCACGCTCCTAGAAGAGATGGGAGGTGATGGGATCAAGGGCACAAATAGAGGGCCCCAGCCTTGGCAAGAAGGGCCTTCTCTTTCTCTGAGACTAGAGAAAAGGAGAGAAGAATGGGTGATGTGATGTGGCTAATGAAGGAGAGGGATTTCACAATAGATGGCCTTTATTTTCTCAGTAAGTCAGAAGTGAGCTACTTTACAGTGAAGAAGGACATCCTACTCATAACTTTAGAGTTGGAAAGGACTTTAGGGTCAATTTGTCCCATCTACAATTTTATAGTCCCTCAGTAAGCATTGAATAGGTGCTTACTGTATACCAGCATTGTTCTAAGTGATTAAGATACAAAGAGAAAATAAAAACAACCCCTGTTTCCAAAGAGTTCATATTCTTAGGGGGCAGATATGTATGCAAATCCATACATACAAGAGACATGCAGAGCTGAAGTTTACAGATGAGGAAACAGGCTCAGAGGAGTTAAGGATTTGTCCAAAGTGGCAGAATCAGAACTTCTGCTTTCAAATCCAGTGCTCTTTCCCCTGATTGACCTACTGATTGGACACGGTGAACACCTCAAGTGTGACCCTTTGACTGAATCCAAACTTCACAGAACAGAGAGCCACGCTGGAGGACCAAGAGGGCTCCATGTGGCCTCGAGGCCTAAGGTTCCTCACTCCTGCCTTAGGTAATTAGGTATTTTCCAGTTGATGAGATCTCTTTTTTAGAATCATTTGTGTCTTCCATGAAGTTGTTATTTGGGTGTCAGGGGAGACAATTGGGGTTAAGTGACTTGCCCAGGGTCACACTGCTAGTTAGTGTAGCTGAGGCCACATTTGAACATAGGTACCACTGTCTCCAGGATTGGTGTTCTATCCACTGTGCCACCTGCCTGCCCCTTGCCATGGAGTTTTGTTTGATTTGAAAATGTGTATAGGAAAGGATGCAATTGGTTTCCAAATCCAGATCTCTGAGAATTCTATGTCCCCAACTTCTTGGTGGGTTGCTCTACCTGTCTGGCCTACTGGTAGTCCATACTCAACACCTCTAAAACTAGCTATATCACCTTGATCCAACCATTCCACTACTGAGAAAACAAAGTGGATGAAAAAAATGCCCATTGTTCAGATTATGCTACACAATTGAATGAAGAACCCACAAATATGTTGGTCTTGTACAGGTGAAGCAAATGAATGAGGCAGCAGGGAAAAATGAGGAGAGGAGATAAGACTGAATGACATTTAGTAAATGACACATAACCTCCAGTGACCTCATAATGCTCACTGCCACCATGGTCCATTGTTTTCATACCCATAGTCTCTCAATGACGTTGCATAGTTGGAAATCATGAAACACTTCAGTCTCGGAAGAACTGAAATAACAAATTACCTAACAGGCAGTAGAAAGCTACATCACAGGGATTACGAGGCTGAAGCAAGTCATAGGATTTACATGTGAGGGGAAACATGAACATGTCATGTAGGACCTGGGTGATTAGCAGAGGAGAGAGGCCAGTAGTGTAATAAGAACAAGAAATGATGGATGGATGAATGGATGGACAGATGGTTGGATAGATGGATGGATGGATGAATGGATAGATGGATGGCCCAGCTGGAACATTGGTATTCTCGAAATATTAAAGAACTAGATGAAGGTCTGTCCAGGGTGAGTTTTATGAGGAGGCTCAGATGAAAATGGCACAAAATTTAAAACAAGGGTGGTGGTGGGTTTGTAAGTCATTCCTATAGTATCCATACCCCTGATATCATGGGTTCCTCAAAGAACCAAAGCATTTTCCATATGATTTAAAGCTGGAAAGCATCTAGTGATCATTTAACTCAGTCCATTAATTTTATAAAAAAACAAAGCCTAAGAATAAGCAATTTGCCCATGGTCAATCTGGTAGTAAGAAGGCCAGGATTTGAAGCCAGGTCTAAGGACACAGACATTCATGGCTCTGTCCTATATAAGTAGAGCATCCAGAAAAGAGCTCTGCACATTGAGTGGATTCTCCTCATTTCTTTTGGTCACACCATTCTCTCTTTATCTTGGCCTATCTAAATCCAACTAAATCAAGTCTTGCCTCCTCCTTAAAATCTTCCTTGGTCATTTGGATATACTGCAATCCCTTGTTCACCTGAACTCTGCACAGCAAGACTTAAATCACCAATTCTGTAAAAATCATGATGATGATGGTGATGGTGGTGGTGCAAGGCTCTTATAAGAAACAATGGATCTGATGACTGTAGAGAAGCATGAGAAGACTCAGATGACCTGATACAAAGTAGAGGAACACAACTAAGATAACACTATATAGCAAAGTAACTGGAAGGAGCAGCAAATCAATCAAAACTGGATATGGTGAAATTGTAATGATCAAGCTTTGTCCAAAAGGAAGCACCCTCCACACACACTTCTTTCCAGAGCAGGGGGACTATGGGTGTGGATATGTAAGACTTTTTCAATATGTTGGTTAATTTTGCTGAATTATTTACCCATCCCCTGCCCCCATTTTTTTTTCTTTGTTATAAGAGATAGTTCTCTGACAGGGGAAAAAGGGAGAGATCCATTGAAAAATATAAAATAGAAGCTATCAATAAAAATTCATTTTTGAAAATTCATGACAATAACAACAGGATAGGCAATTTTTCATATATGTGAGTCATAAGGCAGCTAGGTGGTGAAATGGCTAGAGTGCTGGCCCTGTAGTTAGGAGGACCTGAGTTCAAATCTGGCTTCACACGCTTACTAACTGTGTGACCCTGGGCAAGTCATTCAACCTCAATTGCCTCCCAAAAAGTGTGTGCTCATGTTGGAACTCAAAGTTTTAGAAACAACTGTTAAGTATTGTTCTTGCACACAACTGGAAAATAAGAAATACAGGTAATGGGGTATAGAAATTTATCTTGCCCTACAGGACAAAAGAGAAGATGGGGATAAGGGAAGGGAGGGATGTTAGAAGGGAAGGCAGATTGGTAGTAGGGGTAATTAGAATGCTCGGCGTTTTGGGGTGGGGAGAGGGGAGAGATAGGGAGAAAATTTGGAACTCAAAATTTTGTGGAAACGAATGTTGAAAACTTACAATAAGTAAATAAATTTTAAAAGGTGTGTGTGTGTGTGTGAGAGAGAGAGAGAGAGAGAGAGAGAGAGAGAGAGCTTTTCTCTCCTCTATTAGAAAGTAAGCACCTTGAGGATAGGCAAGCAGTAAGTCTCATACATCTGTACATGTGATGCATGGGATACTAGGTAGTTGGTGAGGTTCCCTCCCACTCTAAAATTTGGTGATTGATTCTGTGATGCTGACCTGGGTTCTAATCCCAACACTGTCCCTAACCACATGTGCAGGTAAATGTGAGAAGCAGTGTGGTACAGTAGAAAGAATGTTGAATTTTGAGTCACAGGACCTGGATTTTTGAATACAGGCTTGGTCACTTACGAGCTGTGTGACCTTGGATTAAGCATTTCTCTTCTCTGGGCCTCAGTTTGTTCATCTATAAAATGAGTGGGTTGGACTAGATGACCTCTTGGGTTCCTTCCACCTGTGAAGCCACGATTCTGTGATCTTTCTGGTCCCTTATACTTCCAAATATTAGCACCCTAAGAATAAAATGCACAAGGGAAACCCAAGAAGGAAAAGAAATGGGGGATGGGGCAAGAGAGGGGTTCTGGAGGGTAAATATTTTGGCTTCATGAAGGAGGGAGAATTGACTAATTCCCCAGACCGATTAGTGGTAATTAACCCTTCACGACGCAGTAATTATATCTGTTCCTCAGAAACTGTAATTAGCAGCAACTTAGTGTTCCACTCTCCTTCCCAGGCAATGCCTTTCCCCAGGCCCCTGGAGCCCAGGCCCTACACTTGTCTGGGGAGCCCAGGCACTAAATCCCCAGCTGGGCCCTGCCCTATCATGAGTTCTTAGGATTCAGAGCTGGAAGGGACCTTAGAGTTCATCCAGGCCATGAATACTTAACCTGGGGTCCATGAACTTATTTTTTTATATGTTTTGGAAACATTTCAATAAAATAAATTCCTTTTTTAATCTTATGTATTTCATTTTATTCATTTGGAAACATCGTTCTGAGAGCAGTCCACAGGCTTCACCAGAATATCACCAAAAACGTTCAAAAGCTCTGCTGAAGTCCAGCCCCTTCATTTTTGAGTAATGTGAGGCCCCAAGGGGGTAAGTGAGAGGTCCACGTCACACGTTAAATGTCAGAGAATGAGCTCAAACCTGAATCCTCAGCCTCTACCTCTTTTGGCCCTCTCCCTCATACTGACTTCCCCCTGCCTCCCCAAAGCAGGGACTCCACAGAGCACCAAGGAGCTGAACTGGGAGCTCTTCAGTCTCCTTGCACATCCTACTTGGCTTTTTTTTTGTCATGCAGTTATTGGGGCAAGGGTGGGGAGGAAAGAATGAGGGAGAACAGAGGAGCCTGGAGGAGTGAAAAGGGGGAGGAGGGGGTGGAGACAGCTGGAAATCCGGGCACAGTACTCAAGTGGCTCCTGCAGCTGCTGGGAGTGGGGCTCTCTGACCAGGGCGGAGCCCGCAGGAGCCAGGCAGGTGACTGGTAACAGTTCCAGCGGTTGCCATGGCAACTGGCGACTGGGTGACAGCCACCAGAGGGGCCTGCGGGGCTTTTGTCTGGCCAAGGGGAGTTCAAGCAGGGGCTGGAGCCTTAGGCAGGGTCAAGGAGGCCAGACCCTGTGGAGGGAGGCTTTTCCAAAATGGGGCACAGGGTGGCCAGAAGGGGAGACGAGACAGCCATCCATTTCAAGCACAAGCAAGATGATAGAAGGATCAGATTTTGAGCCTGAAAGGATCCCTGAAATCATCTTGTCCAGGGATTCTTCACCTTTTTGTGTTTTGGACCCCACAGACAGTCCAGGGAAGCCTAGGGACCTCTCCTCAGAATAATGTTTTAAAATGCATACTGTAAAATATATAGAGTTACAAAGGAAATCTTCTATATTGAAACACAGCTGTCAAAATACTACTAAAACAATTTCCCGGATCCTAGGTATAGAGCCTCTGGCTACTCTAATCCCTTCATTTTACAAACGGGGAAACTGAGGCCAAGAGAGCGCAAAGGATTTGTCCAAGGTTACACAGATAGCTCCTAAATGACAGCTGGGGAAGGAAGGGGGTGGTGCTAATTTGATCTTCTGGTGTTGGGAGGCCGTGGGATGGGATTGTTAGAGCAGCTTCAGATTATAAAGCAAGATCCCTGAGGCAAGGCTGAAAGCAAGACCAAGGCTGCAGTCCAGGGACTGTGGGCTTCTCTGGTTGGTCTCTAGAGAGTAAGGGGACAGGGGGCTTTCAGAGAGACTGGTTTTTAAACTGCCACCATCTCCCTCCCTTCCTAGGCTTCTGCTGCCCCCTATCTGGAGATGCAGGTAGACAGGGTCCAGGCCAGAACGCCACAATTTGGGGGGAGGGGTTGGAGAAAGGGGTTAGCCACCTACAAACATCTTCTGCCCCACTGTGCAGATCTCTTTTCCTCCCTGTCCCCCTTTCCTAGGAGTTGCCCCGAGAATGTCACTGGGGGGCAGGAGAAAGGGTGGGGTGGGAAGAGGAGCTGGGGTGACTTACCTGAGCCAGGATAGATCTCTCTTCAGCCTATGGGGCATCCAGGATCTGGATCTAGGACTCCAGGGTCCCTGCAACACACCAGACATGAGTCAGCCTGCCTCTTCTCCACAGACCTTCCTTCCCTGCTATTCCTGTGGGTCCCCCTGGGCTGTTGCTGTGGCTCATTCTTGCTCTGAGTCTTGGCTGGGCCATCCTCCCCCTCACCCCCCGCATACTTCTCGGTCTTGCAGCCGCCAGCCCTGCCTGGGCCCTTGGCTGCAGCTTTCTCCGGTCTGCTCACTCGCTAGTTCCTCTCCATTGCACATGCCACTTTGCTTAGTAATTAGAGTCAATATCCCTGGTTCCCCTTGGAGGCAAATGCATGTGTGAGTGAGAGGAGGATTGTATTTATGGTTCTGGGGTCTCTCTGTGCACGTGCAAGTTTTCAGGCATTTGCTTACCTGCGGGCATTTATTTATCTGTGGGCCTTCCTTGGTGAAAGGGCTCCGTGTGTACATATGTGGGGTGGGTGGGTGGGTGTAGGTGGGTGGGTGTACGGGAGGGGGTGTCTCAGGGTGGGGGCAGGATGCAAGCCACTGTGCATGTCTATTGGTGTGAAGGTCTCTGACTGCATCATTAGAAGATGTGTGTACCTGGGGTCTGCAGTTCTAGATGGGGTAGGGGGTGTGTGTGTCTGTGTGTGTATCTATGACCGTAGCTTGAGTCTCTCCAGTGTGTCTGTGCAAGCGTGTATATGTCTGTGGTTCTGTATATGGATCTATGTATCTGCAAGGATGTGGGTGGATACCTGTGGTGGTGTACCTGAAGTCTGGGAATGTGCATCTGTGTGTGTGTGTGTGTGTGTGTGCATGTGTGTGTTTGTGGCTTTGTGTTGTGCAAGGCTGTGTGTATGTATCTATCTGTGACTGGGTGGCTATTCAAGGAGGTGATTTGTGCAACTGTGGATGTGTTTGTAAAGATGCAGGGGTACCTACGAACCTACAGGGGCGTGTGTGTGTATCTATGGTTATGTGTCCATGAAAGGGCGCATGTGCCAAGGTATGGAGGTCCTTGGTGAGTATTGAAACTTGGGGCACACTGAAGTGTCTGAGGTTTCATACATGGACTTGAAATGCAGTCAAGTGGACCCTAGAGCCTTGATGATATCACTTCCACAACTCTTTTTCTTAAGGTTCTCCAAGCATTTTTCATGCCTCTTCCTTGGGGTCTCCAGGAATGAGTAGATATGGGATATTTATTCTTCCCATAAGCATGTGCCTTAGTTTGGTTTTGGAATATCCCGCAGAATGGGGAAACTGAGCGCAGGAATCGTGCCTTGTAACCTGACTTGTTTGTTTGTTTTACAAAATCTAGCCCTAGTGCTCGGCGGGCCACGCCAAATGGGTAATAGGGCCGCCTGCTTTCCTAGATTTCTGGATTGTAGGGTAGAGCACTTCTCCTCAGCGGCCCCCAGGTGGCGAGCTAGGTCTGCGCTGCTATTTCAGGCTTGCATGGGCAGCTGGAGAAAAGCATTCCTTCAAGATATGGGGGGATCTGCCTATCTGTGCCCAGCCTCAGCTCCTACCCTTGAGCCTGGCCCAGACACTTTGCTAGACCGTAGGAAGTCAACCCTCAGCCCTAGGAATCAGCGCAGCCTAGAAAGAACTCAGGACTTGGGTTCACACACCCACTCTGCTGCCAACGTGACCTTGGGCAAACACCAAACTCCTCCGCTCCTAAATTTTCCACATTTGTAAAATGGGGAAGTTAGAGTAGACTTCTGAGGTTCATTTCATCTCTAAACTTATGATCCTTGGATGATATTAGCTAGCATTTATATCATGTCTTAAAGTTTGCAGAACATTTGACGTATGATATTTGATTCTGTGAGGCAAATACGTACTATTATTGCTATTATCTCCATCTTGCAGATCAGGAAACTGAGGCTGAGAGGTTAAGTGGCTTATCTGTGGTCCCTCAGTTAGTAAGTGTCAGAGGCAGAATTTGAACCCAGGTCTAACTAAATCTCAATTAAGATATTCTTATCTTCTTTTCCAGGCTGTCTGTCATGATGCCCAGAGGTATCTGCATTCATATTTGTATAGACATGCTCATTGAGTATGGAACTAGGCATGCTAATGTCTCTTCTCTCTTTCCTCTGCTCTTCCAGTGGCTGACAGACAAGAGAAAAGGAAATAAGTGATGGGGGGGAGGGTTGAGGAACGGAGAGCCTGCACCCCGGAAATAGACTCTGAGCTGGAGATTCTGCTTACACACTCTTTAGCTGACCAAAGCAAGAGCACCATGGCCTGCTCCCCACGAATGGTGTCAGGAAAGTTTCCCCACCCCCACCCCCAGTTCCCAGCAGCTTCCAGGGCTTCCTGCCTTACCCATTCACTCATCAAGGGAAGCCCTGATATATTTGGGCAACCTGATCACTGATGCACAGTGTCTGAGCTCTGGGAGGCATAGAGCCATGGTGAGAGATGGGATGTTGGGCTCAGCTGGCTCCTTCTACTCGGGGAGCCAGGCCTCCAGCACCACGACTTCTTCTCTGGCCAAGGGAAGAAACCAAGATGGCTCCTGGGGGTGGCAGCTGCTGCCCTTGCTGAGGAGGAGATGGGCCCTCAGGATTACAGCTCCGGCCTGAACAAGCTATTTGTGTTTATATGTGTTGTTCCAACACCCGAGTCATTGGCACAAGGGAAAGCCAAGGGAGATTTCTTTGTAGGAGTGTATGTGGGGGCCAGAGGAGCTGGCCACTGTAGATAATATTCCTTGAGAAATGCTCTATGTGTATGCACATATATGTGTATGTATGTTTGGGATGGGGGTGGTATGTCTGCATGTCAATCTTGTGTTACCATTATACGTATTTCTGTGTGTCTGCATTTGATAGGTACATATGGCTTACTATGTGTATATCAAGCATGTGTTTGCATGGATCTTGACATGTGTTAGCAACCAAGCAGCCTTTATTAAGAGCATGGCAGGCACTGGGTTAGGAGGCAAAGACAAAAGTGAAGCCTTAAGGAATTTAAAAGCTAGCTGGAGGGAGACATCATCTGTGTGTATATACATACATATATACATACACATATATAGATACATAAATATATGGAGAGAGAGAGAGACACACACACACAAAACAAATACAAGATAATGGGGTGGAGGAAGGCACTAGCAGCCAGGGAGATCAGGGAAAGATTCCATTCACATAGAAGGCAGAATTTGAGCAGAATCTTGAAGGAAACTGAAAGGTAAAAGCAAAGAGAGGGGAGATGGAGTATGCCATGGTAGGAACAGTCAGAAAGTCAGTGTAGGTGGAGGACGGTACATGAAGTGGGTCAATGTGTGATAACCCCAGAAAGGTAGGCTGCAGCCAGGTTGTAAAGGACTTTAAATGCCAAGAGGAGCATCTGGTCTGACTACAACAGTCTGCCTCTGTCTAACCCCTCTTGTTTCTGTGGCTGTGGGTGTTGTTTTAAAGGAGTTTTTATTGATATCTTCTGTGATGTTAAAAAGAAAAAGACATCAATAAAAACTCATCCCCTGTAGTTCTGAGTCAGTTGGTATGTGTTTGAAATTTTATAGATGTTTCCTTGATCATCTTTTTTCTTTACACGTATGTCAGTTGGAACTGTACTACGAGGGTTTGAGGGTTGATTTTTATATGTATATTCAGGTGGTTTATATGTAAACTCTTTAAGGTGGTTGTTGTTCAATGGCTTTTCAGTCAGCTCTGACACTTTGTGACCCCATTTAGGGTTTTCTTGACAAAAATACTACAATGGTTTGCCATTTCCTTCTCCAGCTCATTTTACAGATGAAACAAGCAAACAGGGTTAAGTGACTTGGTTAGGGTCACACAGCCAGTAAGTGTCTGAGGTCTATGACCCTCAGGCATAAGGAAACTGAGATACTGTGTGGAGGTGCTCTTCATTCGAAAGTCCTGGCTCTCTGTGCTCCATCCCTGTAGACATCCCACCTCCTCTTTGGAACTTGAGATGCTGAAGATCTATTGGCCATTGCTCTCATCCCTCCCAGGAGAGGACCAAGCCCAGCAGCATACTTTTTGGATCCTTGAGGGTTGGAAATATTTGATTTACATCTTCATGTTCCCAGGACAGTGCCTAACACACAGAGCAGGTGCGTTAATAAATTTTATTAATTGATTGATAATCTGACATGTAGATTTGTATTTACATATTATATATTTATGTATATATAAATAATGTTATTTACACTTTTCAGTACGTGTATACACACACACACACACACAGATATATGTGTGTGTCATAGGATCATAGATTTAGAGACAGAAAGGCCCTCAGAAGTTACCTAGCTCATCCTCCCATTTTACAGATGAGGAAACTGAACTCCAAAGAAGAGCAGTAATTTGCCCTGGGTCCAAGAGATACTAAGAGGCAGAGCATGGATTCTGAGCCTACATTCTCTTGCTCCAAATTCTCTTCACTGTACCCCCACTGCATATCACACACACACCTCTCCCCCCAGGTAATTTCGCTGTTGAGTGGCCAAATAGACCCTTGTATTTGTCTGACTTTTTTCCTAATCAGTGCCTTAGTCTTACCTCCCATTCAATGGGGTTATTCTCCAGCTTCTACAGACTGCTGAATCTGAGCTAGCAAAGGGGTTGGCCTCCCTGGAGGCAATTAAACAGTCTGTGTTGTTCACCAGGCTATTGGATTTCTTACACATTCCTCCTGTTGATGCTCCAGCCCCTAGGGCCTCTGCTAGCTTTATGAATACAACTTATTAATTAGCATCAATTAATAATCAACTTCAGGGTTATTGTGGTGCCTACTGCAGGGATCCCCAAGCACTTAAAGACACATAAGCTCATTTTGATCCCTGGCATGTTGCGAAGAGGGCAGAGGCCTGGCCAGTGTGGTCATGGTAAAACAAGGCTTGGGCACAAGCCAGATGTCCACAGATATCACGAAGGGGCTGGCTCTAGGACCTTGGAAGATGATATCAGGTCACTGAGATCCTGACTGGCAGTGGGTCTCAGTTTCCTCATCTGTAAAATGACAAAAGTGGGGGACCATGTGATCTCTCAGAGTACTTCCAATCTAAATCTACCATCCCATAAACAAGCATTCCCTTCAGCCAACGCTGAAAATCCTACACAGTGGTTTCCCCTGAGCCTGCTCTTACCAGTAGCTAACCTGGGTTCCTTGGGAATTTGGTAACAATACAGGTAAAGGGTTTGATCAGGAGGGGCCTGAAACCTCCAGTTCTCTCTTAAATTGGAGTCACATATAAAACAATCTCTCTTAAAAAGACTATGTTCACAGGTGTCATTCATTTACTCTGCAAACATTTCTTTACGAAGTACCTACTGAGTGCATGGAGGCACTGGGGGAGATTTTAAAGGTATTGTTGAATGGAAGTTTCCTGAGGGCAGGAGCTGGTGTCTTGTCTCTCCATCCCCAGCCCCAAGCACAGGGGCAGCACATGGCATGTACAGACAGAATCAATATTTGTTCAGTGAATGAAGAGTAATTAACGCTGTAAGTGAAAATCAAGGGCAAGCTAAGCCCAAGGCTATGAGACTAGGGCTCTTGGACAAAAGTAATGAGGCCACTTCAGTTTGATGCAATTCCATTCAATTCAACTCTAGGAAAGGGCACTATGCCCTACGCCAGGGGTGGAGAATCTGTGGCCTCAAGGTCATATGTGGCCCTCTAGGTCCTAAGTGAAGGACTATACTTGAGGACTTAGAGTGCCATATGTGCCCTCGAGGCTGCAGGTTCCCCACCTCTGCCCTAGGCACTGTTCCAAGTGTTGGAACTAGACGGATGAAAGTGAAATGGTCCCTGTCTACTAGGAGACTACATTGTACATGAGATGCACCCCATACACAGATAAGGTAGACTGAGGAAGAACAGTGCATATACAGCTCTGGGGATCCTGGCAGGCTTCATACAGGGGCTGGCACCTGATTTAAGACTCGAAGGCAGGCAATGCTTCTGAGACGGAGATCATGGAATCATAGATTCTGGACTGGAAGGGACCTTAGAGGAAGGAAGAAAGCAAGCATTTATTAAAATGCTTACTATGTGCCGGGTCCTGGGCTAAGCACTTTACAAATATCATATTTGATCCACAAGGTGCCATTATTATACCCATTTTATAGTTGAGAAAACTGAGGGAGACCATGGTTTAATGATTTGTCCAGGGTCACACAGCTCATAAGCGTGTAAGTCTAGATTTGCACTCAGGTCTTCCAGACTCCAAGCTCAGTGCTTTATTCACCACACCACCAAGTCACCTGTAGGCAGATAGTCCAAACTTCTCATTTACAATTGAGGAAACTGAGGCCCAGGGAAATGAAGTGACTTGCCTGAGGTTATATAGGCTGTTAAGTGCTGGTATTTGAATGCAGGTTGTCGGACTAGATCTGGGTTAATGAGATTACTTTACAGACATGGTAGGCAGTCACTGGGAATGAATGGTCATAGCAGATGAAATGTTGAGTTCAAAAAATAGCTGATAGTCCAGTTTGACTGTGAAAAGTATGTGAAGGGTGGGTGGGGTGGAGTAATAGCAAATGTCTAGAAAGGTAAGTTGAAGTCAGGTTGTGGAGAAGCCTAAATTTTAGGCTGAGGAATTAGTATTTTATCCTAGGGGCAAATGAGAGCCACTGATGATTCTTGAGCAGGAGAGTGACATGATTACACTCACGCCTTAGGAAGAAAGAGGATTTTTGGCAGTGGTGAGGATTAGAGAGAGGAGAGCTTGGAAGCAGGGACATCAACTAAGAGGCTATTGAAAGGAGAGAAAACTGAAATGAAGGGGTGGCTGAGTGAGAGAAGATAAAGAGACAATAGAGAAGTTTGGAAGAGGTCTGTATAGGGGGAAAGAGGAAATCTATTCTGAGCATGTTGAATTTGAGATATCGATGGCATGTCCATTCAGATGTCCAGCAGGCAGGTGATGATGAGGGACCGGAGGTCAGGAGAGAGATTGAGGTCAAATATATAGATGTGGGAGTCATCTGCTTAGAGGTGATAATAGAATCCATAGGAACTGTTGAGACCATATAGGGAGTGTTTAGAAAGAGAAGAAAAGGTGGCCCTGGACAGAACCCTGGAAGGACCAAAATGCTTCCTAAACAGGTAAGAAGAGAACCAGGAGAGGCAAGAATCATTGGCCAAGGCAAGAGAGTGTATGCCTACTCTGTACCTGCCTCTGCTGGGTACTGGAGAGGAAAAGGAAGGAAGAGAGAGAAAGAAAGAGAGAAAGAGGCAGACAGACAGACTAACAGACAGAGACAGAGACAGACAGACAGATAGAGACAAAGACAGAGACAGAGACAGAGAGACAGAGACAGAGAGACAGACAGAGACAGAAAGACAGACAAAGAGAAGAAGAAGAAGAAGAAGGAAGAAAATGAGTAAGGAAGGCAGGGAGGAAGGAAGGAAGGAAGGGAGAAAGAGAGAAGGAAAGAAGGGAGAGAGGGAGGAAGGGAGGATAGAAAGAAATGAGTATTTGTTTAAGTGCCTACTTTGTGCCCAGAAATGTGCTAAATGCTTTACAAATAGTAATTCATTTGTTCCTCGCAAAGACCCTGAGAGGTTGATGCTATTATCATCCCTATGTTCCATTTAGAGGAAATGGAGGTAAATAGTGATAAAAGAACTTGTCCAAAGTCACACAGCTAGTAAGTGCCTGGGACTGGATTTGAACTCAGGTCTTCCTGGCTCCAGGCCCAGCACTCTATCCAATGGTGGCATAAGGGGTTTGAGAAAAGAAGAGGACTAGAGCACTCCTAAGAGGAGTGGCATAGAGAGTTCAGCAGAGAAGAATCAGAAGATTGCCATGAAGACCCTACTGAGATTAGGTAACATGTCACTGAATCGAGAGAACTGGATTCGAATTCCACCTCTTCTAATTACTATTGGACAAACTATTTAAACTTACAGAGCCTCATTTTCTTCAATGATAAAATAGGGATAGGTATATTTGTACTCCTTCCCTTACAGGAGTGTTGTGAGATTGGGATATGACAAATATTAAAAGCAGTATATAAATCTGTTGTTTTCACTATGGGTATTATACTTCTCCTCTATTATAATAGTGTCCGGATAGAAACTGGGTCCTGGAGAGGTCTCTGTCCTGGTATCACTCTTTCATATTTAATGATCTGCAGACTGTCCTACAGCTGGATAAAAGGACTTCTTTCTATCATTGAATAAAAGGATTGGGACGTCAGCTCCTCTTCCGTGGGCTCACTAGAAGCGTCCTCTGGACAAATGCAGCAGCAGGCAGAGTGGGGGAAGGACATGTGTGGTATCTTGTTCCTATATGACTTTGATTTCTTCTTCTGGGTCTTTGTCTCTTGAAAATGTTCTTGCTACCTGAAGCTTGGAGATTAGGAGTATTTGGTATTTCAACATCTAAGTATTAATAGCTAGGCATTTATAAAGCATGAACTATGTGCTAGACACCATGCTAGGCACAGCTAGGCAAAAACAATCCCTGTCCTCAAGAAGCTTATAATCTAATTGTGTGTGTGTATATATATGTATACATATACATACAGACATGCACACATGTAACACATATATACATGTGTGTGCACATGTACGTGAATACAAGGTAGAGTAAATAGAATATAATTTCTGAGGCAGGGCACTAATAGTCAGAGGGAATCAGGAAAGGCATCCTGCAGAGGGTAGTGTTTGATCTGAGTCTTGAAGGAAGCCAGAGATTCTCTGAGGGCAGAGGAGAGGCATGAGGGAGACACAGTGCAAAGACATGGAGAAAGGAGATTGAATTTTATCAATCAATCTATCAACAAGTTTTTATTAAGTGCCTACTATATGCCACTTTACTGTGCTAGGTTCTGAGGACCCAGCACCTCTAACTTGTCCTGTATGAGGGAGAACAAGTCAACCACTATTCCTGAGCTGTAGAATGCCTGGGAAATAGTAATGTGGAAGAAGCCTGGAAAGATAGGATGGAGCCAGTTTATAAAGATCTTTAAATGCCAAACAGAAGAGTTTATATCTAATACTAGAGGTAACTAGAAGTCACTAGAGATCATTGAGTAGGGAAGTGATATGGGCAGGTCAGTTTTAGGAAAATCATTTTATCAGCTAAATAGAGTCTAGATTGAAGTGAGGAGAGACTTAAGATAAGGAGATCAAGGTGGTTATTGCAACCATTCAAGGGAGATGTGAAATCCCAAACCAAGATGGTGGCTGTGTGAGTGAAAAGAGAGAAACATATCAAGAAAGATGTTGTAAAAGTATAAATTACAAGTAACTTTAATTGACTGGATGCATGGGGTGAGTGAGAGAGGGGAACTGAGGATGACACAGGTTTCAAACTTGGATGATGGAGAGGATGGTGGTGGCCTCCAGAGTAATAGAGGAGTTTAGAAGAAGGATGTGTCTGCAAGGGAAAATAATGACTTCTGCTTTAGACATGTTGACTTAGAGATGTCTGGAGGACATGCAGTTCAAAATGTCCAGTAGACAGTGGTGATGCAGGACTGCAGCTCAGGAGAGGGATGAAAGCTGGATTTATAGACATGGCAGTCATCAGCATCATGGAGATGATAACTGAGTCATCACCAAATGAGATATGTAGAGAGAAAAGAGGACAGCCTCGGGCAGGACTAAAGGAGATATCCACAGTTATGGGTTGTGAGATGGATTAAGATCCAGCAGAGGAAACTGAGGAGGAGCAGTAGGACAAGTAGGGGGAGAACCAAAGAGAGGATGGTATCATGAACATCCGATGAAGAAAGAATCCAGGAAAAAGTGATCAGTTATTGGGAACAGCTAGGTGGAACAGTGGAGAGTACACTGGGCTTGCAACCAGGAAGATGCATCTTCCTGAGTTCAAATCTGACCTCGGACACTTACTAGCTGCATGATTCTGGGTAAGTCATTTATCCCTTTTTGCCTCAATTTCCTCATCTGCAAAATGAACTGGAAAAGGCAAAACGTCAGTGTTTTTGTCAAGAAAACTTCAGATGGGGTCACAAAGAGCCGGATATAACTGAAAACAACTGAACAACAACATAGGTCAAGTAAGGTAGAGGAGGCGGAGGATTAAGAAAAGGCCATTAGAGTTAACAATTAAGAGATCCCTGGTAACTTTGGAGAGAGCAGTTGTTGTTTTTTAAACATTCTCTTAAATTTTTATCAGTAGTCACATCCTGTTGATTGTAACAACAGATCAGTCTGTGACAATGGTCAGATTGTAGTCTGGTTTGTTGTTTGAATTCTCAAGGATATTTTGACATCTGTGTTTATAGAATGGACAAGCTATTTATATCTGTAAAAGACTTCAAGCTTCTGACATATAATCCCAGCTCCCAGGTCATGTCTTGCCTAGGTATTTGATAGCTGCTCAATTTTGATAGCCTGAAAGTATTATGTTACGCAGTTTCTACCATTTTTTTTTTTACATAATCTGCATTGATCAATAAGTCTAGGCACTTTAAAGGTAACTCATCTGTAATTTCTGATAGACCAATCCTAAATTGCTATTATATGGCCTCTGTAAACAAATCTATGTAACTCAGCCATTTATTTGAATTTTTTTTGTCAATATAGTATTGGCTGAGTTCATGTGAATGTTGCTCATGGAGAACCTTTAGCTTCCACTCTTGGATCTGAGCCATTTCATAGACTCTATATGGAGGTAAAATAACTTCTGTTACAGTTGACAGGTCTAATGACATATCCTTATTTGCTTTGCTGTTGTTTAGTTAGGAGATATCTGTTTGTTTCACAAGTGTTTCTGTGGTCGTTTAACCCATTCATAGTGGGCTCTGATCATTTCTATCAACACTCTTCCTCCTTTCCGAGAAGAATTAATCTTTCTATAACTGTCTTAGGGTGATGAGTCCCACATTTTGTAATATCGTATGGATTTTTGTTAGGATCCTTTCAAAGTCTGTTTTAGAGTTCTGAAAGTGTATGTTAAGACTAGTATGGTGTAGGTGTTAATTACTTTAAACAGGTTCTTCCCATTGAACTTTTATTTTAGGATGCCCATAAGACTCTTGACAATACACAGCCATAGCTTTCTCCTGAATAGCTTTGTGCTCAGTGTGCCTTGCTTGGAGGAAACCCAGGTATTGTAAGTACCCCTCTTTCCATTAGTTCAATTTCATCTCCAGATTCAAGCTTGAAGTCTTTAGCCTCTATCTTTCTTTGGCATATGTCTAAAATTACCCTGAGCCATTCCCACCTTCCCCTACCCTCAAAAAGCTAAGCATAATGGTACATGCCTGTAATCCCTCCTATTGGAGGCAGCTGAGGGTTCTGGATCAATTGAGCTCAAAACTTCTGAGCTGCAGTAGGCTCAAAGCCAAGAAGGTGTCTGCATTAAATCCCGCACCAATATGGTGAGCCCTTGAGTTCGGGCCACCTAAGGAGGTGCAAACTTGCCCAGGTCAGAAATGAAGCAGGCCTAAGCTTCCACGCCAATGTGCAGTGGGATTGGGCCCAAGCTTTCCAGTTTAGGTGAGATGAGGAGGCTCAATCTCCAGCAAAAAAAATACGTGTAAATGACCTTTTTATATTGGAGAAAGATCCTATGAAATGGATGATCTGTTTAATATGTTTTTCAGTGAAGCTTGCCATCCATTTTCATTAAACGATTAATAAAATGTTTTGGTCTGACTCCTTCCTTCATTTGGAAGCCATATTTAGTTCTGTTTAGGAAAGAAAATAGTAGAGTTAAGGCAGAACCATAATAGACTGAAACTATTTCCTTAAAAAGTGAGATGATTTATGTGAATTTTTCTGGATACAATTTTGTGGGTAATGTGTTTTAAGTAGACAACAGTTTTCCACAGGGACATCAACTGTTCCAGTATTTGATTATTTTTGTTGTTTTGGTGGTAGTTTTAAATATTCACGGGTCATGAACAGGCCAAGAATGTGGAACTGAGTCCAAAGGCTTATAGTAACAAATAAATAGGGCAGCTAGGTGGTACAGTGGATAGAGCCCCAGGGGAGATTCATCTTCCTGATTTCATATTCCACCTCAGACATTTACTGAATGACCCTGAGCGAGTCACTTAACCCTATTTGACTCAATTGTTTCGTCTGTAAAATGAGCTGAAAAAGGAAATGGCAAAATACTCCAGTATCTCTGTATCTTTGCCAAGAAAACCCCAAATGGAGTCATGAAGAGTTGAAAATGACTGAAAAACAACCAAACAACAGCAAAAAATGTTGTGATGCTTTGGGGTTGATTTTTTCTTTTTTTTTTTAATCAATCAGTCAACAAGCATTTAGTAAGCTCTTCCCGTGTTCCAGACACTGTGCTATGCACTGGGGATATAAAGAAAGGTAAAAATTGTCCCTGCCTTCAAAGAAGATAACATTCTCATGGAGGAGACAATGTCAAGAATTAGGCACGTACAAAATAAATACATGATGGATGGAAGGTATTTTCAGAAGGAAGGTAATAATGACTGAATCAATACTAAGATGCTCTTTCTACCCCTGTGGTGCTTAGGCACACTCTTTTTGCTGGTAATATTTTACATGTAATTGGCCTCTTTTTGGAGGGAGTCACTGGCATTCTCATCTTTTGGTAGTAGATTAGTGACGTTTCTGTTAAGAGAGATGAGTTCAGGCTTGCATCTTAGAAGCCAGCAAAGAGCTTTGCTAATCATTCACTTGCCACTGTAAAGAGTTGAAGCCAATAACTGGAGATTCAGGCAGCCCCAGTGCATTCAAGTTTTGTAGAGAAACTAAAGTTTCAGTCTTCTCCCTTAACGGGATAATTCTGTTTTTATTTTATTAATAGTATCAAGCTTTCTTTTTTTCAGTTAATCTAACTGGTGTTTTTGTTGTGTTTTAGGTCTTGTGACTATCTCCGTGACCAGAAGTTTTCTGAATAGCCTTACTTTAGGGTTCTCTCTCTGCTCTGCTTCTCAAGGCTCGGTAGTGGAGTTTTTGATTGATGTTGTGTTGTTAATTTTGTTATTTGTGTTGCTTTGTCAGTTTGAACCTTTTGATTTTGCCTTTAATTAGTGATGGAGAAGATCTAGAATTTTGGATATACTTTTTTATTTTCTTTTTTTAAATAATTTTTTACAGTTATATATAAAGACAATTTGTGACATTCATTTTTTGTAAAATTTTGAGTTTCAAATTTTCTCCCTCCTTCCCTTTCCTCCTTCTCCCTAAGATGGTAAACAATTTGATATGGGTTATATATGTGCAGTCATATAAAACCTATATTAGTCATGTAAAAGAAGAAACAGTTTGCAAAAAAGGATTACATTTTGCTAACAGAAAAAAAACACGAACAAAATAAAGAAAGTGAAAATAGTATACCTCGATCGGCATTCAGACTCTACCAGTTCTTTTTCTGGATGTGGATTATGCTTCTGTTTTCAAGATTTAATTCTATATGTTTCTTTTTTGTTGCCTTTAAGTAGGCAATATGGCATTGTTTTCTGCTGCACATCCCAGCTACTTATTAATGCAATTGTCCAATTCCTTTCCATGAATCTTACAGCTCTCTCAAATGACTTCTGCTATGGTAGTATTTGATAACTGTCTGTAGACATATTTCTTGATAGCGCTCCCATGGCAATTGTTGCCACACATACTATGTCAACAACTCAAAAAGCATTTCTTGAGCATATGTTATGTGCCATAGTATCTCCCTTTCCCCTCTTCTACCAATATTCCTTTTTCCTTCCTTTTCCATTCTTTTTTTATTTTTATTTTTCAGTTCTTAACATTCACTTCCCCAAGAATTTGAATTCAAAATTTTCTCCCCATCTCTCCCCACCCCCACCCCAGGAGAGCATGCACCCTGTCCACCCCTTCCTCCAGTCTATCCTCCCTTCTATTACCCACCCTTCTTCCATCTCTCTTCCCCTCTATTTTCCTGTAGGGCAGAATAGATTTCTATACTCCATTGCCTGTATAGTTTAATTTCCAGTTGTATGCTAAAACAATTTTTAAAATTCATTCTTAAAGCTTTGAGTTCCATATTTTCTCCCTCCCTCCCCACCCACCCTCATTGAGAAATCAAGCAGTTCAATATAGGTCATACATGTGTAACAATGCAAAGCATTTCCATAATAGTTATGTTGTAAAAGACTAACCACATTTCCCTTTGTCCTATCCTGCCCTTCATTTATTCCATTCTCTCCCTTGACCTGCCCTCCCACAATAGTTTGCTTCTGATTATCCTTTCCCCCAATTTGCAGTCCCTTCTATTATCTTCCCTCTCCTATCTCCTTCCCCCTTGCCTTCCTGCAGTATAAAATAGATTTCCATATTCAGCTGAGAGTGTGGTATTCCCTACTTAAGCCAAATCCCTTGAGAGTAAGGCTCAATTATTTCCTTACATCTCCCTCCTCTTCCCCTCCATTGTAAATGCTCTTACTTCCCCCTTGAATGTGAGATGATTTGCTACATTCTTCCTTTCTCTTATTCTTAGTACATTCCATTCAACAGTAAATTTTATTTTTTGTAGGTATTATCCCTTCATATTCAGCTCTCCCTGTGCCTTCTATCTATGTATATATATGTACATACATATACATACATATACATACCTATACATATATAATATACACACATACAGAGTCATACATACCTACATATATATATATATACATATATATATACATATATATACACACACATACATATATTCCCTCTAACTATCCTAATATTGAAAAAGGTCTCATGAGTTACAAATAACATCTTAATGCAAACAGTTCAACTTTAATGAGTTTCTTAAGGCTTCTCTTTCCTGTTTACCTTTTCATGTTTCTCTTGATTCTTGTATTTGAAAGTCAAATTTTCTATTCAGCTCTTATCTTTTCAACAAGAATGCTTGGAAGTCCTCTATTTCATTGAAGTTCCATTTTTTTTCCCCTGAAGTATTATACTCAGTTTTTCTGGGTAGGTAATTCTTGGTTTTAATAATAGCTTCTTTGACCTTTGGAATATTATATTCCAAGCCCTTTGATCCCTTAGTGTAAAAGCTGCTAAATACTGTGTCATCCTGATTGTATTTCCACAATACTTGAATTATTTCTTTCTGGTTGCTTGTAATATTTTCTCCTTAACCTGGGAACTCTGGAATTTGGCAACAAAATTCCTAGTAGTTTTCCTTTTGGGATCTCTCTCAGGAGGTGATTGGTGAATTCTTTCCATTTCTATTTTACACTCTGGTTCTAGAATATCAGGGCAGTTTTCCTTGATAGTTTCTTGGAAGATGATGTCTAGGCTCTTTTTTGATCATGGTTTTCAGGTAGACCAATAATTTTTAAATTATCTCTCCATCTGCTCCATTCTAATCTTTGAGGAATTATTTTCTTCAGTGAGCTTTTGAACCTCATTTTCCATTTGGCTAATTCTGATTTTTAAAGTATTCTTCTCCTCACTGGCTTTTTGGACCTCTTTTCCTATTTGGGTTAGTCTATTTTTAAAGGTGTTATTTTCTTCAGCATTTTTCAGGTCTCCTTTGGCAAGCTGTTGACTTGCTTTTCATGATTTTCTTGTGTTGCTCTCATTTCTCCCAATTTTTCCTACACCTCTCTTACTTGATTTTCAAAATCGTTTTTGAGTTCTTCCATGGTCTGAGACTACTGCATATTATTTTGGAGGTTTTGGATGTAGAAGGAGGGAATATCACACTCTCAGCTGAATATGGAAATCTATTTTATACTGCAGGAAGGCAAGGGGGAAGGAGATAGGAGAGGGAAGATAATAGAAGGGACTGCAAATTGGGGGAAAGGATAATCAGAAGCAAACTATTGTGGGAGGGCAGGTCAAGGGAGAGAATGGTATAAATAAAGGGCAGGATAGGACAGAGGGAAGTGTGGTTAGTTTTTTACAACATAACTATTATGGAAATGCTTTGCATTGTTACATATGTATGACCTATATTGAACTGCTTGATTTCTCAATGAGGGTGGGTGGGGAGGGAGGGAGAAAATATGGAACTCAAAGCTTTAAGAATGAATTTTAAAAATTGTTTTAGCATACAACTGGAAATTAAACTATACAGGCAATGGAGTATAGAAATCTATTCTGCCCTACAGGAAAATAGAGGGGAAGAGAGATGGAAGAAGGGTGGGTAATAGAAGGGAGGATAGACTGGAGGAAGGGGTGGACAGGGTGCATGCTCTCCTGGGGTGGGGGTGGGGAGAGATGGGGAGAGAATGTCTTCCTCTGATGGTATGCTTTGTTCTTCCTCATCTGAAAGGATGGAAGAAAGTAACCTTCTATAGTCTTATTTTTTCCCCTTTTTTGGGCATTTCCCTAGCCAGTTAGTTGACTTTTGAGTCTTTTGTCAAGTGGAGGGTATAATACTCTAGGCTTCAGAGGTTTTATGCAGCTGTTCTCTGAGATATCTCTATGAACCTGTAAGTTCTCAGTTCCTCCAAGGTGGCACAATGAAGGGAGAGAAGTTTACCCCTTGCCTGGCCTGTGCTCTGGTCTCTGGGCAACCATGAGCACTCTTTTCTGCCCAGAATCTGTGAATAGGATTCTCTCTCCACAGCCACCACCAGCTCCACCATATGCTCCTCCTCACCCTAGGGCTGCCACTCTGGACTGAGACCCAGATCAGCTGCTCAATTCCCCCAGGATTATTAGGCGAAGGGCTCCAAAAGTGGATGCTGCTACTGCAGTGGCTACTGCCACCCTGGGGCCAGGACTGGGGCCAGACCACACTCCCCTCTCACTCAGGTAAAAGAGCTTTCTTAACGACCTCTGAAGCTATCTTTGGCGTTTGTGGGTTGAGAAAAATCTGGCAACTGGAGCTGCTGCCCATGATTCAGAGCCCTGAAACCTGCTCCAATCCTGTCTGTGCTGTGTGGCCCAGGCTAGGTTGTACTCCTCTCCAAGTCCGGTACAACAGAACTTTCCTGTCAGCCTTCCAGATTGTCTGGGGCTGGAGATCTGATTCACTCTGTCATTTTGTGGTTTCTGTTCCTCTAGAATTTGTTTAGAGTCATTTTTTACAGGTATTTTATGGTCTATGGGGGGAGACCTAAAGCAGGTCTGTCTTTCTCCTCCTTTTCCATTCTTAAGAGAATTTTTAAAAAAACACTACCTGGTCTTTTCTCTTACCATATTTCTTCTATGACCCCTGATGAAGATAGTTTCTGTATCATCTCCTCAAATTAGAATGTAAACAGTTTATCCTTGTTTAGTTAAGTTATTCTTGGTTATAATCTTATTTTTTTTTGCCTTCTGCAATATTGTATTCCAAGTTCTCCTTTATAGTGGTGATTACTAAATAATGTGTGACCCTGACTGTGGTTTCTCAGTACTTGACTTCTTTCTTTCTGGCTCTTAGCAGTATTTTTCCTTTGACCTAGAATCTCTGGAGGTTGGCTATATGTTCTTAGGAGTTTTCAGTTTCATTTTCTTCTAGAAGGTGACTAGTGGGTTCTTTCTATTTTTTATTTTGCCCTCTAGTTCTAAGAGACTTGGAAAGTTTTCTTTCATGATTTCCTGGATTATGACATCTAGGTTTTTTTGTTTTTATAGCTATCAGATAGCTCAGTGATTTCTTAAATTATCTCTCGTTTCCATCAGTTTTCCAAATTAGCCATTTTCACTGTAAGATAACTTATATTTTCTTCTATTTTTCCATCTTTTTGATTTTGTTGTTATATTTCTTATTGTCTCATGAAGTCTTTTATTTGGTCCATTTTAATTTTTATAGTTTATTGCTTAGATAAAATTTTTGTATCTCTGTGACAAGCTACTAATTTTATTTGAAATTCTTCCATAGCTCTTATTTCTTTTCCATTTTTTTCTACCAGCACTCTCATTTTACTTCAACGAATTTTTTTTCTTTAATTTTTTATTTTTATGTAGGGAAAAATCAAATATACATTTAACCCAATTTGGTTGCAAGTTCCTTAGCTTTTGCCTTTTCCAGCTTGGCAATATAAGCCACTGATTTTGGACCCAGAATGTTGCCACCCCAGTGATGACAGATCTCATCATATTTGTCATTGTAATTGATTTTGATGGCTTCTACCAGCTTAGCCAGAACTCCTTTATCTTCAGGGTTAACCTGTGTGAAGGCAATGCTTGTGCTGGTCTTTCTGTGAACTAAGCGACCCAATCTGGCTTTACCTTTGATAATGCAGTAAGGAACCCCCATTTTCTGGCACAAGGCAGGTAGGAAGACCACTAGCTCAATGGGGTCCACATCATGTGCAATCACTACTTTCAGTACTACAATCAGTACTTTCTTATTTTCTACCAGGATAGTAACAGTGTTAACACATGCTCTGAGGACTGGTGGTCTCTTAGTGGGGACGTCTCCTTTGCCTGTAGCCTTTTGTTCAGCCTGAGCCAGCAGCCTTTGCTTATTATCTTGCTTTCTCTCTGGTCTATACTTGTGCACCAGTTTAAACAGTTGAGTAGCTGTCTGATAATCCAAAGCCTGGGTGATTTGGTTAATTGCTAATGAGACTTTCAAATGCTTATAAGGATAGATCTTTGATGCTGCAGTCTGATGTACCAAGGCCGTTTGACAAATTGAGTAAGGTCCCTTTTGGGCTGGATGTCCTGACCAATGCCAAAGTTCTTGGGCCGCTTCTCAAACAAAGGATTGACCACTTTCTTGGCCTCCTGCTTCTTTATGACAACAGGGGCCGGAGCCACCTTCTTCCCCTTGGCCTTCTTCCCTTTTGGCATCTTGGCCAGAAGAACGAGAAAGGCTCAACAAATATTTTTAAACTCTTACTTGGTCTCTTCCAGAAATTCTTGTTGAACTTGTCTCTAAGCTGTGTTTTTCTTTGAGGCTTTGCTTGTAGATGTTTTAGAGTCATTCTTTCTTTCTGATTGGTGTCTTGAGCATCCCTGTAACCATGATAACTCTATATGATGGTATCCTTATTGCTATTATTTGCTCTTTCTTCTAGCCTACTTTCTGGCTTCAAACTTTATGTTAGGTCCAGGTTCTATTTACTTCCATGTCTGGGGTGAGTTTCTGTCCTCTTGTGTGTCCTGCTGCTACTTTCTTGGAATATAGAAAGTTCTGCTATTCCAAGATCTTAGAGAAAGTTCAAGCTGAGGACCTGAAAAGTTTTCAGTGTTCCCAAAGTAGTCTGATCCAGGGCAAAATCTATTTGTCACCATTGTGATCTGAGTCCTGCAAGTTCCTGCCCTGGGTTTGGATCTGAGCAACATACTTATGGGCTTACCCATGGTTGGAGTTTCAGTAGACTTCTGTTGGACTCAACCTGCTATAAAGCTCTGCTGGTTGATAGCAGCTAAACCATAAACTTACCACCCTTTGGTCTGAGTTTCCTGCACTGGTTTTTCCACTTCAGGCATTAGACTGAACTGAAGGCTGGAACTGAGACTCTCAGAGGGATCAGAACCACACAACTGCTTCTTGCTTTTGAACTTGCTCTTTGCTTAGTACATAAACTTGGGTCTGTTATCACTTCTCACTATGAAATGTCACCCCTGGACACAAATCCTCTCCTCAGTTCATTCTAGATCTATGTCCCAGAACTGGATAGTGAGCACTAGAGTTGCTAGTTGGTACCTGTTCCTTTATCCTACACAAAGTCATTCACTTCCTTGTGGGTCTCTCATTGCCCTGATGCTTAGCTTTAGTCTTTTTTCAGTCCCTCCACTACACTGCTCCAGTTGGCCATTCTTGACTAGAACCTGTCCCTAGAATCTGCAGACCTCTTTCTTTGTCTCCCTTTGCCAACCTGGACTGGAAGAAGCAAGCCCTGTCACTTTTTGTTGAATTTTCTCATCAGGACTCAGTGTTGTACATTTTCTAGGTCTTTGTGGAGAAGTCATGAAGGAGAGCTCAGCTATATTTATTCCTGATAGTCCACCATTTTGACTCCTCCCCCTACTGGATTTAGCAACTGTGCCCATCTCCTTTTCATAATCATTTGAGACATCGGTATTGTTTTTGTCATCTATTTCAATATTAACTATAGTTTCTGGAGTTGAATGACTTCAGTTTCTTCAACATTTCTCTTTTGAGATTTTAGTATCTGGATTTTACCTCTTATTTCCTTTAATCTAGATTTAGGGATGAAGTTATTTCTTCCAATTGCCCCTCAATGGTTGGTAACACCATATAGTATGACTTAGAGAAGAAGGTACACCTAACAAAAACACTGACTATTGAAGCCCCTGTCTATAGCTAGGAACATCTGGTTCTAGTTTTGTTGTGATGCAATATTGGCACATTCATGGAAGGATTCATGCCTTCAGTCTATTTTATGTGCACTCATAGCACTTAATGGTTTATACTGAAACATTGAAAATAAGTAGAGTGTGGGCATTTATGATTTATTCCCTGTATCCTGCCTCATTGGCCCACCATTAGACAAAGGAGCAGCACTCACTCTGCTGTCGCCTTTGTCAAATCCATCATGGTGACGGTTCCAGGTTGGGCCAACTGGTAACCCTAGACCTCCCTTACTCTCAGGACTCTCAGGAGTAGTTGTATTATACTACCTGGAGTGCTGAGCCAATCAGTAATATCTCCAGAGCCCAATTTGTCAGTATGTCAGAATTCCTGCTAGGTTTTCACAGCTTCCATCACATCTCAGGGTGCATGGAGGCCCCATTCTATTTCACCCTGGTTGGCATTCCTTCCCTTGCCATTGTCCCACCCCACCTCAAGGCAAGGACAATGGCTTAGACTTTGAGGGTGACAGGATGGAATTTGAAAATGAAGGCCTAGAATTTGAGAAAGAAATGGTTATTATCATTAATAATTAATAATAATAATACTTAGTAGTCATAATATTATAGTAGACTCAGGCAGCATGCTTTTCAAATTGTAAAGCACCATAGAAACATCAGTTAATGCTATCATCATCATTATTCTTATTGTTATGTTTTCATTGGGCCAGTAGGGCAGATGTTATGATGACACATTGACCTGGCCTCAGTTTGCCAAGGGTCTGGATTCCCAAAATTCAAGGCTCATGTATGGCCTAGAGAAGAACAGATTGGGTAGGGTGGGGAAGAGAATGAGGAGGGAGACCTTTGCTGCCTTTTAGTTTTTGAAGGGCCAACTTGCAGAAGAGGGATCTCACTTGTTCTGTTTGGCTCTGGAGGCAGAACCAAGAGTATTGGGTGAACGTTGCAAAGAGGTCAATGAGGCTGGATGTCAGGAAAAGCATTTTATCTAGGAGGGCACGACAGCAGAGGGAGTGGGCCAGCTCCAGAGGCACCAGGCTCCCCTGTCTTGGAGGCTTTAAAGCAGAGGCTCAAAGGCCACTTGTTGGGTATATGATAGTGAGGATTTCTTTCATTGGGTTGGATTAGATGGCTTCTGAAGTCTCTTCCATCTATTAAATGCCACAATTCTGAGATTCTATGAAGGTCATTTGCACTATACATGAGGGTCAGGTTCCCAGAATGAGTCACAAATAACAAAAACAACATTAATTCAGCAACTACTACGTGTGGAACACTGGGCCAGTAATGAGGACGAAGGAGATAAAGTTTAGATAAGACACAGTCTTATGTCACACATGTAATATTCATGTATGTGTTACATGCTATATATATGTGATGTGTGTGTAATGTTACAATATGTGTAACACACACATAAAAACATATATTATCACTAACATAAGACCCTTACAGATAGATCTTATGGACAGCTATGTGGCACGGTGGATAGAGCACTGAGCTGGGAATCAGGAAGACTCATCTTCCGGAGTTCAAATGTGGCCTCAGAGACTTATTAGGCATGTGATCCTGGGCAAGTCATTTAGCCTGATCTGCCTGTTAAAATGAGCTGGAGAAGAAAATGGCAAACCAGTCCAGTATCTTTGCCAAGAAAACCTCAAATGGGGTCACAAAGAGTTGGACACAATTGAAATGACTGAACAACATATGGATCTTATAGTTTGATTGGAGAACCAAAAGTATATTCCTTCTGTCCTTCCCTCCCTTCTTCCTTCCTTCCTTCCTTCCTTCCTTCCTTCCTTCCTTCCTTCCTTCCTTCCTTCCTTCCTTCCTTCCATCCTTCCTTCCACAGTCATTTACAAGCACCTGCTATGGACAGAGAGCCCTGTGCTAGGCACTGGGGGAAGATTATAAGGGGTAGAGAATCCCTGCACTTGCATCCTCATATAGAGATAAGCTCCCAAGACAGACAGTAATAATACATAAAGTTACCTAAATTCATCCCAGAGATGTAGAATCACATGGGGCTGTGTGCAGGCTGAAGGGAAAGGTGGTTGGTTACCAACAGGAGGATCAGAGATTGGACTTTGAAAGACTGGTAAGCAAGTAGATATGGGGAGGGAGAGCATTGCTGGCATAGGGAACAATACAGGCACAGCACAGAGGAGGGGCAGGGCGTGTTCAGAGGGCAGAGCTCTTTCCTTTGGCTGGACTGGAAAGTATGTCGAAAACTATGAGACAAGGTGAAAAAGGCAGCACCTAGTTGCAGAGGGCCTTGAATGTGAAAAGACCTTGAACTTTACCCACAGGGCAATAGGAAGAAATTTACGTTTTGTTTTTTAAAACAGAAGAGAGGCAGGACCACAACTGTGTGGGGAGAAAAGGAGGATTCTGATAGCAATAAGGAAGACTGCAAAGGAAGTGGAGAAGAACAGTGGAAGTAGGGAAAGCACTAAATGAACCCTTGTAGCAATCCAGGCCAGAGGCAAAGGGATGGCAAGAGGAACAGAGGACAGGAACTAGTTGTGAGAGACGCTAAGAACTTTTTTCTCAGATCTGTATCATTCACACTTGATAATCTAGACCTCTACCCAAGGCATTGACAAAAATGTTAAAGCAGCACAGATTCCTGGGCTGTCCTAGAAACCTTCTTCCTAGTTGACATAGAATCATAAATGCCACTCTTTGGATCCCTCCATTCAGTCAGTTCTGGATTCACCTAACTGTACTATCTTCTAACCTACATCGAACCATCTTGTTCACATAACAGTATGGAAGGCACAGAATGTTAGGCAGAATATGCCCATAGTATTCCCTTTATCTACCAGTTTGGTTATCCCGTCAAAAAAGGAAACAAAATTAGTCTGGTATGTGACGATCTGTTTTCTTTTGGGGAGTTGGGGTGGAGGGAATCATGAAATTAGTTAAATTTTACTCAAGCCTCAATTGATACCAAACTCCTCCCAGTGCCTTATTTTATAAAGCACAGAAACTGAACGGTCAGCTCACTCCACTTTGCTGCTCTGCCTGGTTTCAGCATCACAGAACAAGATAGCCCCATACCAGGTGCTCCCTGGTGTCCCCACCCCCCATTTTCCTGTCTCCTTCTGTATGCTGTCTCCCCATTAAATTGTAAGCACCTTGAGGGCAAGGACTGTCTTATTACTTGTATCTCCAGCACTTAGCACAGAACCTGGCACACAGTAGGTGCCTAATAATGTTTATTGAATTTGGATTTAGATGCCCTTTTTTATGATGCCTTTTATTTCTTACACAAGTCATCTCTTGATGGATTAACCACTTCCTTCACCCTTATGATAAGCCTTCTCTTGTGACAAAGAAAAATGTTTTTTTTCTTTAAGCAAAACCAAGTGACACAGGGACCTCAAGTATTCATATGCAACATTCCATTACCCATAGCCCCCCACTTCTTCAAACTGTTTTTTGATCAGTTCTTGCTGAGGTCGTTCTGGGACTCTACAATTCCTGCTTCTTTTCTACAAGTTCACTCACGATTAATTTAATATTAAAAGTTGGATTTTGTCGGGAGCTGAAGTCAAAATCACCGACCTATTGTTTGCAGACTCTAGTCCCTTCCCTTTTTTGAAAATAGGGACATTGGCCCTGCTCCCATCTGACTATGCTGTTCCTGTACTCCATGATCTTATAAGAATGTTTCTGTTACAAAATACTTTTTGTATTTGTATCACATTCATTTCCAGACTGCTTCCTTCACCCCTCCTCCCCAGTGAGCTTGTTGTAAAGATTTTTAAAGAAAGAAGAAAAAGCTGTTCAGCAAAATGAGCTAACATATTACTGATATAATTAGGATTATTCACATTTTTACTATCCAGGTAATATACATATGTAACATTACTAATGTAATTATTATGCTGGTAGTATATACAATATTTCATACCCATAGCTAGATGGTGTAGCGGAAAAAGGGCTGGGCTTGGGGTCGAGAAGATCTGAATTCAAATTAGTTCTCAGACACCAACTTGTTATGTGACTTTGGGCAAGTCACTTAACTTTCGTCTGCCTTAGTTTTATCAACAGTAATATAGGAAAAATAGCAACACTTACCTCCCAGGGTAATAGTGAAAAGCAAATGAGACATATTTGTAAAGTGCTCCCCACAGGATCTGGGCCATTGCAGGAGCTTGATAAATGTTTATTCCTGTCCCCTCACCCCCACCTCCCACCCTGCCTTCAAAGTTCAGAGGCAGTCTATTTTCCCAAGTCCTCTCTGGATCTGAACTTGGTCACTGATAATTATGAAGCATTTGACTTTATTTTTATAGGAATTCTTTCCATTCTTTTCACGACCTTTCAAAGATCCCGGAAAATGGCTCATTAGCTAACTGCCTGATTTTTCCAGGGCCCTGTGAACTCAGTTCACCTTGGCCTGGTAACTCAAAATCATCAGAAGCTGCTAAGTGCTCTCTCACCATCCCCCTGCATGAATCACAGTGAACAATTTTGGTAGCTGGAGCAAGCTTCACCAGAGGTTTGCCAGGAGCATGAAATATGCCCTAAAAGCAACTTTTGAAGACATGCAATTGGAAGTCAGGAGTGGGGAGAGACCCTGAGATCAGCTCAACGCTATCTATGACTGATGAGTCTGGGAAGAGAGTGCTGAGCTAGATTGGGGAGGAGCCTACCTGGGGTATGTGAGGAGAGGAAAAGGGGTAGAAGCTGGTAGCCTCCTATTTGAACTAATTATTCCTACTGACTGTTGTTGCTCAGGAGTGTCTGACTCTTTGTGACCCTATTTAGGGTTTTCTTGGCAAAGATATGTTTTGTCATTTTCCTTCTCCAGCTCCTTTTACAGATGAGGAAACTGAGGCAAACAGCGTTAAGTGACTTTGTCAGGGCCATAGTATCTGAGGCCAGATTTAAGCTCTGGAAAACGAGTTTTCCTGACTTCAGGCCCAGCACTCTTGCCATTGAGGTACCTAGCTGCCCATTATCGCTAACTAGGTGCTAAGTAAGGTCAGTTGTTTCTCCAGCTGCTAAAGGAGGGTAAATACTATCAGTGTCTTCAAAATTTTGCTGCCCTGGACTAAATTCCCAACTGCCCCATCCTAGTAAAGACTTTATTTCCTAACATACATCTTACTTCCACCCCATCCCCCAACCAACCACCAAGTACACTGCAATCCAGTGATACTGGCTGCTGATTGAAACACCATCTCCTGTTCAGCCTGGGCTAAGATAGGATTCTCCTGACAATTTCTCCACTGACACCTGGCAGACTCCAAGCCTCACTGAATGCAAGTTGGCAATCTGCTCCTGCCTGGAATGATGTGAAGTTGGGGAGATATTGTTTCCCTGCAATGTCCCTACTCTTAGTGGCAATTTCCTATAGTCAAAAGGCTTGTAAGCTTAATACCAGATCTATTAAATTATAGATTGTTGGTAGAGGAACATCCGAGGTCAAGTCTAAAATTAAGCTATTAGGATTAGGACTTTAGACCAACAACAATAAGCTGAGGTCCTTTAATTCTTAGTAATAGCGTGGAGACAATTAGGTCAAGGGCTTATGAAGTCAGCATACATAGTTATTGTGTCTCAGTTGGTTAATGTTAAAAAAAAATCCGTTTGTGGTCTATATTGTAAATGCTTTCAAAGAAATATCACCTGACCAAAAGTTGGAATTGTGTTATGTGATATGAACTGTGTTAAAAACGAAAAATAAAAAAAAAAAAGAATAATTAAAAAAAAAAAAGAAACACCATCTCCCAACTCTCTATGTTTTCACTGGCTGTTCCCCATGCATGGTATACTCTCTCTCCTCATCTCCAACTCCTAGTTTCCTTCATGTCCCAGCTGATATCTCATATTTATAGGAAATCTTTCTTGATCCATCTTACTTGATTCCTGTACCTTCTCTCTATTAACTATCACCAATTTATCCTGCATATAACTTGTTGGTACAGTCATTGGCATGTTGCTTCCCCCGTTAAAATGTCAGCTCTTTCAATTTGGAACTATGCCCAAAGGGCTACAAAAATGTGCATACCCTTTGACCCAGCAATATCGCTACTAGGACTATATCCCCAAGAGATCATAAAAATGGGAAAGGGTCCCACATGTACAAAAATATTTATAGCAGCACTCTATGTAGTTGCCAAAAACTGGAAGTCAAGGGGATGTCCATCAATTGGGGAATGGCTGAATAAATTATGGTATATGAATGTAATGGAGTACTATTGTGCCATAAGAAATGATGAACAAGAAGACTTCAGAGAGGCCTGGAAGGACTTATATGACCTGATGCTGAGTGAAAGGAGCAGAACCAGGAGAACTTTATGCACAGCAACAACCACAGTGTGTGAGAGCTTTTTCTGGTAGACTTAGATTTTTGTAATAACACAAGAACTTCTGAAAAAAAAAAAAAATCCCAATGGTGGACCTCAAGGCAAAATGCCTTCCACACTCAGAGAGAGAAATATGGAAGTCACTCACATAATGTAGCAGATCATGTTTGTGTATGTGTATCTGTTTGTGTATCATGTTCTGATTTGTTATACGGATTCTTTCATTTATCTTAGTCTGACTACATAGCATGACTATAGTGAAAATATACTCAATAGGAAAGTATATGTAGAATCTATACAAAATTGTATGCAGTCGTGGGGAGGGAGGGAGGTAGTGGGGGGTGGGTGGGGAGGGATAAAATCGCAATTGTATGGCAGTGATTGTTAAACATTAAAAAAATAAAAAAATTAAAAAAAAAATGTCAGCTCTTTGAGAGCAGGGATTGTCTTTGGCCATTTTTTGCGTCCCTTTACTTTTAAGTTACTCAGCACAGTGCTTGAGACATAATAGACACTTGCTAAATGCTTCTTAACTGACTCCCTCCTTCTTTATCATGAGCATCAGTGCCCTATTACCTAAAGATATTCTGTTTTCCATTCTCATGCTTATTCTATTTGGCAAATGAAACAAGCAAATTAAGAGCTGAGCCTTCTCTCTACAGTTATCATTGTCTCATCTACCTCCAGCAGTGGTCCTATCCCTTCTTTCATACTCTTTTTTTCCTCAACATAGCTAAACAAACAGACAAACAACAAAACCCTTCCTCCTTAGTTTTTCTTACCAGCCTCAAGTTCCTTCTCAGCTTTATTGCAGATGACACTTTGCTAAGAGGATCAGGTCCTGCTTTTGTATTCATCACATCTCATCCAGCCAATCACCCCTCAAATCTTGCTGTCTGCCCTGAAGGTACTCCCTTTTTCTCCACCTAGAACAACATCCTCTTGCCCTGATCAGCATCCCAGAGACCAGGCTTCCCTCCCTGGAGGAGTGGATCCATTCAGCTTTGGTACTCTACCCTCAGGCTGAGCTGTCTGATTAAGTGAATGAAAAACTCATCTAGTCAGTTATCTCAAGTTGGTCCCAGACAATACTTCACATCTCATTCTGCCATCCACTCTGGCTATCATGCCATCTTCCGCTGCCGCTACAGTACACACCTTATCTAGATCAATTTCTCTTTCTTAGTCTCTACTCCCCTATATGGATTTTATATATATAATTTTCTCCAATTAGAATACAAGAGTCTTGAGAGCAGGGACTGTCTCACTTTTGTATTTCTATTCCCAGCACCCAACAGCATCTGACATATACTTTTCATTCATTCATTCACTCATTCATTCATTCATTCATCCATTCATTATCTTTTACCTGTCCTTGTGTCCATCATCTGTGCACATTTTTTCTTAATCTGAAATTGACTGATGAGTTCCCTGTATATTGATATTAATCTCATAAGACAACTCCATCTTTTTTTCTTTTTTTATCCTGGGAATCATTTTTCTTTGTGTCTTCAGAAAGGTATTGTCGAACATCTCCCATCTCTCCTGGGTTGACTTTCCCTGTAAGAATTTCAGTCCATGGGATCCAGTCTATCTTTATTCTGGACGCTTTGAAATCTGGTCTTCTAAAATTTAGAGGGCAAGGCAGAACAGACCCCTGTTTCCTCTCCCCCACTATCTAAATTCTAAGGTAGAGTGGTCACTTCTTTCCATCATTACCAGTAACCAGTTCCTCTTTGTAGGTGAAAATCAGACTTAGAATGTTTCCCATGTTAGTTCTTCCACCACTTCGGAATTGTTCATGTTTGCAATGTAACAATTGCATTCTTGAGGGTTTCTCATCTTTTATGGGTCTTGCTTACCCTTCAGACCATGCAATGTTACTTATCCTTCCTCAAAAACCTTTGAAATCTGCTCTTCTTGAGTCTCAGCTTTATATGGGACACCTGGCTTTCATCTCCATCATGAATTCTAAGGTGGAGTGGTTACTTCTTTCCAGAATTCTCATCATTTAGACTCCAGTAACTGGTTTTTCCTTCTTGGTCACATGAAATTATCATTTTAAAGCAAATCAAGAATACAGATGCTGGGCAGGTAGGGTGGCACCTGTAGTCCCTGCTACTGGTGAGGGCTGAGGCACTGGATCACTTGAGCTTGGTAGCTCTGAGCTGCAAAAGCACTAAAACCAGTCAAATGTCTACACTGCGTGACCCCAGTGTATGGAATTTCCAGGAGCAGGGAGTCAGTCACCAGGCTACCTAAGGAGCAGCCCAGGTCAAAAATGGAGCCAGTCAAAGCTTCCATGGGATGATCAGTGGCGAGACAAGTACATGAGTGTCCACTGCACTTTCCAGCCTGAGAGATAAAAGGAGAAGGAAGAAGAAGAGGAAGAGGAGACTGAAACTACCCATAGCTACCATGGCTTCCCTGCAGGATTTGTCATGTTTCCCAGTTCATCAGAACTAGCGGGGTAGGGAGGGCAAGAATTATTACTCCATTTTACAGGAGAGGAAACTAAGGCCCACCAACGTAAAATGACTTGTCCACAGTCACATAACCAGGTGGTATCAGAGCAAGTCTGGAATTCGGTTGTTTAACCACTTTAACTTGCTCTTTCCTCTATGCCAGGTCATCCCCTGTAGAAGCTGTCACTTTCTAAGCTCCTTTGGGGCTGCTCTCCTCAGGGGTCTCTTTAGGGCAGGCTGATACCAAGGCAGGAAAAATGCCTGTGAGGAGAGGTACTTTGGGAATACTGCTGCTATTATCTTCCTGAACCTTAGTCAAAGAATCATGGGATTGAGAGCTGGAAGGGACATCATCTCTACGGACTCCCCTTGGGCTCCAAGTCTATGAGCTCTGTCTGCTTCAATAGTTCTCTCAGCACTCAGTTCAGACACCACCTCCTCCATGAAGCCTTTCCTGATTTCTTCATTTGAAGAAGGAAAAAAAATGGCCCAGAAAGTTAAAGGAACTCTTCCAGAGTCACCCAGGGGGTGGGGGTTGAATCCAGGCTCATCTGATGCCAAGTCTAGGGTTCTTTCCACTGTACCACCCTGATCCCTCATCATCCACCCCTTGCTTACAAGTTAACCATCTCAAGCTCTGTTCCCCATTTATGCTGTGGCCTCTATGGAGCCTCCAGCCATGGTGGACATGTACCAAGATAAGCCTTTCTGGGCAGGAAGGGGGCCATGGCAACAGGATGGCCAGCCCCTGTACTCACTCCAAGTTCTTGCGTTAAAGGAATTCACAGGCTGGGCCGTTAACAGCTTTGGGAAAGGGGCTGGGGAGTGGCCCTCACTGCAGCGTGATTTCCTCACTCCCCATAGGGGACTCAGCTTTCTTTCCTTTCTTCTACATTTCCCCTGCTGTGCCACCCACTCCTTCTCCCTGGGGCTCAGAACTCCCCCTCACACCCACTGTGCTTTTTAACAAGTTCATAGGATATCATCTCTCTTGTATCCCCACAAAACACTAGAGATAGATGGGAGCTGGAATTACTATTCTCATTTCAGAGATAAGGAAATAGAGACCTGTTTCCTCAGTTCTACAAAATAAATAAACTGGGGTGGGGGAGGGAGGGTATTGTCTGTATATTGACATTTTTCTCTTCCTTTGATATTCTCCCAGTTGTTATCTCCCCTGATCTGCCCACGTGAAAGTGATCTCCCCTCCTCAAAATTTCCTAGAGAACTTTGTCACTGTCCATTGCCCCATTTCACTCTCTTCTGTTGTAAGGGGAAGCTGAATAGGGCAGTTCTTAATAGGACCCCAGAATGATAGACTTGGGGCTTGAAAGGGCTTTAGAAGTCCTCTGTTCCAACCTTTCTGATTTACAGATGATGCTCAGGCCAGAGAAGTGAAGTCACTTGTCTACTATCACCCAATTAATAATGATAATGACGATGTTGGTGATGATGTTGATGACGATAAGTAACATTTACACAGCACTTTCTTTGTGCCAAGCACTTTACCATTATTATCTCATTTGATTTTCACAACAACCCTGGGCGATGGGTACTATTATTATCCACATTTTACAGATGAGGACACTGAGACAAATAGAAGTTAAGTCACTTGCCCAAGGTTCCATAACTAGTAAGTGACACCAAAGGTGAACTCAGGATTTGAAATTCCCAACTCCTGACCCAGCTTTGTATCCATTTTGCCACCTAGTAAGTGGCAGAGCCAGGGTTGGGAGGCATATTGTAACACATAGCTCCCTTCCACATACACACCCGCCCCCAATCACCTAGAGGAGGAATAGGATTGAGCTCTTGCTTCGAGACGTTTCCCATGGGCATTTCCCATGAAGTTAGACTTGGGGTGGACACCTCACCCATTGGGCTTCCTCTTGATGCTTGATTCTCAGAGAGACTCAAGTTGGAGGAGCCCACAGTTCTGTAGTTCTATCAAAATGAGTTGTGAAAGCTGGTCCCTTTTCTCTGTGACCACATAGGAGTCCTGAGTTACACTGCATTATGGGATCCTGGACTCAAGAGCAGTAAGGGAACATGACTTGAGGCACCATCACCTAGTCAAAGAATTATCAACATTATTAGTTCATGCCCTACTTCGTTCTACAGATGAGGAAACTGAGGCCTGAAGAGAAAACAACTTGCCCAAGGACACAGGAGAAGACAGAGGCAGCGATGGGATTTGAGTCCCGGTCTAAGGCTCTTTACTACCTTATAGCTGCCTCTCTCAGCCTTCCCATCCAAACTGGGAGTGAGTGGAAAGGGGGAGATTCCTAGAAAGCGATTACGAAGACGTTGCCTGACAAAGTGATCTCTGGCCCAATAATAGGTATTCTCACAATCATTTAAGAGAGCCAGCGTGGTGTAAAAGTCAGGGGATTGACCTGAGAGTCAGCAGGACCTGAGCTCCTGATATACACTAACCGGCTCTGGCCAAGCCTTCATCTTAAACTGCTGAGTGCTTCCCAGGAAGCTCTCCTCAAGCAAACTGGGACTGCCTGAGTTGGGGGGATTTCCTGGCCCTGTAGAAATGACAGAGTGAGACCCCTCAAAATGACAATGGCTTACATTTATATAATATTTTGCTTTACAAACAATTTATCTGTATTATCTCATTTGATCAAAAACACTGTCCACATAGGACTACATTAGACCCTCCCTGCTGATACAGGGAAGGACGAGTGCGCACAAAGTCCCACCGACTGGAACAAGAAGCCATTCCGGCCCTCTCAGACTGGACTTTTACAGGCAGTTTGTAATACTTGGTTTGAAGTCTAGGACCTGGATTGGACCTGGGACCCTGTTCAGCAGCCTGCTTAGCTGTGTGACCAGGACCCGGTCCCTTCATCTCAGTGTCCCTCAGTTTCCTCATCTGTAACACGGGAAGATAATTAATATGATACTATGGCAGGGCTTTTGTTAGCAAAATGTTATGTGAACCTTAAAAGCGGGACAGAGGTGGGAGGGGCTCTCGCCCCATATCATGGCTTCTTTTGACCCCGCCTAAGGTAGGACTCCATCCTGGCTGACTAGGGCCTCCAGACAGAGCTCGGTCCAGCCTCAAAACCAGGCAGTAATTGGACCAGCATTCAGGAGGTCGGCGGTGGCAAAATTGTCTGGGGCTCACCAGCGTTCCTCTCCTTTTCAGACTTGGAAAGAGATGGAAGGACGTGGAGTGAGTACAGAGAATCATCCATCAGCGAGCTCAGGCGGCGATCCTTACAGGGTCTCCCACTCTCCCCCTTAAGAAGGGCCATGCCCCCTGGCAGGGTATGCGGGAAGGGGCTGGGCTGCCCGGCAGGCCAGGGAAGGAGCCGGCTTGTCTGCTATCGACCCGTTCGCTGCCTCGTGGCGAGGCTTTTAAATCTGCCAGCCCCTTTCCCCGGGCGCTGGGGAGAATTCCCCGGCCCCCAAACCCGCGAGGAAGAAAAGAGACTCGGGGCTTCCCCCCTAATCCCTATCTCCCCCACCTCCCACAGAAAGAGAGCAGGAGGCAGGAGAAAGAAAGGAAAAAACAACCCCGCTAGGATTGTTAAGGTCTGGAGTGAGAAGCTGGCACCGCTGCCGCAGGATTTAGACTCGGAGTACGGGGTTCGAACCCCTGGTCTCTTACCTACAGTGACCTTGGGTGAGTCATTTGACTTCTCTGGGGCTGTTTCCCTATTTTAAAATGAGGATTATCCTTGCACCACCTTTCTTATAGAATTGTTGTAAACTTTAAACTTGTCATTTATTCAGCCAATTAGGCAAACCAGGCAGTTGTCACAAAATTCCACTTAATTCATTAAATGCCTACTTCACTACTGCAGGGCACTATGCTAGGTGCTTAAAATGCAAAACCAAAACCCCAGCAGGTCTTGCACACAAGGAGTTTACATTTGGGGCATATAACATCCAATCACTACTAGCAAAACCCCTGCTTCCCTTCCCCTGTTCTCACTTCCAATAGCAGCCAGTCCCCAGAGTGTAGAATACTATTCCCCTCAGGCCTCAAGAGACTGGAGTTACCAGTACCTTCCTTTATGAGCCCCCACCAGTATGCTCATCAATATCAGTCAGCCAGACTCAAATTAATATAGTAAGAACAAGTGGTATAAAATGTGTTCTACCCAAAGTCTGGGGCACACTCTCCCACAAGTGCACATAGGTCAGTGGGACAGTAGATTCTAACTGGAGAAAATACCTATAACCAAAGGACAAATTTACAACTTTTTGTTACTCTAAAATCCATTCTTGAGTCCATAACCAGAGTTCTTTCTAGTGCAAGGGGTAACTCCTTAAATCTTCTTCCTACTCTGTCTATCTATGTATCTATGTATCTATGTATCTATGTATCTATCTGTCTGTCTGTCTATCTATCTATCTATCTATCTATCTATCTATCTATCTATCTATCTATCTATCTATCTATGTTCATGTTTGTCTTTCCTCACTTTGCTCCTGGTTAGATGCACTGACTCCTACTGGTTCAGTCTCTCCAGTAGCATAGTCAATGGGGGAGAACAGAGGGTAACTGAGCTCTCTGCCTCTCCTTGATCTCCCCTCAATCCAGCTGCCCTCTCAAGCAGCCACAAGGCCTCCTCAAGGCCTTCCTAGACCCAAAGCCTGGTATTCTCCAGTCTTATATTGGACATCTCAAACTGGATGTCCCATAAACATCTTAAACCTCACAAGTCTAAAACCAAGCTCATCTTTCCCACTAAACCTTCCCCTCTTCCTGACTTCCCTGTTACTGTAGAAAATTTCGCCATTCTTCCAGCAACTTAGGCTCAAAAGCAAGGTGTCATCCTTGACTCCTTGCTGTCTCTCACGGACCTGCCCTCTGTCCCAATCTATTGCCAAATCCTGTCAAGTATCCTTTCCCATCATCTCCCATATAAGCCCACTTCTCTCCTCTGATGCTGCCATCACTCTGGTCCAGGACCTCACCATATCACACCTGGGCTGTTACAATAGCCTGCTGATGGAAATCCTTGCTATTAGTCTCTCCCTACTCCAGTCTACCCTATTCTTAGCTGTCAAAGATATCTTCCTAAAGAGCAAGTCTGAGTATGTCACCCTCCCTACTCAATAAACTCCAATGGCTCCCTATGGCTCCTCTTCCCTTTTTAAAGTCCTTTACAACCTACCCACTCCCCATTTTTCCAGGCTTCTTATACCTTACATCTCTCATACCTACATGCTTCGAGATTAAACCTCCTTGCTGTTCCTTGAGCAAGAAACTATACTGAAAAGTGCTTGAAGGGGAGTAATGTATAAAAAGCCTGTAAAGGTGGGTTATGGCCAGATTGTGAATGTCTTTAAATGCCAAACAGAGGAGTTTATGTTTGTTCCTTGAGGTAATAGGAAGCTACTGGAGGGATTTTTTTTTTTTTTTTGAGCAAGAGACTGACTTATTTTTGGATAAAAATATTCATTCCCTGTTGATGAGCCTTTCTGAACTCACAGTAACTAGGCTGGTTCTTATAGTCTCTGGGTTGTGTTTGAATCCCTTTTGTTCTGGTAGGACCTGCCTGAGATGGTGTTCTTCTGGCAGAACCTTGAAGAGCCTAGGGTCACGATGAGGTGCTAAAGGAGGATTTGGGTAGAGGGGCCTACCTGACAATTTCCAAATATCCCCTTTCTCATTTTTTTTCCTACTTCTTTTTTATTTTCTCTTCCTCCTGATAGTTCCCAGGATCCATCACTGGTGACAGACCAGATGGAGAACATGCTGGCCCCTAGAGAAGACTCTCTCCATATGGCTGCCCTGGCAACACCCCCCTTTCCTAGGGGCAGGGCTGGGCTCAGGAAGACAGTATTCCTGGCAGATAGGGAGATCCTGTCTGCCAGATCAGAGGACCTTCTACCCTATGCTTAGGCTTGGGGTTAGATGTGGAGGTAGCATTCTTTTGTATTCCCAGCTCTTAGCACAGTGCCTGGAACATAGTAGGTATTTAATAGATATTCCTTAACTGACTGATGTCAAAGCCACCCTAACCTTAAAGGAACACATACATCCTGTTGACAATCCTCTCCAGAGGTTGAGACAGTATTAGAGGAAACAGCCCTCCTTGCTGACAAAAGTGATACCCTATTTCATCTTCATCCTAGCAGAAAGGTCTGATGGTAGTGTTGTGAAGGTCTTAACAAGTCCCAGACTGCACTCTGGATCTATTCTCTAGCATTTTCATTCCTCTTGCTGGGACCATCAAACTCGCAGACACACAAGCTCAAAGTCTAGTAAAGGGTCATCTGGGGGACTCCTCTCTCTCCCTTTTTTCCCTTGGTCAATTAATTGATGAGACTTGTTATTTTTTTAAAAATCTCTCTTTATTTGACCCTTGTCCCTACTTTCACTGTCTGAACTCTTGTTATAATAGCAATCCAACCTGATATTCTCACTTTGAGTTTCTCCCTTCTCCAATTCATCCTTCACATTGTTGCCATAACCATTTTTTACTCCCTTACTCAAAAATCTTCATTGGCTCCCCATTACCTACCAAGTAGAGATAGGTAGGTAGATAGATTGATATATGATAGATGATCAATGGCTAGGTAGATAGATAAGAACATTCATAAATACTACCTACCTTCTAAGTTCTAGAGATGCAGATACAAAAAATAAGATAGTTTCTGCCCCCAGGGAGATTACATTTTAATGGGGGAAAGTAACACAAAAATGTTGTTGAAAAGAGTAGAAAGGGGGGATGGCATTTTGTGGAAGTGGTTGTAAAATCCCATGAGTGCTCGGTTCCACATAAGATAAGACAAAAATCTGTGGGCCAGGGCTAGGGGACCAAGGGTGGAGTCCAAGCTTGTGGTTGGAGTGAGAAGAGAATGATGGCCAAAGTCAGTTGGGAGGTGTCACAGAGACCTGGTTCTGGGCAAACTCCTCTATCAGAGGCAGGGCACCTGGGGGCAAAGAGTACAAACTACTTATCTTGTCATTCAAGGCCCCTCACACTCTGGCTCCAATTTATTTTTCCATCTGTATTTTATTTCCAAATTCCAGCCAAGCTGAACTAGCAGGGCCCCTAGACTAGTCCTATTCTCTTGCATCTCTGCCTTTTCCCCCTATTGTCCTCTGAGTCTATAACAGAGGCACATACCCTGCCCCTCTTCTCTGCCTTTTGAAATCTCTCCCTTTTTAAAGGCCCAGCTCAGCTTCTACCTCCTCCAGAAAGCTTTATCTGACCCTGAGGCTGAAAGGGATCTCCCCCCTTCCAATTTTTATTTGACTTTATCTGAGAGAAACAACATGGTGGAAGAGATAGAGGGAGGGCTCACTTTTTAAAGACACAGAAATATAGGTTTACCTTCAAATCCAGACTCTGTGGCCTTAACACTCAGTGGCAGGTAAATGTCCGAGAGGATAGAATACTAATACTGGAGTCAGGAAGCCCTGAGTTCAAATTTGGCCTCAGATACTTGATCTCAGACTGCCTCATATTCCTCATTGGTAAAATGTACTAATAGCACTTCAGCGGGGTAGCTGTGAGAATCAAATAGGATATTTGTTGAACTCTTATAGCATAGTGCACATAGATGGAACTAATACATTCTTATTTCTTTCTCCTTTCTTCCCTTAACCTCTCAGGTACCATGTGCCTTCCCTCCTCCCACCCTCTAAGACCATAAATTACAGATGAGTTGCTGATCTCCATTGGTGGAAGGAGTTTTCATATTGGAAGTTCCTTATACATATGAACTCTCAGGTCCAGCTCTCCCTTTCAAATAATAGTAACAAAAAGTCTTATTTATGCCTCTTTTTCTCAACCCCTGCCTTGTATCACAATTATTTGTATAAGCATCTTATCCTCCAAACTAGATATTTCTTGAGGGCTAGGATTGTATCTTATTTCATTACTTTATCCTAAGTGCCCAGTTTAGGGCCTACAGCTCAGAATCCAAGCCAGCCTTTCTTTGTATCTCGAGGGCTTAGCCCAGTGCCTAGAACATATTATGTAGTTAATGTTTGTTGACATGATGGAATGGAACTTCATAGTGTGGCCTCAGCTCCCTGGGAAAATGTGCCTCGATTTCCCCTTCAGAGAAGTAGAAGCAAGCCCTCCTCAGCCTAGGTTTCCTTTTCTATTGCCAGGGAGTTAGCTCTGAAGATGAAAAAAGTGCTTGGAGATCTCCCAGAAGAGTGAGACTGGGTCTAGGGGCCACTGCATTCGTTCTCAGAGCCAGCTGCAAAGATTCCCAGCCCTACTCTAAGGGGAAAATGGATCCAGAGGGAAACTACAAGAGTCTTTCTGGCCAGGAGTCTATAGGCAGTTTCTTCCCTTCCCCTCCCCAGCTACCCAGTTACTCCTCCTGCACGGTTTCTATTGATAAACATTTACCTCCCTGGGGTTCCAAGGGGCTTGATGAAAGATCTTATTAAAAATTCCAGCAATTGTCAAGCCAGGAATGAGAGAGAGCTGGCAAAGAGGCTCCGATCCCGAGACAAGAGACCAGCTGTGGGACCTTAAGGAAATCTCTTTTCCCCTCTGAGCCTCAGTTTCCTTCTCTGTAAAATGAGGGACAAGATGATTTCTAAGGTTCGAAGCTCAAAATCCAAGGAATGGTTTAAAGAGGTTAATCTATCAAATTATAACCCCCCTCTTCTTCCAGTTAAGCTGGGAAGAACCTTGAATCTTAAGTAAGAACTGGATGGGATTCAAACTCTGGCTCCGCTGCTCCCTGACCTGCATGACCTTGGGTAAGTCCTTTCTTCCCTCTGGGCCTCAATTTTTTTTCTACAAAATGGGCGTGAAGGTTGGAGCTCTACAACTCAGTGAACTCTGAGGTTTTTGCCTAGGGTCCTATGGACCTATGACCAAACCTTTCTAGCCCTGTTACAGACTGCCCCCCCCCCACCCCCGCCTTGAAATGACCCCCCATCCCATTCTGCCTCAAGGCTGGAAGCAGCTCTTCTGTTTATAGAATGAGCCTGGGGTGTTGGCAAGTTTAAAACGCTCATTAGGGCCGGAGTTATTTTTATAGATTAGATTTCCTGCTTCTTTGCTTTCCCCACCCTCTCTGGCCCTCCCCCTTTTCCTCCCGCCGTATTTATTTGAGTTAGGGAAATAATGAGGTCCCTGAGGTCAGAACAACAGAACTGCATTCTAATCAAAGTATTGCTGTGGAATTAAAAAAATAGAGAGATATCTGTGTGTGAGAGTGAGTGTGTGTATACTGTTTAGCCAGCTAGCTTCCCTCCCTTCCTCCTCACTGCCTCTCCACAAAAAAACCCCAAAAAACATCACCATCGCACAATACCTAGATTTTTTTTTTTAAGATACCACTGGCCAGCTTCTGCTGTAGAAACATAATTAAGCTAGGCTTGGGTTTTTTGTTTTTGTTTTTTGCCCGTTTTGTTTTCCCCAGAAAAATTCCTGGAAAGGGAGAGTAGAACTGAGGGATGTTCCAATCTCTTGCAGCTGGGGAGCTGGGAGGACTACAGTGTTTGTATTTTTCCATGCTCTGGGTAATGACACCAAGGCTTGCCAGGCCACCGGGAGCTCTCCGGGGCTGAGGAATGAGGGAAAGGTTCGAGCCACCTTGTCAGAAGCCATCGCTTCCCCATCACTATCACCAACATAAAGGTTGCCTATCTGGAAGGAACCTCAAGTCTCCTCATCTGTAAAATGGGGCTAAGAATCTTTTCAGCTCCCTCCCTTACTAGGTTGTTGAACAGAGAGCACTTTGGTAATCTTCAAGGCATAAAGTGAGTCAGTGGCGATAGAATCCTCATCACCGCAGTTGAGTCTTTGGTTGGTAGTCCGAGCTTTGAATAACTCGGTGCTTCAGGGCTCTGACACTTCCCGGCACTAGAGAAAAGTGAGTCATTGTCCTCTTTTTGCTGCAGTGGGGCTGCTTTGTATAGAAGCAGAAATTGGGAAGGATTAGTTATTAGTCTGGTGTTCGTGGACAAGCTGTTTCACCGCTAGCCTCAATTTTCTCATATGAGGGGAAACAGGATAGAACAGTGGACCCAAAAAAAATGGTAGTCCTCCCCATGGAGCCTGCCATCCCACAGCTTCACCTCATCATTCTCTGGAAGTATGGGGCCTTCCATCCTATCCCTACCTGACCCAACTGTACCTGAAGAGGATCGGATCACTCTCTCCCATGCCCTTGGATGCCGCTCACATCACAACCCACATCCCCAGTGGTCATGTGCTTCTGCTTCATGCTAAGATGAGGATGGGGGAAGGGATTTAGAAAGAAGAGATCCTTGTTATACTCTTCAAGAGGTACAAGTCAGTCCTCAAGAGCTGAAAGTTTCCTTAAGAGCTGAGTTCTTCCTCTGTCGGTGGCTCTCTTCCCAGCTCTCGGAGTGACTAGCAATAACTCCCACTCGGAAAACTCCCCAGTTTTTATCAGGGACTCCCCCTGATCCACCTCCTCTACATGTAAATGTCTGTTGATTGCTTGGCCCCCTGAGCAGCCTTTGAGTGGAATGGAGGTATGGAAACACACCAAGGCCCCTATCTGTGCCAACAGATTCTAAAAAGCTCACATTTCTGTAGCATTTCAGAGTTTAAAGGCCTTTCCTTAACACAGTCTTCTGACCGACATTTAAAATTTACACAGCTCTTTACAGACATTATCTCATTTTAGCTTCACAACAACCAGGTGAGGTAACTACTCCAGGTCTTTTCCCATTTTATGGATGAGAAAGCTGATGATGCTTCCCTTAAATGACTTATGAGGTGGTGGGGACAGGGAGTGTAGGGAGGGTCACAGAGCTAGTCAGTGGAAGAGGTGGTATTTGAACTCAGGTTTTCATGACTAGAAGTCTATCTTTTAGTCAATTACTCTCCACTTCCCCCTCTCACTTGAGGAAACTGAGGCAGGAAGTGAAGCAACTTAAGACCACTTGGCTACTATGGGAGATTTCTTTAAGCCTAATTCCCTAGCTTCTGAACAAAAGCACACACAGTAGAGCTAAGAGAGAACCATTGCTCCCTCTTCTTTAAGTACTTTCAGGTGGCAGAGTGCTTTCCCCACACAACAACCCTTTGGAGGTGGCTAGTACAAGTATAATATTATTCCATTCCCATTTTATGGGTGAGAAAACTGAGAAATAGAGAAGTTAAGTAACTTGTTCAGACAATTAAGTGGCTGGAAAAGAAAAGAACACTATTTGGAATTAAAAGACCTGGCTTTGAATCCTAGCTCTGCCCTCTTCTTATCTGTGTGACATTGGGCAAATCCTTTCCTTTCTCCAGGACTCCTTTCCCTGCAATGTAAAAACAGAAGGTTGAATTAGAAGGTGCCAAAGGCCTTCTATGCCTATGACCCAGTGCTGAAGGGAAGCCCAGGGGGCTGCTGACTCATCCAGCCCCTGCCCCTCCTGGCTCAGCTTCTCAGATCCTGCCTATGGATTGAGCTCCATAGCCCAGTGACATTTACAGAGTCTTAGGCTAGGATTTGGCAGCCAGCGGTGGTGAGGGGTTGGGGCCCTAGATCCACGGAAGCTGCTAGTATTTGCTGTGGGGGCTGGGAGCTGCAGAGCCCCTGCCGTCACCCACCCTATTCTGTTCAGTGCTGGGGGCTAACCTATTTACCCAGAGCAAATATGACATCTGGCTGGTCCACTCCCCCCCTCCTCATCCAAAGCCCAGCTAGCTCTCCGCTCTCAGTTTATTACATCTCCCCTCACTTCCCCTGGATAGATTCTCCCCAGGGCTCCCATTTCTCTCCTCTTTCTTACTCCTCTCTCCTTTCCAGTTTTTCGCTTTGTCTCCATCCTCTCTTATCCTCTGGCATCTTCCTTTCCCAGGCATCTCCAATATTACTGCCTTCTTCCTTTCCTTGGTAAGCTCAGCTAAGCCCAGGAAGCCCTGATTCATTCAATTAATCTGTGATCTATTGCGTGTCTTTTGAGCCCTCACTAGCTGTGTTCCTGGGCAAATTGGTTAACCTCCATTCCTCAATTTCTTTATCTGTAAAATGGGATAATAATAGCACCTATCTCACAGGGTTGTTGTGGAAAACATATGAGATACTATACGTAAAGCATTTTGCAAACCTTAAACCCTATAGAAATGTTAGCTAATATTATTATTGTTATCAATTATTAAAAGGCAATGCAGCTTGGTGATCAGACAGCTAGCCGTGGAGCCAGGAAGACATAGTCAAATCCTGTCCCTGATACTACTGACTATGACCTCTAGGTAATTCTCTAAGATTGCATATTGCAGGGGTAGCTAGGCGGTTCAGTGGAGAGACCACTGAGCCTGGAATCAGGAGAACCTGAGTGCAAATCTCAGCCTCAGATACTTATTATCTGTGTGACCCTGGCCAAGTCACTTAGCCCTGATTGCCTCCAAAAGAAAAAAAACAAAACAAAAGACACTATATTACAGAGGTGTTGAATTGCATTGTAATAAAGTCATGAGTTCAGTCCCTAGACCTGTCCCCTCTATACACTCGACACAGGCCATTTTATTTAAGCTTCACAACCACCTGCATAGATTCTACATCTACATTAAACGGAGACTCCAAGGAGAAAAGACTTGCCTTGGGTCACCCAGAGTGCTGGATTTGGAATAAAGGTGTAGAAGCATATCAGAGAAGGGCTCCTGTTTTCCACTTTCAGAGCTCGATATGGGATCAAGGGTCAATCTTCAAAGAGGAAGGTAGCCAAAAGGTACGTGTTGTTCAACTCTTTGTGACCCTATTTGGGGCTGGGGTTTTTGGTGGGGCAAAGATCCTGAAGTGGTTTACCATTGCCTTCTCTAGTTCATTTTACATATGAGGAAACTAAGGCAAATAGGGTTCAGTGACTCACTCAAGGTCACACAGCTAGGTGAGACCAGATTTGAACTCAGGTCTTCTTGACTCCAGGTCGAGTGCTCTATCCACCATTCCACCTAGCTGCCCCAGCCTAAAGGGGTGAGAGAGCCTCTAAACAAGGTTCCCCATGTTTCCCATCATCTCTGGGGGTCATGAGCCATCACATTTCGCAAAGGCTGAGCCATGGAGGGAGATGGAGGAGCAAAGAAGGACTCAGTAGAAACTGGGAAAATTGGGAGGGAAGGGTGGGCTAAGAATCCCGAAGACATCAGGATTAGATTTATAGAGTTAGAGGCAACCTTAGAGATTGTCTCATCCAAGCACCTCCTCTTGCAGGTGAAAGAATTTAGGACCAGGAAGATGAGCTGAGTCATAGGGCTAGAAAGGACCTTAACAGTCATCTATTCTATTCCTACCCCCTCATTGTACGGTTCAGGAAACTGAGACTCAGAAAGATTAACTTTGCCAAGGGTCACATAGGCAGCAGAAGTCTCTTGAATCCAAACCCAATGTCGTGGCTGCTGAAGAATGAACCATTACTTAGAATAGGCTGGCCTATATGCTCTGGTCCTCTGACTTGCATTTGTGAAAATGAGCTCCACCTGCATCCTCAGCAGCCAGGCCCAAGGGCTAGAGATTAAGAATCAATTAAGAGGAGGAAAGCGGATTTGCCAGGGGGGCGGCTGGCTCTGAGCTGCTTAGCTGTGGGTGAGGGCAGTGAGCGACTGGTGCGGAGCTTGGGAGTGGGGACTGAGGCAAGGATTAATAAAATGGAGGGAGAGGAAAGACTCAGAGTTTGAAGGGCTGTGCACAGCCCATGCAGCAACTGAGCTGAGCATACAGGGGACACTCGTTTAATCGGTAAGCATTTACAAAGCGCCTATGATGTGCCAGGCACCATCCTAGTTACTAGGGATACAGATACCAAAAATGAAACCATTCCTGTTCTCAAGGGCTTACATTCTATGATGAGGCAATGTGTACATACACACAGAGACACACATTAAAATACATGTATATGTATATGTAGGTAAACTCTCTATATCTATTTCTCACATAATAAATACAAAACAGTTAGGGAGAGAGGACATTAGATTGGGGGAAATCAAGAAAGGTTTCTTTGAAGGTAGAGATGGATGGTCTTAGGCAGAGAGGGGAAGGGCCAGAAATATATAGAAGATCTTGGTATCCTAGAATTAGAGCAAAAAGGGATCTTAGAGGACAGGACCTCTCGCCTAAAGGTCTCATTTTTATAGATGAGGAAACTGAGGCCCAGAGAAGTGATTTGTCCAAGGTCACACAGGTCACACAATGCAGAAGTCCCTGAGCTCCCTCCTTTCATCTCCCCCAGGTCCAGAAGTGCCGAACTCTGTAGGTCTCATCCCAGCTCTTTAAGGAAGCATGAATACTAACCTTTACTGCCTGTCCCAACAAACCCTCCTGGGCTATTTTGCAGACACACCCACCTGGGTCTTGAAGCCAACTCCTGAAGGTTGTGATCTCTGAAACTTGGACCCCTGTGTCCTTCCTTTCCTCCCTCTCTTCCTCCTTTCCTCTTTGACTCCTTATGCATGCCAAGCTCTGTGGGGAGATACAAAGCTTAGACTGCTCCTGTGGAGCTCATGTTAGTAAAGGAAGAAGGCACTAATAGAGATTCGCCATTGATTCAATCTAAACCAGTACTCCTAGCTTCCATTTCTAGACCTGGAGGGTCCTAGAGGTCCTGGTCCCTATACCCCAGCTTTGCTGATGGCGTGCACACCCCTCTAAGTTCTGCGTTTTCTCTCTATCCAATTGATCCCTTCTTCAGTATCCAAGCCAGGAAGCCCACACTAGTCAATCCCTTTATCCAGTGATTAGCAGCTCCGTGGGAGCACTGTGCTCTCTCCCACATCCTCATCACACCCAGTTTAAATCCTCAGCTCCCATTTGATAATACAGATAAGGCCTTCTTGACCTTTATCATCTCTGAGCTAGATATAGAAGGAGAAACCCCCAGACACTCCCCCACCACCAAGATAATAACATAAAGATCTCCTGATGTCCAGTTTTGCCATCTCTGCACTGGACGGGATATCCAAGTGACCCTCAACACTTCCAGTCTCTACTTTCTACTCCAAGGAAGGAATCTTCCCTGTGGGCTTATAATTAAGGCCAAAATGAGGAAAGTATTCTGCTTTTCAGGCCCTATTGATCCTCCCCCATGAAGACCTGAATATTGAGAACAGATATTGTTCTACAATTCTATTTTAAATTGATAAGCCAAGAAATAGAAATGAAGGCCTTGGAGGAGGAAGATGTGTGTGACAAGCAGAATCATGAAGTTATTGTTGTTCAGTCATGTCTGACTCTTAGTGACCCCATAAAACATACTGTCCTTGGAATTTTCTTGGCAAAGATGTTGAAATGGTTTGCCATTTCCCTCTCCAGTGGATTAAAACAAACAGAGGTTGAGTGACTTGATCAAGGTCATACAGCCAGTGAGTGAGGCCGCATTTGAACTCAGGTCTTCCTGACTCCAACCCCACACTCTATATCCAGCTACCTCTGAACTACAGAGTCGGGAAGAATTATTGGGAGGCCTCCACGTCAGGAGGCTACAGTGGAAATAACCTTGAACCTAGTCACAGAGTCCAACTACAAATCCCAGCTCGGCTCCTTAGCCTCTTTGACCTTGACTAAGTCACTTTGCTTCCATGGACCTCAGTTTCCTCATCTGTAAAATGAGGATCATAGTAGCATCTACTTCAAAGGGTTGTTGTGAAATCACTTGAAGTAATATTTGTAAAGTGCTTAACCCAATGCTAGGCACATGATACACGTTTAATAAATGTTTGTTTCCTTTCTTCCATTTTGTAGATGATGCTCAGAGAGGTCTATCAACTTGCTCATAGTCACATAATAACTGGTAGAGGTGAGATTCAAATCCAGGTCTTCCTGACCCTCGAGGCCAGTGCTGTTTCTATGACTGCTCCAAATCCTGGGATCTCTGGGCCTCAGTTTTCCCATAGATAAGATGATGGTGTTGGGTTAGATGATCTTATAGGTATTTTCCAGCTCTGCATCCTATGATTTCCAGATGTCTAACAGTGAGGGGCAGTCAGGTGGTGCAGGGGAATGAGTGTGGGGCCTGAAGTCTGGAAAACTCTTCTTCCTGAGTTCAAATCCAGCCTCAGACACTTACTAGCTGTGTGATCCTGGGCAGGTCACTTAACCCTGTCTGACTCAGTTTTCTCATCCGTGAAATGAGCTGGAGAAGGAAATGGCAAACCACTCCCATATCTCTGCCAAGAAAAACCCCAAATGGGGTCACGAAGAATCACGCAAGCCTGAACAACGACAACAATAGTGATGGCTGGTAGGGTCCACCTGAGCACAATTAGACCCAGGCAACAGGGTAGAAAATTGATGTTTACAATTCTATCTGTTGGGTCCCTCTGCTCCAGCTCAAAGTGTGGTTTTCCTGGCTTTTACAACACTATCCCCAGGATGTAGTTCCCTTCTTTCCCAGAGACTGAGATGATGTTTTAGGCCAGAAGTGACTAGCATACTTCTCCCAACACTCCAGAGTGGGACCCAAGCCAGATCAAAACATAATTGAGAAATATTTTACAAAAAAATAAAAATACAACAGAATACAGATAATGGTTATATGCAGTTCTCTAAGACAATGTGCTGTCCTTATGTAAGGTTTAGTGACCCCCTTTCTATTTGGGTTTGACATAATTGCTAGAACATGTGCTGCTTCATTCATTACACAAATACTTATTTGTAAGTGACTTTAATAGGTTTTCCATGAGACACAAGGGGCTATAAGGCATGGTGTCTACTCTTAATTCTCAAATGGATTTGTGATTTTATTATTTCAGGAGTCCTCTCCAATAATAATAACGATAGCTGGCATTTATCTAGTCTCTACGATGAGCCAGCTACTCTGCTAAGCACTTAACAAATAGTTTTTTATTTGATATTCACAACAATTCTGCAATGTAGGTGCTATTATGATCTCCATTTTATACTTAAGGAAACTGAGGCAAACAGAGGTTAAGTGACTTGTCCAAGGTCCCACACCTAATAAGTTTCTGAGGCTGGATTTGAACTCAGAATTTCTTGAACGCCTTCTCCCAACCAGGGCAGCTAGATGGTGCAGTGGATAAAGCATTGGACCTAGTCAGGATTGACCTGAGTTCACAACCAGTCTCAGTTACTAGCTGTGTGACCCAGGGCAAGTCACTTAACCTTGTTTGCCACAGTTTCCTCATCTATAAAATGAGCTGGAGAATGAAATGGCAAACCACTCCAGAATCTCTGCAAAGAAAATCCCAAATGGAGTTACAAAGAGTAGGACAAGACTGAAATAATTCAACAACAAATAAGAAGACTTGACTCCAGATCCAATATACTCTCTATTGCTACCTAGTTTTCTCCAGATTGAAACATATCCATATTTATCCATCCTGCATGACTCTTGTCCCTATTCTCCCAAAAGAACCCATGAAACATTAATAAGATCATATATTTAGTTTTGCAAAAGCCTTTTGAGATCACTGAGTCTGACCACTTCTCTGGGAATTTATGGTGTGGTTGACAGGTCCATAATAGCTTTCTCTATAGGGCTGTGTGTGAGAGTGCTTCATGACCGTCTGTACTAAGTGCTTCAGGAAGTGCAAGGAGGGACCACTTTTGCTAAGAATGAAGAAGTTGGCCCTTGAGCTGAGTCTGGAAGTCAGCTAAAATTTCTTAGAATCTTGGAGTTGAACAGAACAGAGTTCACCAAGACTAACCCATACTTGAAGGAGGATCCCTTCTACAATACACAAGTGGTCATTCAACATTATCTCAAAGACTTCTAAGGAAGGGAGAACTCAGATACATCATTCATTCTACTATGGGACAACTTTGCCTGTTAGAGAGTTTTTCCCAACATTAAGCCTAATTTTTTTAAACTTTAGCAAAGATCAAAATTAACACAAAGTTAAAAGAATAAAAATGAGAATAATACACAGCATACAATTAAAAGCACTCCAGCCTAATCTATTTCAACAAGTTAATGATGCCCCCCAAAACGGGAAATGAATGGAAGAAAAGACATTAGTACCGATTAAAACAATTTCATACAAAAGTTTAACTGATATACATCAATTGCCCGCAACCAGAAGACCAAAAGAACCTAAAAACCCCCTTCCTTGGTAAATACTCATCCTATATGGCAGCACAAGTCTAAAATATAACTTTATTTGCAAAATCTTTGTTGAGAAGTGTGTTACAAGATTATGAGCAACTTTATTCCCTAAAACAATGGAGTGGAGTGAAAAGCAGCTCAAAGAAAACTTGGTAAAAGACTCATCTAAATGAAGTCATCCCAGGATGAGGCTGGAAGGATAACAACAAATGTGGAATAGATATTTTTCAGATCTGTTGAAGATATCTTTCTGAACAAAGAGGAAACAGATCTATAAAGGTTTTTATAACAAAATTTTTTCACTGCTAAAGATAATGAGAATCAAGGTATTAGGACCCTAACCTCACAGTCCTGGTTGTACCCAGAGTGGAAATGGTAGTGAAAGAAAAGAGATGAGAAAAGCACCTGAATTAGACCAAGTGTCTATGGAGGAGGTCCATGCTAGAGGTGACATAGAAATAAATCTTGAACCATGTTAGTTCTGAGTGTTATCCATAACCCAGCCTCTCCCCTCCTCCTCACAAGGAACTCTAGGTTCACAAAGATCAGGTCTATCCTAAAAACTTGATATCCCTCACCCCCACAAAGGATCAAATTGTCTTTGGCTGATTAACATCCCCACCTATATTTCTCCAGGGAGATTTTGAAGTCCGAGTTTATGCCCGGTTTATATGCAGGGCTTTTCCAAAAGTGAATAATAGGACCCTTTCCCAAAAAAGTATTCAATGAATGAATATGGGTTGGTTTTTTATTTCCTCTACCACAGAAAGTACAAAGCGTACATAAGAACTCATAAACACAAACCATTTCACTTATTACAAGGAAATCCTTGTAATGTGTTATAATTTTATGAACTTCCTGTCTCTCTGTGGGCAACTGATGCTCAGCTTTTGAACTCAGGAACTCTCAAACTGGGGATTACCCTCAAAATATTGGCAGGCATGGATGGGTTACAATTTATATTGTTGAAGGGAATTCTAACATTGATGAGATCATAAATTCATTCAAGCAATGCTCCATAAAGCACAGAGGGTTACTAGCTAGGCACTCCCCCATTTTATATGTGTGAAGTTTGTTTGAACTCAAGTATGAGATCTTATCTTCTGCCTGGTGGGATTTCTTCTTTGGTTTAGCCCAACACGCTAAGCTTTGAGGGTTTTTTGGGGTCTTAATGCTGTCCTCTAACCTATTAGCTGCCTCTTCTAGCTGTATTTCACCTGAGATTTTAATATACCTACCATCCATGCCTTTATCCAAGTATTGATAAAAATGCTAATGATTCCAGGATCACACTCAGATCCCTGGGAGCTTCTACTAGAGACTTCCTTCTAAGCTGACATTTAACCATTGATCGTTGTGCTTTGGGCCCAGTCATTCAACCAGCTTTGACCCCACTTGCTTGTGTCATCATCTAACTTACCTGTGTACATTGCGTCCCTATGAACAGCATGAGAGACTTTGTCTAAGGCCTTGCTAATATACAGGTTAAACATGTCCAAAACATTTCCCCTGATCTACCAGGCAGGCAAGCAAGCAAGCGAAGAAGGAAGGAAGGAAGGAAGGAAGGAAGGAAGGAAGGAAGGAAGGAAGGAAGGAAGGAAAGGAAAGGAAATAAGGAAGAAAAGGAGGAGAGAAAGAAAGAACGGAAGAAAGAAAAGAAATGAAAAAGAAAATAAGGTTAGCATGACATGGCCTGTTTTTGATTGTCATGCTCATTTGTCATCTCTGCTCCCTTTGTAGATTTCTTTTTAATAAATATGTGTAATAATGCTCTCAAATTTTACCAAGACCCAAAGTCAAGCCCATTGGCTTGTAGTTTGCATATATTTTACCCTCTTCCCTTTGTAAAAATGGGAACATTTGCTTTTGTCCAGTCCTGTCATGTATCTCCTTTTCTTCACAGCAGGAGATCTTTCAACCATCTTGGAAGGTCCTTCTGTCTCATGACTTGAACATGTGGGAAGAAGATAGGGGCTGTCTTCCTTTATTTAACCCTCCTCTTCTGAGGTTGCAAACTCTCCTGGTCTTTTTCTCTGTCCTTTGCTTACTAAGGACCGAGAACCATTTCCCTTGGCAGAGAAAACAGAGGCAAATTAATATGAGTTGAGTATTTTTGCCTTCACTCTATCCTCAGTTGTTGATATCCTACCCACTCCAAGCAGCAATCCCATTCCTTCTTCCATCCTCCTCTTTCCCTAAATAAAAACTTCTTTTGTTATCCTTATCTTTCCTCAATAATTTGGCTTTGTTGCTCAATAATTTGGCTTTGTTGGGAGTTTTAGCACTCCAGGAATCCCTTAGAGAAGAATGTTAAGCTTTTCTATTATCCACTATTACCTACCTAGGCTGCCATTTTCTGTATGTCTTTTAAAAAATCTAAGTAGGTCAATAAGTTTCCATATACACCCACATCAATCTCCTTTGAAAACTCCTCTTCCTCCTCATTGTAATTGTTTCTCTTTGTGTCTTCAGACTTTCATTCTTGAGAGCTATCCATCCCTTCTGTACTGATCACTTTCCCCGTAGAATTTTAAGCCTATCGTTTCTTTGAATCCTTTGAAATGTAGGATTAGGGATAGGGAATGGACCTGCAACTTTGTTGCCATAGGGAATTCCCTCCACAAATGCAAGTCAGTACCTCCTTTGCAATTTATAGTCTTAAAGGATTGCCTGGGGCAGTGAGAGTTTAGTCTAACTTCAGGGTCACACAGCCAGCTATCCGGACTAGAACCTAGATCTTCCTAACTCTCACGCCAGCTCTGTATTTATTAAGCTGTATTGTCTTTCCAAAAAAGTCTTTTAAATGTGCTTTCCCCAAATCTAGGGTGCATGACAGACTATACCTGAGTTGCCTCTTCTCTCTCACAGATTCTAAATTGGAGTGATTTCCATTCATTCCTTCTTGTTGATGAGAATCAGGTCCAGGACACCTGTTCCCCTTGATTCTTTGCCCCCGCCTTTTAAAGCCTGATATTATCATTAATTCTGTCCAAGAAAGGATCAACTGGACTGCTTTGGGCAGAAACAGAGTTCCAGCAGGTAGATAGGATAATTGAAGCCTTCCAGCATTACTGTCTCAGCCCTCCTCCACTGGAGACTTATGATCTATTTCCCAAACTCATCTCTCTTCTCTTTCTGTTCAGTTGGCCCGGAGTGTTATTGTTATTCAGTCATTTTCAGTCATGACTGACTCTTGGCAAAGATACTGGAGTGCTTTGCCATTTCCTTCTCCTACTCATTCTGCAGATAAGGAAACTGAGGCAAATAGGGTTAAGTGACTTGTCCAGGGTCACACAGGTAGTAAGTATCTGAGGTTGAATTTGAACTGAGATCCTCTTGATTCCCATGCTGGTCTATCCACTTCACCACCTAGTAGCACTATATCTTCTTACTGTATAATACTAGGGGCAGCTAGGTGGTGCAGTGGATAGAGCACCAGGACAGGAGTCAGGAGAATCTGAGTTCAAATATCACCTCAGACACTTGACACTCACTAGCTGTATGACCTTGGGCAAGTGACTTAACCCCAACTGCCTCATCCTGGGTCACCTCCAGTCATCCTGATGAATATCTGGTCACTGAAATCAGATGGCTCTGGAGGAGAAGTGAGCCTGGTGACCTGCACAGCCCTCCCTCAAAACAAAGTCAAGTGCAAGTCATGTCATTATTTCTCTGACGGCATGGTCTTCTTCGGCAATGAAGGAGGAACACACACACTCCCCTCATCCTTTACCTCTTCTGTGCCTCCTGGGGAATGTCAACCTTAATATATCTCCATTAAAAGTCGTGCTCTTCCCTTCTTCCCAAATTCCCTATTTTCTGTTGGGGACAGCCCCTTCTTCAAGTCACAGCCTCAACAAACTTCACCATCTCAAAGTCTTTCTTGACTCTTCCCTCTCCTTTACCCCTACCCCACCATAAACAAATGGTAGCCACATCTTCTCAATTCTACATTCCCATCATTTCTTTTGCTCTATCTCCTCTGTACTCAAACAGCCACCTCCCTAGTCCAGATCCTGATCACTTCTTGCCTGGACTATTTTAACAGCTACTCTGCAGCTGGTCTCCCTGCCTCTAGCCTCTCCCTTCTCTAACCTATCTTCCACAAAGCTTCCGAATTAATATTCCTAAAGCATATACCCAACTAAGTCCCTCCCCTACTCAAGAAGCCTCCATAGCTTCCTATTGCTTCTAGGATAAAATACACATTTTTATATTTGGCACTTAAAAACCATCCAATCTGGCTTTAAACTTCTCTTCCCAGGCTCTCTACAGTTTAATGCCCCTATGTATGTTCTTGAGCAGATAAGTGGTACAGTGGATAGAATGCCAGGCCTGGAGTCAGAAAGACCTGAGTTCAAATCCAGTCTCAGACATTTATTAGCTGTGTGACTCTGGGCAAGTCACTTAACTCTGCCTCAGTTTTCTTATCTGTAAAATGAGCTGGAGAATGAAATGGTGAACCACTGTAGTATCTTTGTTAAGAAAACCCCAAATGGAGTTATGGACAACAACATGCATGTTGCAGCCAAACCAAGTTTCTACCTAGTTTCTTTACGCAGGTTCATTGCCTGAAATGTACTCCATCTTCCCATCTTCCTCAGCATACTCTTAGTTTCCTTCAAGGCTCAGCTCAAGTGCCACCTGAACCTTTCCTGATTCCTTCCCTCTACCAATACCAGTTGCTAGTATCATCCACTCTAAAATTATTCAGTCATTTTGGGCTCTTTGTGATTCCTTTTGGGATTTTCTGGGCAGAGATACTGGAGTGGTTTGCCATTTCCTTCTCCTGCTCATTTTTGCAGGTGAAGAAACTGAGGTACACAGGGTTAAGTGACATGCCCAGGCTCACATAGCTACTGTCTGAGGCTGGATTTGAACTCAGGAAGATGAGTGGCAGCATTTCATTACTTATTAGCCAGGAAAAACTAGGTTCAAGTGTTGCCTCTGACATTGGCTTTGTGATTCCAGGCAAGTCCTTATACCTCTCAAATCTCTAGGCAACTCTTGGACTCTACGTTGCAAATAGGATGCTGACCTGTACTGACAGAGAAAGCTCCTCCAGGGGTTTTATTCCACCCTCCACTCTGCTGTCTGAATCATCTTCTCAAAGCACCAGTCTGACCAGGTCATTCTCCTATTCAAGAAACTCCAGGGGCTCCCTCCTGCCTCCAGGCTCAAATAGAAAAATTCTCTATTGGGCTTTTCAAGTCCTTTATAACCTTCATAACCCTTGCTACCTCTCCAGTCTTCTTCTACCTGACTTCCCTGCACGTCCTCTGTGATCCAGTGACACCGTCCTCCGGCCATTCCTTACGCACGATGAGAACAGCCCATCTCATGACTCTGAGCACTTTACTTGGCTCTCCCCCATGCCTCATTTCCACTCCTAGGTTTTCCTGGCTTCCTTCAAGCCATAGTTAAAATTTTGCCTTCTCCAAGTCTCTTCAATCTGAGTGACTTCCCTTGGAAGTGATCTCCAATTTGTCTGTACATAGGAGTTTGCATGCTGTCACTCCCCATGAGGTAAGCTCTTTGAGGGTGGAGACTGTTTATCCACATTATCTATCTATGATTTTTAAAAATGCTTATTTACTCAGTGACTTAGTGGGAGGCATCTATACCAATAAAATCACAAGTTTAGTGGGGGCAGCTGGATGAGACAATGGATAGAGTGCTGGGCCTGGAGTCGGAAAGACCTGAGTTCAAATGTGACTTCAGACAGGTACTAGTGGTATGACCCTGAACTGGTCACTTAACCTCTGTTTCCCTTAGTTTTCTCAACTGTAAAAAGGGAATAATAACAGCACCTCCCTCCCAGTGTGGTGCAGTGTGATAGGGCACTGGGCTTGGAATCAGAAACATTCATCATCCTGAATCACTTAACCCTTTTTGCTTCAGGATCTTTATCTGTAAAATGATCTAGAAAAGGAAATGGTAAGTCACTCCAGTATCTTTGCCCAGAAAACCCCAAATGGGATGATGAAGAGTCGAACAGGACTGAAAACGACTGAACCACAACAACCTCCCAGGATTTTTGTGAAGATCAAAGTGCTTAGCATAGTCCCTGGCACTTGGGAGGTTTCCTCCCTATATCTTATTCATTACGGATATATGTTGTATTTGCCAGGCTGAAGTCATGTTGTCTCCCCCTTATAGAATACAGGTTCCTTGGGGTGCCATTTCATTTTTGTTTCTGTATCCCCAGTACCTAGTAGATTGCCTGGGACATAGTAGCTGCTTATTGAATTAGTGAATGAAAAGGGACCCTTTTTCAGTGGTATTGGGAAGGCACATCTCCTGAGGAGCCAGAGGACTGTGCAATTTAGAGCTGGAAAAAAACCTTGGGGATTCTGTCCTATCCTGTCTTTTATGGGTGAGGAAACTGAGGCTACCTTGCCCAAAGTCACCTGGTGCTTAAATAGCTGAGCTGGAATTTAAGGACAGACTTTCTGACTTTTACTTCACTCCTCCGTGAGGTTCATATCCTAACTCTCCTACATGCCAGCTCTGGGGACCCAAAGTGGGCAAGTCACCTCACCTAATTGCTTTGCTGGTCTGGTAAGATTAGAGTGTCGAGCTAGGTAACCACTAAGGTCCTTTCCTAAATCCTATGTAGCAGGATGGGATGGAAGGGAGAATGGGTAGGGGTGGGGTGGGGTAAAGCATTCTAGGAGGAGAACAGCATTCATCAAGGTGTGGGGTGGGGCCCTTTCCTCTTCCATCTTCCTCCCTAATACTGGAGACTCCCAATCCCCAGCCATTCAGAATTTGTGCTACGTGGTGTTATCAGGGCCGGGTTTTGGACTCTGCTCTGTTTCCTGGGTTAGCTACATGACCAAGACCAAGGAAATCTCTATCTCTCATCTCTGGGCTTCAGTTTTCTCATCTGTAAAATGGGAACAGAAATACTTGACCCAACTGACACGAATGAGCCATTGTGGGGAAAGTGCTCTGTAAACACCAAAGATCTGAAAAAGTGACAGTTATTGTGAGGTGCTGGGAGGAAGCTTCTCCACCCCACAGAGTCTTTGGTTGGGAGGAGAGAGCTTCTGGCCTCAGTTCCCACATGGTCACAAACTAGTTGTGTGACTTCTGTCACATTGATAGTAGTCACTTCCCCCTCTTCAGCTTCAGGTCCTCCATCTGGAAAATGAAGGGGTTGAATTAGTTGACCTTTAAGGTCCTCTCCACTTGGGAGAGTCTATGAGTATACCCATGGATGAATTAACCCCGTAAATCCCAAGTTCTATAGCCCCAGGCCCAGGAAATCTGGGACCTGAGAGAAGGAATGGGATTCCTTTTCCAGGAAAGGTCAGGGTACAACTGGGCTTCTCGAGTTATTTACTGGGTAACTCCTCAGGTCCCACCGAGCTGACCCAAGCAAGAAACCAGGTTGATAGAAAACCAAAGAGGAGGGGGAGGAGGAGGCTGGGGATCAGGCAAAGAGAGAGAAGGACAAAGTATCTCTCAACACAGTGGGGTGCAACAAGAAGGAGAGAGATAGTAGTGAGGCAGGAAGGAAGGAGCAGGAAGGAAGAGCTTTCTGGAGTGATCTGTCAGCACCCCAGAGAAGAGGGGGAAGGCTTTTAAGCAGAGAAAGGAATTTGAAGAGCGGCTGTCGAGGTGTCTTCAGCCCCTTATCTCGCCCTCCCTGCTGTGTGCCTGCACACCACGCAAACAAGCCCACTTAATTGTTCCTGGATTTGTCCTCTGGCTTGCTCTCAAGGATTTGGGGGTTCTAGCTAAACAGTTTTAGATAGATGCAAACAATGACAGCCTTGAGGCTTGCCCTGGGTTTCAGGGACTTCAGAGGCTGCAAAAGGGTAGAGCTGAGAGTGCTGGTCTTGAGAGTCCCAAGACCCAGATTCAAATCCTGTCGCTGACATTATTTACAAGTGTGACTTTAGGTGATCTGCTTCTTCCCTTCTCTGCACCTCAGTCCACTCACCTGTAAAAATCACCTGCTTCACAGTTTTGAGAAAGGCACTGAAGAGAAAAAAGAGAACTGAGCTGTAAGCTGATATTCCAATGTTCTTCCTCTCCTACGAACTAGTGTAGGGTTCTTTCGTCCCTAGGAAAGTATTGGGGGCTGATAACTGAACAGATGCTTCTGGGATGTCCCAGTCTCCTGAGGGTGGATAGATCCATCCAGAGCTGGGAAACAATCACCCCAGTGCTCTAAGACTCAGTGCTGGGACAGCTATGAGGATCTTGTGCGATATCTTCCTTGAGCCCTGGACAGCGTCATCACTCCTCCACAAGCTGATTTACAGGCTGTATGAGCTGCCAGGAACCTGAGAGAGCTTCTAGTCTAAACTCTTGGTTTTACAGAGGAGGAAACAAGACCCCAAAAGGAAAAGGTATTTGAGCTGGAAAGGACCCATGAAATATCTTCTAAGCTGAGGCCTGGGCAAGTTAAGTGATTTGTATAAGACCATATAGGTAGTAAGTGGTGGTCAGATCCCTAAAAGGTGAGGAGGAATGGACATTTCTCTCTCTCTCTCTCTCTCTCTCTCTCTCTCTCTCTCTCTCTCTCTCTCGTTGACCCCACAGTTCCCAGGAAAGTCTCTTTAATAAAGTTTAGGTACTTTGGAATTGGTTGTATGACCTGGGACAGGCTGGTACAGGACTACCCAGCATGGCATGCTCTCATCAAAGAAGGTTACTCTGCTCTTTATGAGCAAAGCAGAATTGAAGTAGCTCAAAAGAAATTCAAGATGCATACATTTAGAGAATCCACCCCAAATGTTCACATGGACTATTTGTACCCAACCTGTGATAGAGCATTTTGAGCTCATATTAGCCTGATCGGTCACACTCAGGAACATTGTAAATTGACTCTAATGTAATGATGTCATTTTGATCCTCTTCCAGTACAAGGAACAACTAGGTTCAACAACAAAATGGAAACTAAGGTTTCCCCTACATTAGATAACAGGGTCCCATTTAGAAAGTGGAATCAAATGTACAAAGTAGATTTTAAGTCTAGAAGACCTATTTCCTTCACCACAGAATTCTCGAAACAAAAGATTCATTAGGGTGTATTAACACACCTACTCTCTGCTCCAAAAGAGTAAAGTCATTTGGTAAGACTGCTGACTAGATACTTCAGTTTCATCTCTGATCTACTAATGCAAGTTATTCACATGGTTCACATCTGCTGACCATCTTTGGTTTTAGTTCTTAGGCTACAAAATCCTCCTTGTGGTGGTGTTCTCCTCTGAGAAGTTGTGCTTGTTCTTTGTTCTCAAAGAGGACCATAACATCAAGATGAGGACATGACTTGCACTTGACTTTGATTTGAGTGAGGGAGGGCTGGGCAAGGTCACCAGCCTCACTTTCTCTGGGTCCAGTGGCCAGATATTCATCAGGATGACTGGAGATGGCCCAGGATGCAATGGGAGACCTTGGCCATTTTAGGGTGAGGTCATCACATTCTCACTTTGAGTGAGATACACCCATTCAATGAATAGGCTTCTTTAAGTAGTTACTCAAGGGATGACCCCTTTAATTAAAAAAAAATCAAGCTGGGAGGGGAAGACCTTCAGGATTCCTGGGTAAAAGAGAAACAGTATTTAGTTTTTACATGCGCTCTGTGCTAGGTGGGCAGGGACCTATTGTCCAACCTGAGCTCCAGAATGAATAGGGCTTAAGGCTTGGTCTCCAAGCAAGAAATCTAGCCAGTAAACCCAAAGGAAAAAAGGCACCTTTTGGCCATGGAAGTGTACCTTCCCCTGGGTAGAGCACTCCAGGCAAGGGGTGAGAAGTATAGTGTGCTTGTGCTACCCAGCACAAGAAACTCAAAACTCCTTGAATCTGTGAGACTGGAAATAGTCATTTCCCAGGATCACTGTTGGATTACCTTGGGTTTGAATAAAGAAACAAAAACCAGAAGAGGCAGCCAGGCACTTGAGGTCGAATCTCATACCTGTCTAGCCATGCCCATGTGGAAGTTATGGCCTTAGAGTCCAGTTTCAGGCACCCATGGCTACTGAGGGGAAAGGAGAGAAATCCTCACATATACTCGCCCCCCTCCCCTTCCCAATCTCCCAGCTCATCAAAGGGAGAGTGGTGTCTCAAACCTGGTGGGACAGAAAAGAAGGGGAGACAGACCTTTTCTACAGCTTTTATAGCCAACTCTTCCCGACTCGGTCAACAGTCATCCTTGACACAACCCCTGGTCCTGGGGATACATGGAGAACAAATTAAGGACAATCACTGATAGCACACATCCTTTTGCAATGAATTAGAACATCCTGCCAGTGGGGTGAAGAGGACGTGGAATGTCCCCCAATCCAGCCGAGCAAGGAGGTTTCCCTGATCACTCCGGTACATATCCATTGACCCTCATAATATCCCTATGTTTGCTGATCCCCACTTTGCAGATGAAGAAACCAAGGCCAGGGAAGACCCAAGGAATCTATCCCCTCTTTTTCTTCTGGCCCTGCTTAGCTATGCCAGAACAATATATAGAGTCCATCCAATTTCACACCGATACAAGACCCTCAGGTCTAATTGGCAGCACCTCCTTGTCCTTCTGCCAGTGCCCTGTTTCACTCCCTCCCAGACCCCATTCTATTCTGTTCTCCCACTTTTCAACTCAGATCTCATAGAGCATCCAGGTCAACCTTTACCTTCCATATATCACCCATGGTGCAGAAAGGGGACTCCAATTCTGGGTTTAATACCTGAGTGGGTAATACCTGGGCAGGAATTTCTCTCTACAACATCTCAAAAAAGAGGTCATCCAGCCTCGTTGGCCTGCCTCAATTCTTGCCTGGTTCAGGTGCTTGGCCAGGAAAAATAGAGGGGAAAGAGGGAAAGGATGAACAATGACATAAATATGGTGGAAAAGTCCCCTCTGATTCAGTTTCCAGTGTCCCCCATTCAATACTTTCCAATTCTTTGCTGAGGGCTAAGCTAAGTTTAGGACAACTTTTCTGCCTCTCCCCTGCCCAAGCCCTTACAACAATACAGTCCCCACATTCTAAGGGACATACTAAGATAAGAAAGTGAAGCTCTTCAAACCATGGGCAAGTTATTTAACTTCTCTAAGCCTCAATTTCCTCATCTGTAAAATGAGGGACTAATCTTCATATTACCTGACATTTACCAACTGAGCTACCTCTTTGAATCTCAGTTTGCTCATCTATACAGTGGGGATGACAATATTTGCACTACCTGACACTAGATATGTCAACACTCAGATCCTTAGTTCATAAGGTCAGTTAAAATTTAGAGTTGGAACAGACTTTAAGTCACATTATAGATGTGGGTTCACACCTTGGTATGTGTCCGAGGTGGGATCTGAAACCAAGTTGTCTTTATTCCAAGTTCAGTATTCTACCTACTTATTCATGTTTCCTCATCTGTAGAATGGGGACGATGATACTTCTACTACCTAGCTCACAGGGCTGTTATGAGAGCTTCTATTTAATTCAACAAATATTTTTCATGTCCTTGCTAGGCACTGGGGACACAACAATGACAAGCATCACAGTCCCTGTCCTCCAGGTGCTTCCGTTTACCAGCAAAGAAATATGTATAATACAAAGTGAGTACAATTGGGGGAAAGGCGAGATCCATTGAGCTTTAGGAAGGTTTTCAGAAGGAGATTTCTTTGTCAGCTGGAAGAATCAGAGAGGGCTTCCCAGTGTAGAGGAACCTTGAAGAAAGAAAAGGATTTTGACAAGTGGAGATAAGGGGGGAGTGTCCTGGGCACAAGCCTTTTGAATTCCGGGGAACAGCTAGCGACGACGCAGTTAGACTGAAGCAGGAAGCCCATGAAGAGAAATAGTGTGAAACGGGATGAAAAGGTGAGTTGCTGCCAGATGAGGAGAGCCTGCTTGAATGCAAGGAGGAGGGAGATATCACCTTTGGGGAACAACTAGCCATTCATTTTGTGAAGCGGATAAAGGACAGCCAAGACTGGCACTGTATAGGGGAGAACCCTAAGTGCCAGACTGAGGAATCTGTGTTTTATTTTACTGGCAAAGGGAAACCACTACCCTTTTGAAAAGATTTGCCTTGAACTCAGTCATTTCAAGTCAACATGCTTTTATTAAGTACCTACCCACTGTGCCAAGCACTGTGCTAAGAGCTGAGAGATACAAAGAAAAGTTTTTAAAAAAATCATTGCTGCCCTCAAGAAGCTTATATTCCAATAGGAAAGACAACATGCAGACAACTATGTACAAACAAGAGATGTACGGAGCTGCATGTTATCATGGCTGTATGGAAGGATAGACTGACGAAGCAAAGAGACTGGGAGCTTGAGGGAAGAGGAGAAATGAAATGAAAGCGCATTTATTAATTACCTACTATATGCCAAGAAGTGTGCTGAATTGGGGGGATGCTAATACAAGCAAAGCAGGACAGTCTGGGCTTTCAAGGAACTCACATTCTAATGGGGAAGACCCCAAATATAAATAAATAAAAACAAATAAATATATGTTTATATAACACATATATAAATTGTATATTAATGTAATATGTATTAATATAATATAAATTGTATATATTAATTTTCTGTAAATATAAATTATACATGTATGTGTATATACATATATATATATATATATATATATATATATATATATATATATATGAACAGATAAACCAAGAGTCTGTCAGCAAACATATGAATGAAGCAACATGGCTTGGAGGTAGCCAAGAAGTAGTGGACCCTGGGATTGAGTAAGATGTGATGAAAGTTCACAGATTTGAGCCCAGCTCTTAGAAGCAGGAGAGACTAGCTAAGGGGTTATTACAGTAGTTCAGGTGAGAGGTGATAAGGACCTGAGCTGGGCTGCTGGCAGAGGAATGAAGAAAAAGGGAAACATTTTGTGGTTGTCATTCAGTCATTTCAATCGTGTCTGACTCTTCATGACCCTATTTGGGATTTTCTTGGCCAAGATCCTGCAGTGGTTTGCCATTTCCTTCTCCAGCTCATTTTACAGATGAGGAAACTGAGGCATATAGGTTGAAATGACTTGCCCAGCATCACACAGCTAGTAAGTATCTGAGGCCAGATTTGAACTCAGGAAGATGATTCTTCCTGACACCAGGTCTGGTGCTCTATCCCCTGCAGCACCACCTGATTGTCCCAAGGGAAAGAATATAAGACATAGTAAGAAAACTTTCAGGTGCTCAAGAAATGGAAGTTATTGTTATTGTTATGGTGTTTCAGATCCAAGGACTAGGAGTGTGTCCAGGCCTAGATTCAGAGAACAGCAGAAAAAGCACTGGATGGAGAATCAGACAATCATGACTACCTCTGTGGCCTTGCCAAGTCTCTTACCCACTCTGAGGCTAGTTTTCTCATCTGTAATAATGGGATTGGGGCCAGCTAACTGGCAAAGTGGACAAAGTGACAGGCCTGAAGTCAGGAAGAATCATCTTCCTGAGTTCAAATCTGGCCTCAGACACTTACTAGCTGTGAGACCATGGACAAGTCACTTCACCCTGTTTGCCTCTTTTTCACATCTGTAAAATGAGCTGGAGAAGGAAATGAAAAACCACTCCATTATCTTTGCCAAGAAGAGTTGGACACAACTGAACAACCATTGAACAACAGCCGTAACGGTGGCAGTTACAACTATAATGGGACTACAGGATCACAGAGGCTTATCTAATTCAACTCCCCTATGTTAGAGATGAGGAAACTGAGGCCTAGAAAAGTTAGGTAATTTTCTAAGGTCTCACAGATAATGCAGAATTCAGATTTGAATCTCGACTCTGATGTGCCTTTCATCACTAACATTTCTCTAGTGATTTAAGGTTTGTAAAACACACGTATTGCCTTATTTTAGCCTTACAACTACTCTGTAAATATTATGATTCCCATTTTACAAATGAGCAAACAGAGATTGAGAGACATTCTATGCCTTGTCCAAGGTCATGTAGCCAGGAACCGGCTATGGGAGGATTCCAACGCAGATCTTCCTGGCTCCAGGACACTAGCCAGTATCAGAGGGTGGCCAAGTCGATGACCTTCACAGAGGTCCTTTTCAGCTCTGAGTCTATGATGCCATGGTTGTGTGCCTGGCTTATAGCTCTTCTTCCCTCCCCACCAGTCCTTGGCCTCTCTTGCTTCAAGCTATCACTCCCCAACTTGTTGCAGCAAACAGTGCCCAGATGAGTTTTTTCCTAGTAAGAGTCTCCAGCCTACTTCCTCTCCAGTGGAGCACATCAAGAGCTAGTCTCCTCATCCCATGGCTCCAGGTGCAAGCCTGGGAAAGAGCCTGAGCCTGAGCCCGGAGGAAGCAGGCATCTAGAAAGGAGCCCATGTTTGGCCCTTTCCTCTTCTCAAACCCCAATCTCCCCTCCTACCATTGTTCAGCATCCTTTGACCCTGGGCTCCCACGGGAAGTTTGGGAGAATGGGAAAGGTGTCCATTTATACATAGCAAAATGTCTTTTTTTGGGGGGGGAACCCACCCCACAATTCAAATGTTTCTCTTATTATCTTCTGCTGAGGGGAAAAAATTAATAACATGGTGCAATATAAAATACTAAATTAAAGGCATTTTGGAACCAGCAATTATTTCATAAGCTCTTCTTTTATTGCTGCTCTAATGTGCCTAATTGCTGTCTTAATGAGGACATTAATTTCCAGCTAATGTGATGTTATTATAGAAATTGCAGTCAATCTTTTAAAAAGGGGGGAAAGTGCTGGAAAGCTGTCCCGAGAGAGAGGGGCTCTGGTCACCCTGGGGGCCGAGGGATGAGGCAGAGAAGGGAGCCTTGGCCCGAGGCTGGGGCCAGGAAGGGAGCAAAGGAGGGCAGTGGGAGGAGAGCTGACAAGGGATGGCATGTGGTAGTGTGCGTTTGTACCCGGGGGGCCATCAAAAATGGCTTAGCAAGGGAAAGGGCCAAGGATGCACAGCCATCCTACAGAAGGCTGAAAATAGTGAGAGATAGAAAGGGTCTCTCTGTCTAGAGAGAGTTATACAGATAGGCTTGTTCACCCAGAAAGTCAATCCGTATCGTGATCCACCCACATGTCCATTTAGCCACAAAAGGCTTCAGGGGATATGGGGCGGCAGGGGCTGTCTAACAGATGGGCCTGAGACTCAGAACTCCCAGATCTGCTTTCCAGCCTGCTTTGGTCTAGGGTCAGAGGAGCTGGGATCGAATCCCACTTCTGATCCAGTTACCTGTGTGATTTAACCTCTTGGGGCCTCGGTTTCCTTCTCTGTTAAAATGAAGGGGTTGGAGCAGAAATAATACTTAGTTTTCTAGTTCTCTTCTAGCCCTGGACCTATGAGCCTAGGAAAATGAGAAGCTACAGTTTCTGCCCTTTCCCACTCCCTCAAGCCTGTGGTATTGGGAGAAGAAGGATCTTAACCTCATTGTGTGGAGGGCCCGAGTCCCAAAGGATAGAGCTTCGGTTCTTAACATGAGGTCTCTGAATTTGTTGTTGCTTTAATATTTTGATGATTAAATTTCAACATAGTTGGTTGGCTTCCTTGGTAATCCTGCGTATTTGTGTGTGTGTGTGTGTGTGTGTGTGTGTGTGTGTGTGTGTGTGTGTATCCAAACTCCAACAGAGTTCACAAAATGACAAAAGGTCAAGAAGTCTCAGTCTAGGAGGCTTTACTTAGGGATAAGCTGCCATAGTTTCTCTGAGGATGAATTTCTTTGGACCAGCACTTCATTCCAGTGCACTGAGAACAAGACGAGTGGGGTTTTCCCTCGAGCCTAACTACAAATACCTGTTTTCCTCATCCCGCCTTCCTCTAGGGCTCTTCGTCCAGTTCAGGACTCAAAATTCCTCGTTTCATTCTCCATAACTTCAACTACAATAACTCAGAACTCATATCAAAGAGAACGAAAAGGGGACAGGTACAATGAGAAGAATGAGGAGGAAACTACAGGAGAGAGAAAGAGAAGAGGAAGAGAGAAGGGGGAGGGCACTGGAGGAGAATTGGGGAGGAGGTCACACTTCTGGTGGGGTTTCCATCCTTAGTAGACCCAAGACTAAAGAAGCTTTCGGAAACCTTGATTCTTGGGTACAATACTGGAAAAGAAATTGTGTAGAAAAGCAAAGCAACCAGAGGAAATCAATAGAGTAGAGTGGAAAGAACCCTGGATTTGGAATCCAAGGACCTGGACTTAAGCTCTCCTAATCACCATGGATATCACCTTAGGTGAATTACTTCCCCTGGGGCCTCAAAAATCCTCCCTTTAAATGGCAAGGTTGTATTAGTCCACTTCTAAAGCCACTTCCAGTTTTAAATCTAGTGATCCACTTTCTCCAAGTCTTTACTTGAGTACAATAGTGTGGGTGTATCTCTGTTGTGAGCTTGGCTCGGTCTTCCGAGCTGCTCTGGGGGAAGGGAGGAGGAAGTGTGAAATGTTATTTCCACTTCAGGGCAATAAGTTGGTTACCACAGAGTTACTTCTCAATTTCCAAGTAGTTACTCCTTCATTACTTTCATAATTTACTCATGAAGTTTCCAGATGTTGATGTTTTTTTGACTTTCTGAAATAATCATCACTTCTTGGAAACATCTTCAAATGTTCATGCTTCTCCTCAAGTGACTCCATGAGTGACTCTGGTGTGGGCACTTTCCCAGGCCAGGCCTTGTTGCCACACCTAGAAACTTCTTGGTTCTATGTCTGATTCATGAAAGCTTTTCTCCTGACTTGATTTTAAACTCACTGGTTTTCCCATTATTGATCCCTGGGTTGTGACCAAGAAAGGATATGTCATCAAGCTAATACTCAGAGGGGTGGCACAGTGGATAGAGCATAGGTTCTGAAGTCAAGAGGACCTGAGTTCAAATCTAACCTCGGACACTTACCAGCTGTGTGACCCTAGGCAAGTCACTTACTCAAAAAAAAGAAAAAGAAAAGAAATAATACTTAGTTTCTTGGCCACTTTGGGTCTCAGTTTTCTCTTTTTGATTAGATGATGTCTAAAGACCCTTTCAGTAAAAAGAGATGACAGAAAAAGCAAAGAATTTGTAGTCAGAAAAGTAAAGGTCATAACTCTGCCACTGTCTATACACCCTTTGACCAGTCATCTGGGATTCATTTTCTCGTGTCTAAAATAAAGGGGTTGACCTGGATCACCCCCTAATGTCTCTTACAGCTTTAAATCTGTGGTCCTCTTAGGCAGGGGAAGGGACACTAACTCCTACACTGGCCTTATAAATCCAGGAACCAGGAAAGTGGATAGAGAGAAGGGGATCTGCCTCTTGGAAGTGGATATACCAGGATAAAGAACAGGCCTGGCATCCACATAGATAGCCCATAGGTTCATGGGATTCAGAAGTAAATCAGTCAGTCAGTAAGCATTTAAGTTCCTGCTATGTGCCAGGTATTGTACTAAGTACTGGAGACACAAAGAAAACATAGTCCTGTCCTCAAGGAGTTCACAAACAACATCAAACACCATGGGATATATACATCAAACATATACGGGTTATATACAGTGCAAATGGGAGATAATCAGAGAGATTAGCAAGAGGCTAGCAAGCAGGAGGGGGGGGGGGGGAGGAGGAACCAGTAATGGCCTCTTACAGAGGGTGGGATTTGACCTGAATTAAGACGTTCATCAGAGAGACAACGGGGATTCAGAAAAGTTCAGAGACGTGCTCAAGGTCATCCAGGAGGAATGTAGCCGCATAAGGATGTGGTCCCATATGGATGCTTGGATTCCATCTTAGATGTTTTTCCTACTTCATCAGAGATATCTAGGTGACTATCCTTGGCCCCTTCATCTGATGCTCGATCCCAAGGATATTTCCTCCTTTGCCCAAAGGCCGCCAAAGCCTTCCTCCCGGGCCTTAGGTCTCTCTAAAGTAGACAGAAGAGGCTATGCATCACCTGTGCTGCAAGGGAGCTGGGGGGAGGGGAGCCTTTGGGCCTGAACTCGGGAATCCACAACCTAAGGAGAACATGGTGGGGTAGAGGTCAGGGAGCCAGAGGGGAAGAAGGTCCCTGAGACTCTGCAGTGGGCCACACGTGAACCTGGGCCCCTTCTGCATCCACCCTCCCTGTATCCCAGGGAAACTGAAGAGCAGCTTAGCTCTGGGTTACCATGGCAACTGCCACAAAGAATTTTGGGGAATGACACCCCGGGGGCGTGTCAAGACCAAGCAGTGAGCTCTCAGTTCTGGGTTTTTGTCATGCCAGAGTGGGGGTCTGGCAGGCCAGGGAGGTAGAGTGGATCTCAAACCCCACTTGCCTCAGAAAAATACAGAAAAGTCTAGACAGTAGCCACTTCTCCTTGTTCTGGACCTAGCTTTCCATCAGCCTTGGTGTGTGCCCCTATTCAGGGTCAGCTGCCCCTTTCTCAGGCCTCTGGATGTCCCCAAGCATGGGCAGGGGCAGCTGTTAACCACTTATTTTCCTGAAGACAGAACCTATAAAGGGGAAAGGGAAAAGGGGACAGAGGTTTTAATTTTATTCCCTCTTTTCTGAGAGTGAACATATGGCTCTGCTCTCTTCCCCTTTCCTCCACAGAAAGTTGTTGGGGGAGGGAACTTGGGGGGACAGGAGGGAGCATGGAGAGTGAAGATTTAGGAAACATGATCCCCTTTTTTCCTCCAGCCTTTTCCAGAATAACCCCATGGGAATTGGGGGTGGTAGTGGTGATAGCTGTCTTCTGCTACCCTATTCACTCCCCCACAGACGCAAGATACCCCCAACCCCCACACACAGAGTAGCTTAGCTTATTCTTCCTCCCCTCCTCTCCCCTCCCCCCCCACCAAGGGCCAGGCCTATCCCAGAGCTGTGAGGCCTTGGCAATTGATGGATGAGATGGACAAGATGTTATCACCAGGGAAAAGAAAAGAAATAAAAATCCACAAGAAATCCTGCCATACAACTGGCCCCCCGCTTCTCTCCCCCTTGTTTTCCCAACATCGCCAGGAGAGCTGAGAAGCGGGTGTGTGGTGGCGGCAGATTTTTTTTTTAATCTGTTAATAAAACGCAAGTGAATCAAATCCGCTTGGAGGGAAGAGGGGGGGGAGTCAGGGGCTGGGGTGTTTGCAGAAGTTGGAAATTTAATAAGAAGAAAAATAAAAATAGCCACTGTGCTCGAGACAGAGACAGTGCTCTGGACGGCTGGAGGAAAAGGGGAGAGAGAAATGCTGGCTTCAGAGAGATCAGGTATTGGGGTTTTGTGAGCTAAACCAAGGGGTGACTGAAGAGATGCGGCAGAGAAGGAAATGGATTAGAGGCTAGGATAATAGGATTAATATCTTCGAGGGACCTTAGAGATCATTTAGTCCAATCCCTTCATTTTACAGATGAGAAAACTGAGTCTAGGCAACATAAAAGAATATAGCCACTTGGGGAGAGGATATAGACAGATTTACAGGGAAAACTCATGCCACGTCCCAATAGTTTCCTGTCACAAGAAGCCCCAGATCTTCTTAGGACTGCACACTGGGATGAGGACAATGACAGAGGGTTATCTTATAAAAGTCAGATCTTAAGACTGAGCCTAAGGAGTCCAGGGCCTTACAGTACTATACTAAGGTCCTGGATTTTGAGTTGGAATGAATATTAGAGGTCATTGAGTCCTCTAATCCTTTCATACTACAGATGAGGAAACTGAGGCTCACAGAAGACTTGACAGAAGTCATGCAGGGAGTAAGAGGCAGGGTCAAGAACAGCCCAGGAAGATAAGGAACAAAGATTCCAAACAAATAATCAGTTGGAGCCTCTGTGTGTAACTGTCAGAAATGGAATTCAGTAGGGCCAGGCCCCAGCTGTCTGATCTCACCAATGCACTCTAGCCTTTGGGCTACTCGGTGTTTTGTTAACTCCCTTGAAACTCCAGGCCATAACCCCTACCCATTCAAGGGCGAGGATCCCATGAGCTCTATCTAATTGACATTGAGGTCCTTGACAGCACTGGGGTAGCACCGCCCTCTACTGGCCCCTCTTGTCCAGCACACTGGGGTCAAGGGTTTGAAAAAAGGTCCCTGGTCTGATCATGGGATTAAGTCAGAAAGGATTTTCGAGATCTTCTAACTTTGGTCCAACCACTTTATCCTTACGAAGAAGGAAATTAAGGCCCAGAGAAGTCAAAGGACTTACCTATCCGAGGTCACACAGTTGGTAACCAGCAGAGCGAGGATCGGAACCTCCGTCTCCTGACTCTAAATCGGTTCTTTAGGAAGAGGGGTGATAAGAACCATCGCTTTCAGTTATCTTTGCCATGCATCCTACTACCAGGGTAACCTTGAGGAAGTCACCTCTCTGGGTCTCAGTCTTCATCTTCCTCAACTTCTATAAAAAGGGGGTTTGCCACTGGTTATCTCTAAGGTCCTTTCCAGCTCTCAACGCCATAATCCTACACTAGGGAGACAGTTCGGGAATCCTGGACTTCGGGTGTCCTGTGTAAACTACCCAATGACCTTCCTAGGTATGTTCGGTATGAGAGTCAAGGCTGAGCTGCCCCCGACCACTGGACCCTACTCAGCTTCGGGCCAGAGATGCCTCTGGATGAATACGTGTGTGGTATGGGGTGTAGCGAAGGGGCGCGGGGCCGTAGCAAGCACAGCAGCCTGCTGCCCTTCCGGGCTCTACCCCCGGATCCCGGATCGTGCGCACCGCACCGTCTCCACCCCGAATGGCTATAATGAGGCGGCGCAGCCACGGCGGGTCCCCCGACGCGGGGAAGTCGGCGCAGGCGGGGTGATTGATGGTTTAATATCGCGAGCTGTGACCCAGCGCCCCCCTCCCCACCCACGCCGCGGCAGGCGGCCCCCAAGCGCTGGCGAAAGCTTCGAGATTGAATAATTCAGTTACCAAAAAGGGAAAGAGGAAACCGGGAAGACAGACGCGCATGCCTCTGATTGAACCAGGGGAGGGCTGCGCTGGGGAGACCGAGGTCGACTCTCAGTTGGAGAGTCATGGATTCGTGGGGTTTTAACATTGGAGGCAGCATGAGTGGTCAACACTGTCATTTTGCAGGTTGCGTAACTGAGGCTCAGAAAAACTCCACTACTAAGTGGCTGGGTCTTACGGACTAGTAAATGGCCAGGTCTTCTGACTCCAAATCCAAGGCTCTTTCCATCACAACACATTCCTAGGGAGGCACATACCTTTTGTGGGGGGTTGGGAGGTGGGGAGGGGGAAAAAGGAAAACCCGCAAGCTCAGGTTTCCAGCTCCCCTCCCCCCCACTCTATTCCTTTCAAAAGCAGACATTCCTGAAGCTGAGAACTGGATCCATTCACTCTACTTCCCAGGGGTTGCAAATGGAGGAGACCAGATGCCTGAGCTTACTAGCAGCGCTGGCAAGACCCGTGATTTAAAGGAGGGGAAGAGAATGGGGCTTTGGCTGCCTGGATACAAGCCCAGCTTTGCCCTGGTTTGGTGGCGCCTGGCAAAGGGTTAGGATTAAAAGGGTAGATGGAAGGGGAAGGCTGAGAAGATCAAGAGCTGGCCCAACTAGAATGACAAAGAAATTGAGCACAGAGACAAGTGTTTAGGGGCTTCTTAGCCCCAAAAGAAAAGTGATGGAGGATATGGAAGAGGGAGAGAGAAGGAGAGAGAAGACTAAGTGGAGAGCAGAACATGAGAAAGGACATCATTACATGGGTTAAAAGAAAAAAAACCCAGCAGATAGAGATTCAGCCTTTTCACTTTTTCCATGACTAATTAGGATCATAAGATTAAGAACTGGAAAGGGGTCTTCGATCGACCTCATCTAGTTCAACCCCCTTATTTTAGGGGCAGTTAGGTGGCATAGTGGATAAACAAAGTGGCCAGGCCTGAAGTCAGGAAGACCTGAGTTCAAATGTGGCCTCAGACACTTACTAGCTGTGTGACCCTGGGCAAATCACTTAATCCTGTTTGCCTCAGTTTCCTCATCTGTAAAGTGAGCTGGAGAAGGAAATTACAAACCACTCCAGGATCTTTGCCAAGAAAACCCCAAATGGGGTTATGAAGAGTCAAACATAACTGAAAACGACTCAACAACCTTATTTTATAGAGGAGGTAACAGGCTGAGAGAGGGCATGTGGTTTACCTGAGGTCACAAAGAAGGCAAGTGGCAGAATCAGTATAGGAACCCAGGTCCTCTGACTCCGACTGCAGTCCAGCAATGTTCCATGCTGCCACCTATTGTGTGTTATAGTTACTGCTGTGTGCTTTCCCCCTACTAGATGGTAAGCTCCCTGAGGGTAGACCCAAAAGCACCCTAAACCCTGAAAAAGAAAGTTCAGTTCAGTAACAAGAACAACTACCACGTATAGGCATCTATATGGACCTTGTGATAATAGAGAACCAGTGGAGGGGCCAGGAAAACCTGGATTCAGGTCCTGCCTCTGACACACACTGACTGTGTGACTATGAGCTAGTTACTTAACCTTTCAGTGCCCTAGGCAATTCTTTAAGGCTATAAGTTTCAGAGAAAGGTGCTCCTATGCCTTGGTACGAGGAGATCCCTACACTGGTGAAATCCTAGGGTCCAGACCCTATCCTTATACTCCCTTTACATGGTTCCTTTCATTTGAGTTTCCCAATGACCTTGTGAAATAGATATTAGGCCCATTTTACAGATGAGGAAACTGCAGCTTAGAAGTACAAAAGATCTGTCTGAAGTTACTCAGAGGGCTGGATTTGGAAGTGAAGGATTTAGGTTACACTCTTACTGTATGACCTTGAGAGAGTCACTGAATTTCCCACGTTGGATTCCTCATCTGTATAATGAAAGGGCTGGATCAGATAGCTTCTAACTATTAATCTATAATTTTAGGGTTAAAAGGCATCTAAGGTCCCCTCCAAGTCTAAATCTGTGAACTTCTGATTCTGGGACCATGATGCCAATTGCAGATGTAGACTCATAGTCATGCCCTTGGTACAAAGCAGACGCTCATCAATATTTCTTGTGTCTTGTTGGATGAGGCCTGGTGCTGCAGAGAAAGATCCTATTTTTTATGGAAACACCAGCTCCTTTGGAAAGGCTGCAGAACATCAGAAGGGGTGAAAAAAGGAGGACAAGGGCATGGCAGGGCAAGTCACGAAAGTTTTCCTGTCCTAAAAGAGGCTCTGGCTCTGGAGTTCAGGGAGAATCTAGCTTTGGCTGAAGTGTTTAGGGAAGAGAGATTATCTCTGATTTCCAGTACCTCAGCAAGGAACAATGTGACCTCTTCCCCAGATCCAGAAGGAACATCACACTGGAACAAACAGGAAAGTTGGATGCATCCAGAATGTACTGCTGACACTCAGCACCAGGAAAAGTGAGGGTGCCTCATGGTACCCAGACTGGGTTCTACTCAGGCTCTGTGATCTGGGCCCTTGAGATGGGGGAAGGAACAGGGCGAGTGGATAAGGAGAGAATGAGCCAAGATCCAGTAAGCTCAGGAGGTAGAGAGCTAGAGCAAACAAGTGGGAAGGGTGTCTGTGTTCCTGGGGAAGAGGGGAGGGAACAGGATGTTTGGGGCCAGGACTAGTGACAGCTTCCTTGGTGAGAACTTTTTATAAAACTATCTCGACAGCTAAGTGGTTAAAAATATACACTCCAGCTATGCAATTTTGCAAAGCTCTCGTCAGGGGGAGAAATGGAGGTGCTGAAGAGCTCACAAATGAAACAAATTGCTGAAAATCGGATTTTTTCTGTCTTATCTTGGAGCTACATGAGAAGAAAAGAGATTGCAATTTCTGCCTGTAGTTTCTACGCATTTCCATGGTTAGTGCAGAAGGGATATAGACCAGGAGAGAGAGAAGGGTGAAATAGCAAGGAAAAAGGGGGAGCCAGAAGAAAGAAGAAGAACCAAAAAGACAAAGAGGAGAGAGGGAGGGAAATGAAGATCGAAGTGGGAAAATAGGGTCTAGAATTACAGAACCTTAAAGTTGAAAGGAGCCTCTCAGGCCTCTTGGTCTATCCAACCACCCAGAATGGGAAGTCCCTTGGAAACATCACCAGCAAGTGGTCATACAACTTCTGCTTAAAGATCCGAATTGATGGGGAACTCATTACCTCAGCTCATTCTAATTCCAGATAGCTCTAAATGTTACGAGTTTTTCTTTTGTTGAGTCAAAATCCAGACCTAACTGTCCTTCCAGTTCCATTTCTCTTTACTGGACAGCTCCACCTGGATGACTCATTGACACCTCAAACTCATTGTGTCACATTATCTTTCCCCATACACTTACACACCAGCTCACTGCAGGCATCTTCATTTCTATTGAGGATACCACCATCCCTCCAATCACCTAGATTTGTCATCTCCTCTGCCACGTCTTGTTCCTTCTACCTCTACCATATCTCTCCCATCTGTTCCTTCTTCTACACTCAGATGGCCACCACCCTAGTTCAGCTCCTCATCACCTCTTGCTTGGAATATTTTAGGAACCTCTTCATGGATCTCTCTGCTTCAACTTTCTCTCCTTTCCGATCCATCCTCTATACAGCTGCCAATCTGATATGCACAGGTTTGACTATATAATTCTCCCACTTAAGAGCCCCCAGTGACTCCCAGCTGTTATTGCTTGTTATTGTTCAGTCATGTCTGACTCTTTGTGATCCCATTTGGGGTTTTCTTGGCAAAGATACTGGAGCAGTTTGCCATTTCCTTCTCCAGTTCATTTTACAGATGAAGAAAATGAGGCAAACAGGGTTAAGCAACTTGCCCAGGGTCACACAGCTAGTAAGTATCTGAGGCCAGATCTGAACTCAGATCTTCCTGATTCCAGGCTCAGGACTCTATAGCTGCCCTGGCTCCCTATTACCTCTAGAATACTATTCAGACTCCTTTTGGTTTGGTATTCAAAGTCCTTTTGAACCTGGTGTAAAGGCAACCACACTGGCACACTCAGGATGGCCTGCTAGCACAAGTTCTTTAATCTGATTTTCTGAAAGGGAAGCAACTTTTAAGGGGTCAACAGTCTTCTTTAATTACATTCACTAGTTCAGGGGAAAAGTTAGCACCTTGAATTTTAGAGAAAATATAAGCAGAGAAATAAAGACCAACATACAGGGTTCTACTGCCAGAATCAAAGCAACATTGCTCTATACTTTACATACACCACTGGATTGAGAGAGCTTTTACATCTGAATAGCCAGGGGTCCTGAACATACATCACCTCAGAGTCTCAACCAATTCAGAGTATACATACACTTCTCAGAGCCAGAAGGCATCCGCAACCCTCTTGACTCAGTGCCTACTTAGAAAGCAAAAGGTGTGAAAGCCTAAGCAAGCTTCCCTTGATGGGCTCCATGTGAGGCCTATTAATGCAGAGGGAAGATTTTAAATCCCATTAACATTACACCTGGCTACAGCATGCCTTTACACACACACACACACACACACACACACACACACACACACACACACAGAATCTGGACAAACATGTGGTCCAGCCAAACTGTCCTGCAGTTCTTGACATGTGACACTGCATCTCCAGTCTCCCTGTCTTTGCAAAGGCCACTCTCAGGCTTGCAATACATTCCCTCTCTCCCCTCCTCCCTCTTCAAATGTCTATCTTCCTTCAAATCTTAGTTAAAGCACCATCTCCTACATAAGACATTTTTTGATTCCTCCTACTTCAAAATTACCTTATATTTTATGTTGTATATCTCCCTAGATAAAATGTAAACTACTGAAAAGCAAGGATTGTTTCATTTTGTCTTGGTATCCCCCTGCCTAGCATAGTGCCTAGTATATACTTGTACTTGAGAAATACTTCCTGATTGATTAATTGATCTTTGACTGTCCTTTCAGGCTCCCATAGTCAATCAGTTACCAAGTCCAGTTAACCCTGTATCCTCATCATCCCTTTCTCTTCATTCAAAGAGGTACTATCTTAGTTCAGGACCTACCAGCCTTTGTTTCTTCCTCCTAACAGCTCATGGCTTCCTTCCCAAACTGCCTTGTATTTATGCTCATAATGTTTCTTCTGTACCTACTTAAACATTACTTCTTGTTTCCCCATTAAAATGTGCTTCTCCTTCAGATTAGCGATTGGTACATTCTTTGCACTTGTATCCCCAGCACAGTTCCTGGCACATAGTAAATGTTTAATAAATGCTTATTGGTGGACTGATTTCCTCAGGGGTTAGTGTTTCCCTCACAAGTTATTTTACATATGCTTATTTTACTCATCTGTAAGCAGGCTTTTCTGTTATTTATCTAATGTACATGTGTCTCCTCAGTACAATTTAAGTTCCCTAAGAACTTGCTATTCAATCTTCAAGTCATGTCCAGTTTTTCATGACCCTGTGAACCGTTCTGTCTATGGGGTTGTCTTGGCAAAGATACTGAAGTGGGCTTGTCATTTCCTTCTTCTGTGTAGTAAGGCAAACAGAGATTAAGTGACTTGTCCAGGGTCACACAGCTAGTAAGGGTCTGATCTGAGGCTGGATTTGAACTCAGGTCTCCTGACTTTAAGCTTCATTAATGTTTGCAGAATGGAACTGAAATGCTCTATCTAGCCTGTTGAGATGTTTTGGAGGATCCTCCAATTGACATTGATGGTTCTGGCCACCACTCCCAGCTCTGGGTCATCTTTAATTTTGATAAAGGTGCCATTTATCTTACATGAGGCCAAGCAAAGATTGATCCCCGGGGCACTCCACTTGAGACCTTCTTCCAAGTTGATATGGAGTCACTAACAGGTACTCTTCAGTCTCAGGCCTTACCTAGTTCTGCTTCACTCTCGTAGAACCTGCATCTCTTACTTTGAACCACAAGAACAATGGGAGAGACTTTGTCAGATCTTTGGCTAAAATCTGGGTAAATCTAGCACATTCCCCTGATCTACCAGTTTAATAACCTTAGGGTCTCTATATTTTATCCTATAGTATATGTGTATGTATATATATATATCCACATATAAATATATATGTATATAATATCCCCTATAGTATAGGATAAAATATTAAAAAATAGAATAAAATACAAGCTCCTTAGTTTGGCATTTAATGCCCTTCTCCCTTTGGCTCCAGTCCTATTTCCTATTGTTCCACTTTACATTCCAGTTAAACAGAATGACAAGTATCTTGGGAACTCAACATTTCATCTCCGACCTCCATGTATTTGTTCAAGCAGTATCCCATGCCTGGAATGAACTCTTTTCTCTTTTCTGATCTAGGAATACTTATCCTTCAAGTTTTGACTTAAGTGCCAATTACTCTATGAAGCCTTCCCCATCCTCCATCCATTTGATAGTATCCTTTCCCCCCCTCAAATCTTCTTAGATCATAATTTAAATTTGTATAGTATCATTTAAGGTTAAAAAAAAGTTTCGCATATATTATTCCATTTGATTCTCACAACAACAGTTCAAGGAAGGTGCTGTTATTATTTCCGTTTTACAGGTGAAGAAATTGAGGTTCAGAGAGGTTATGAGATTTGCCCAGGATTACACAACTAGTAAGTGTCTTAGACAGGATGAGTCCAGATCATCCTATCAGCCCAGCTCTACGTCCTCTTAAATAAGTTTTGATCTCTCTTTTGTCCTATTCATTCTATTCCTTGAATTACACAGGGTCTTCCTAAATGATTTTAAAAGTTTTAAGCTATTAAAGTTTTGGGGGATCCCCTGTACTTAAAGCTTAATATTGGATTCCCTGAGTAGAATATAAGTTCATAGAGGATAGGGATAGTTTCATTTTTGTCTCTGTCCCCAACACCCAGGACAGTGCCTTAACACATAGTATGCACCCAATGAATATCTGCTGAATTTAACTGAAATATATCTCCAACATCTCTCCCTGTGTTCCTAGCTCTTGCCCTCCAGGACCAAGCAGTATAAATCTGACCCGTCTTTGATTTGATGGCTTTGTAAACATGTCTTTTGAACTCCCACATCAAGTCTTTTCTTCTCCAAGCTAACTATTTCTAGATTTTTCATCCAATTTTTATTTGTTTTGTGTACAGTCTCCTCACCATCCTGGATGCCCTACTCTGAACATGCTTCAGCTTGTCTTTGGCTGTCTTGAAATGCAGTACCCAGGATCAAACCCAGTGCTCCAGATGTGGTCTGACCAGGCCAGAGTAGAATGGGACATTTCCTCCCGAGCCCTAGATACTGGGTTTTTATTCCTGCAGCCTAGGATCATATTACATATTTGGGCAGCTAGTACATCACGCTAGAGGAAAGGCAATAAGGAACCTAGGGAGGGAGATAGAAAGGATTAAGAATAAGGGAGAGTAGAACACCTCCATCTTGGCCATAGGGTAGTAGAAGTACAGAAATGTAAGGTCATTGTCCCATGCCATGAGGGAGGTTACTCTAGATAGTAATAATAATATTAGGAAAAGAATCAGTATAATTCATTATTTTAAAAACAAACATCCAACTGCATGATTATCTCAATAGATGCAGGAAAAGCCTTTGACGAAATAGAACATTCATTTATGTTAAAAAATCTTACAAAGCACAGGCAGAGTGGGACCTTTTATTAATTTATTTTTAGTTTTCAAGATTTTGGGTTCCAAATTTTCTTCCCATCTCTCCCCTTCCCCCACTCCAAGATACCATGGGGACCTTTTTAATGTCAAAAAGTAGCAAAAAATAATAATAGCTGGTATTATATGGAGCTTCAAGGTTTGCAGAGTACTTGGCATATATTACCTCATTTGTTTCTCACAACAAGCCTGGAAGATAAGTATTTCTAATGTCCTTATTTTACGTAAGAGGAAACTGAGGCCCAGAGAGGTTAGGAAACGTTTCTCAGTCACAAAGCTAATGAATATCTCAGATGGACTTTGAATCCAAGTCTTTTTGACTCTAAGTTCAGAACTCTATCCAGTGCATTGTGGTCCTTGGGGTTCAGATATACCCCACTCCATTTGGTTTTCACAACCCTTAACATTTGGCCCCAAGCTACCTTTCCAGCATTATTACATTACTACATTACTACTCCTTTCCCTCAGACCCTCAAATCCCCCATATTCTATATTTTAGACAGAATGGCCTTTTTGCTATTCCTGGTATACCACATTCCAACTCCCATCTCTGTGCCTTTGTTCTGGTGGTCCCCCGTGCCTGGCATGCCCTCCCTCTTCACCTCCACCTCTTAGAATCCTTTATTCCCTTTAGATTTATCCCAAACTCTATCATCTTCCTGAAGTGTTTCCCAATTTCCCCAGCTATTAGTGCCCCCCAACCAAATTATCTTGGATATAATTTGTATTATTTCCATATGTACATATTGTCTTCTCTTATTAGGGTAGGGACTTTTTATTTCTGTCTTTGCATCCCCTGCAGCGCTGTGTCTAGCACAAATGTATGCTCGTTGATTGATTGGTGCCATTCTAAGTACTGACTCCAAAACCTGAGAGATATGTGACCTTAGGTAAATCACTTCATCTCTTCAGCTTCTCTTTCTTCTGGCTAATAACATGTGTGCTACCTACCTCTTGAGATTTCCAGAAGAAAGGTGCTCTGCAAACCTAAAAACACTGTAGAGATTGGCTAATATGACAAAAAAGGGAAAATGCTGGATGTGGGAGGGAATGGGAGAAAACTGGGACACTAATGCACTATTGGTGGAGTTGTGAACTGATCCAATCACTCTAGAGAGCAGTTTGGGACTATGCCCAAAAGGCTATAAAACTATGCAAAATATAAATACAAAATATTTATAGCAGCTCGTTTTGTGGTGGGTAAGAACTGAAAACCAAAGGGATGCCCATCAATTGGGGAATGGCTAAACAAGCTGTGGTATCTGATTGTAATGGAATATTATTGTGCTATAAGAAATGACAAGCAGGATGATTCCAGGAAAAACCTGAAAAGACTTTTGGGAACTGATGCATAGGAATGTGAACAGAACTAGGAGAACATTGTACACTGTAACAGCAACATTGTTTGATGAAGAACTGTGAATGACTTAGCTATTCTCAGCAATACAATGATCCGAGACAATTCCAAAGGACTATTGATGAAGCCTACTATCCACCTCCAGAGAAAGAACTAATATTGATTGAATATAGACTGAAGCATGCTGTTTTTCACTTTATTTTATTTTTTCCTTTTATTAGAATCTTCTTGTACAAAATGACTAATATGGAAATGTTTTACATAATTGCACATGTATAAGCGATATCAGATTGCTTACCATCTCAGGGAGAGGGGAGGAAATGGAGGAAGGGATAGAATTTGGAACTCAAAACATTAAATAATAATATTTTAAAATTTGAAAAAAAAAAACCACCGTAAACATTCTTATAATTGTATGTCAAGGACCTGTGATTTCATGGAGTGAGTGAGAGGACCCTTGTCCCCGATACATAGCCCAGCTCCTCTACCATTTGGTTTTTGGAACAAAGAAGTCATCTCTCTATTGACAGTCTGGCAATACAGCTCTCAGAATGGCACTAGGCTGGTTCTTGAGGGGCAGGTTCTACAGGGCATCATTGGGCTGGTCCTGGAAGCTGGTATACCTTTCTGTAGAACTGATTAGAGTCTGCACACTTGGGGAAAGCCTTCAGGAGTCAGTCACCTGCATGCCAAATTGAGGCATCAGAGAAGGACTTTGGTGGAAATGTTATTATTAGGAGCTGGGGAAATTAGGTCTTTTTTCCTTACTGAGCCAATCAGTAAACTCTCTTAAGTTGACAGAAGAAGCTCTTTGAGCACAATAAAGTCAAGACAATTTTTGTTCCTCTTCATCTACTATGACTGTGTGTGTGTCTGTCTGTCTCCCTCTCTCTTTTCTCTTCCCTCTCTCCTCTCCTCTCCACTCTCCTCTCCTCCTTTCCCCTCCTGTCTCCTCCTTTCCCTTTCTTCTTCTCTCTTCTGCTCCTCTCCCTTCTCCTCCCCTCCCCTTCTGTCCCCTCCTTTTCCCTTCTCCTCCTCTCCTCCCCTCTCTTCTCACTCTCTCCTGGTCAGATCACATCTGGAGCATCATGCTCGTTCTGGTCACTATTTTGGAAGGACATTGATAAGCAGGAGAGTGTCCAGAAGAGGGCAAGCAGACAGTGAAGGGCTCTGAGTCCTTGTCATATGAGAATTAAGTTGAAGAAACCAAGACTGTTTAGCCTGAAGAAAAGACTCAGGGGGCACATGATAGCTGTCTTCAAGCATCTGAAGGGCCGTCATCTGGAAAAAGGATTAGACTCGTTCAGTCCAGTCCCAGAGAAAAGAACTGGGAACATGGGTGGAAAAGGCTTTATGTTGGGGATAGCAGGAATCCGTGCCTCCCCTCCCCCACCACAGACCAGGCTTACCCAGCAGCTGGACCCCCCTCACTGGAGGCTTCTGGCAGAGGCTGGAGGACCACCTGTCAGGTACATTGTTGTGGGGATTCCTCTTCAGGACTGACTCAGGCCAGCTGCTGCCACCCAGGGCCCTACCAAACCTGAAATTCTACGGACCTGATCAGTATTGTTGAACCTTCCCTGACATCCCAGCCTCGGACACCTCCTAGTTCTGTGACCCTTGGCAAATCATTTACCCTCCCTCACCCGAGGATCTTTCATTTGTAAAATGGGATTTGTGTTTGCTATAGGATGAAATCAGAGTCTATGTAAAATACTTTGCAAACCTTGATGTTCTAAATGCTGGCTCATATCTATGTTATTTTTTAATCACAAGGACTGATTCTATAAGTTACCCCAATTCAAAAAAACTGGGTATCTGCCCTCTGCTCCAGGGGATTGGGACCCCTTTCCCCCCAGAGTCACCTACCAGGGTCTCTTTCTCCATCTAGGCAGCCCTGACACAGGCTAGGAGCCAGGTTTCCTTCCTAGGAAACAATTCAGTCTCACCTAGATTAGTAAGCAAGTCACTTGCCAGATGAGATGAGCGTGTTCCCGGATTTCAGGGGAGCAGACCCGCCAGCAGTCTTGGAAATAGCGCTGCCTTCCAAAGCCACGCTAATGCAATAGGCCAGGCCTGCAATTTACTGAAGCTTCATGGGGAGGTTGGGGAGGTTTTGTTGATGTTGTCTTATAATAATCATGGAAGCAACACACTGATGTTTTCCAAAACACCGATTTGCCTGTTCCACACCTCTCTGCACACAAACACAGCAGCATTGGCCACAGAGAGAGTCAGGGCCAGTTGCCCCCTTCTTCAGCTCCTCTCCACTCCCAGGTTTCACACCCCTGCAGGAAGAGGGGAAAGAGGCAGAGGCTGTCTTTGACCTCTCTGCCCCTTCTACCTGCCTGCATTCTCTCTTAGCAAGATTTCAGGAAGAAGGGTACCCACCTATCATTCTTTCCCTTCGCTTTGAACTGCTTGATGGTGTGGGTGTTTATCAACCATCCTTCCTTGTTCCTTTTTCCAAAGCAGAGATCATCTGCAGTCACAGTGATCTCGAAGTTTTGATTCGGTGCCAAAGTGGGGGTGGGGTGGGTGGACCATGATTCTGTCAGGACTCAGGATGGGGGTTGGCCTGACTAGGCTGCTGAACAGATCCCTTCCATGCAGTTCCCAAACCCTCTACTTGCAGACCCTGGTAGCTTTGCCCAGGCTGAAAAAGTCATCCCCTGGAAGCCAACCAACATGTCTGATCATAATGTCCTCCAGATCAAGAAGTTTCAGTTGCTCCCTTCTGACTAAGATAAAAAAATAAACCCTCCTGTTTGTCATTTAAAGTCCTCCCCAAACTGGCCCTGATTTGTGTTTCCATCTTGAATTCACATTACCCCCTCTCAAGCACTCTACATTCCACCCAAACTGGTCTACTTAACTCAACATTCTATCTCCCACGTCTATCTTTGGCTTTAGGCATGTCCTTGCACTGACCTGCCTCTCCCTCTTCCCCAATGACTAATAGATTGTGAATTGTAAGGAACTTAGAGGTCAAATCCAACTCCTTCATTTTATAGATAAGGAAACTGAGGTTAAATGTCTTCCTCCAAGTCCCACAGCTAGTAGTGTCTGAGGCAGGATTTGAACTCAGATCTCCCTGACTCTTAAGGGGAAAACTCCATTTGATGGCCTCACCAGTTGTCTTCTTAGCATCCTTAGCTCCCTTAAGACCCAGCAAAAGTTTTCCTTCTTTCACGATTCTGTTTTTTATTCCCCCCCAGTCCTGAAATTACTTTGCATTTATTTTCCACATATTTTATATGTATTTGTCTGTGTACATATTGTTGGGGCAGCTAGGTGGCACAGAGGATAGAACACTGAGTCAGGAAGACCTGAGTTCAAATCCAGCCTCAGACACCTACTAGTTGGGCAAGCAACCCAACCTTTTGCCTTTGCTTCAACTGTAAAATGATGATTAAAATAACACCTACTTCCCAGGGTTGTTTCTGAAGATCAAATGAGATAATATTTGTAAAGTGCTTAGTACAGTGTCTGGAATGTAGTGGGCACTACATATAATTATATATATGTGTGTGTGTGCATATATATACATATTTAAAATATATACATATGTATATACATATGTATGTATGTATGTACGTACATATATATATTTCTTCCCTTCCCTAAAAGCTCCCTAAAAAAATAAAGTGGGATGAAAAAATGGAGTTTTCCAGGATAGGGGAAAGATTATTGGCTTGGGATTCACCAGACCTAGGTTCAAATTCAGACTACTTATCACCTGTGTGACCTTGAGTAAGTCACTTACTCAAGGAGTCTTCATTCCTCCCCAGGTTGCCCTTCTCTACACTTTCTCTACCATGCCATAGAAACCTCTTCACCCTGGACTACCTACACTGGAATCTCTTCCTCTGATTGGCTCATACCTCCCAGAACCTCCACTTTAAAGAGGATACCCAGGCCAACCTTGTCTTCATTCCTCCCCAGGCTGCACTGGATTTTCTCTAGCCTGCCTCCACATGACATCCTGCCTCCTTTCCTCCCTCTTCTCCCCTTCTCCATCCCCATTTTTTCAGCTTCATTTTATATGTTGTTTTCCCTCATTAGAATGTAAGCTTCTTGAGGACAGGGATTGTGTTTCTTTCTGCTTATATTTGTATTACCAGTACTTAGCACAATGCCTGGCACATAGTTGCTTAATAAATCTTCACCGATTTGACTCAGAAGTCAGCTTATTCATCTGTAAAATGAAGTGTTTAGATCAGATGCCATTGAAGGTCCCTTTCAGCTACAAACCTAGGATCCTAGGACTCATTTCAAGTGAAATGGCTTCATCAGGATGACTAGGACCCAGATATCCTATCCTTGGACTTGTAAGTGTTCTATTAGGCATCTGTCTGGGGGTCCTGGCATGGGCACTTCTCTCTCACCCCTGGAAGGGTCGTTTAAAACCAAAGGGGAAGGATCCATCCTGGCAATCCCAAGGCAAATCTCCTCATCCCCCCTCACCTCCTCCTCTATCCCCACTGGGACTAAAGGTTAATAAACTCATCACCAATGAGCAGGAATCATGTCTGCAGAGGTTTTAATTACAGCGGAAAATTGGCCCAATTGGTATTTAATGTAGAATAAGTGTCTTGTTAACTGGACAGGGCAGAAGATACAGAGGTTTGCAGAGTTTCCTTCTGCCCTGGACTAGTCAGTGTCCACTGAGGGTCTCCAAGTCCAAAGGAATTTGTGTGCCTGTCTCTCATGGGAAGTCAAGGGAGAAACTGAGTCATAGAAGGAAAGGGTCTTGTCCTTGAACTATATTCTATGAAGTTGGAAAAAACATGAGTGGTCATTTAATTCAACCTCTTATTTAACTGGTAAAGATCTTAAGGCCTAAAGATTGGAAAAAACATGGCAAAGATCTCAGTTAAGTAATAAAGCTGGGAGTGGAGCCCAGGTCTCCTAACCTTCACAGAATTGTAGAAAGAATAAAAATCCAAGGTTCAATTCGTGGTTCTATCCCTTACTACCCTTGTGATCTTGAACAAGTCACTTAATCTCCCTGGGCCTCAGTTTGCTTATCAGTAAAATGAGGAGTTGGACTGGATGATCTCTAAAGTCCATTCCTGCTACAATTCTAAGATCCCTTGACTTTAAATCCAGTTTTCTTTCCATTACACCACACAGACTGTAGCAGTATATGAAGACACCTGTCTCAGAGGACCTAGCTTCTCAATAAAGGGAATGAAAGAGTTCTCTGAAATCCACATTCAAAGTTCTATCCAAATCTGGACCAGAGACCCCATGCTTTGGAGAGTAGGTAACCTTCTCACTTTTGAAACATAGTCCCCCACCTCCACCTATGTTGATGCTTCACATTCTACCTTATCATTCACCCTGCTATTTCTTCCTCTTCCCCTCTCCAGTTCTAAAATCATAACCAAATTCTGACTGCCCTTGCTACTGGACAAGGAACGACAATTAAGCCCCTCTGTGTCCCCACTCACCATCCCTGAGACTTCCAAAACTAAAACACCCCTGACTGGTGCCCACTTCCCAATATAATGGTCTCTTCATATATCCTGTTAGAATGTAAGCTTTTTGCTCTTAAATTTGTATTTAAAACAGGACAATGATGAACACATTCATTCAGCGACTTTCAGTGAGTTACCCTGCCTCTTGGGAGGTCTCAGTTTTTTCTCTTCTGGAAAACAAAGATTTTAAATATACAAGTTCCCTTCTGTTTCTCAATTCATGGATCCCAAAGCCCATATAGCTGATTCCAGAACCCAGGAGTTTAATCAGTCAGTCAATCAATCAACAAACATTTCCTAAGAACTTATCATGTGTCAGGCACTGTGCTAACTGCTGAGGAAATAAAAAGAGGCAAAAGACAGTCCTTGCCCACATGGAGTTTACAATCTAATGATTCAAAAAATTAGGCAGCTAGATGACAAGGTAGACAGAGTATTTGCCTTAGAACTGGGAAGACCTGAGTTCCAATCCTGCTTCAGAATAGATGCTCTGTAACCCTGGGCAAATCATTTGACCTTTCTCATTTTTCAGTCTCCCTATCCACACCATAAGGATAATAACAGAAAGACCTCCCAGGGTTGTGGTGGGTATCAAATGAGGTAACTTAGGTAAAGAGCTCTGCAAACTTTAAAGTATATATGTTATTATTATCATCATCGTCATCATCATTATCATCATCATCCCTCATCTTTGCCCTGCGCATTCCTTTCCCCTTGAAGAGGCAAAAACCTAGGGCTGGAAAACTGAACGCCTTATTCTGGGAGGAAACGTAAAGCTGTGGGAATCAGTGTTCTCCCTACCTTCAGAACTTACTGAGACAAGTCTAGGGAGATCTCCTGGGATCAAGAGGATGGGGAGTAAGAAGAAGCAGAGAATTAGATGAGTTGAGGATTATAAGAAACTCATTCTTTCCTTCTATCCTCTCCCATAAGTCCAAATGTAATTTAGTCTAACTGTTCCATCTTTTCTTCCCATATGCTTAGAGTAAAGAGGTAGCCACTCTCCTAGGAAGGAAGGAAGGTAATAAAAAATAATAATAGCAATAACTTCCATTTCTATGGAGCCTTAAAGTTTACTCAGCTCTTTCCTCACAGCAGCCCTGTTAAGTAAGTATTATGGATCCCATTTGATAGTGAGGGAACTGAGGCTCAGAGAGGTGAGTCAAATTTCTCAAGGTCACACAGTAAGTGTGAAAAGTGAAAGTCAGATTCAAAACTCGATCACCATACATAGGCTGCCTCTTAGAGAAAGGGATCCCCTTTCACTGACTGTAAAACTACAAAAAAAAAAAAACAAAACAGCTCCACCACCACCCCTTCCTATGGCTCATGCATATTCAGGACTCTCCAAACTCCCCCAGGCAGCTGTGTCCTTAATCTGGAGGAGCACTGACCTAATTTAGGTACTAGAGGATGGCCTGACTCTTCTTGAGGCTGTTGGGGCGGGGTTAGAAGTAATATGACTGTTTTTCATTAGAAGGGAAGGGGGTGCAGGGTGGATTGCTGATAAAGGTCCAGAGAGAGGTAAGTCTCCCAGTGCCTGGGATGGGAAGCCACTTCCAGAAGATCGGTTCTGAGCCACTACTCAGAACCCAACACACATACATGGGTTCACAGCTGCTCTCCAGGTACATCTATCTATCTACATATCTATCTCTAGCAATGTATTCCAGTCCAGGGCTCACCTGCTCCTGAATACACATCACCACACACACACACACACACACACACACACACACACACACACACACACACACACACACACACAGCTAACCCACTCAACTTCCCACCCTCCCTTTCCTTGCTTAGATTGTTCTGTATAGCCGGAATGTCCTCCCAATCCTCCTTCAACTGTGCACCTATCCCTCTAATAAAACTTGATTTTGCCAACTCCAGAAAGCCTCCTCTTATCTTTTCCCCTCCCTATCTCCTTTGGGCCTTACTGGACATTTGATAAAGCATCTTATACTATTTTTATGAAAAAGAGAGGCTAATGCAATTTGATGGCGTCAGAAGAGTTTGAATAGCCAGACTCAAAAAGAAGTTGTTAATGGTACACTGTCAACTTGGCCTGTCTCCAGTGGAGCACCTCAGGAATTTGAGCTTGGTCTATGCTGTTTAACCTTTTAATCAATGACTTGAATAAAGGCATCATGCTCAACACATTTGCAGTTGGCAAAAAAAAAAAAAAAGCTAGGAAGAATAGTTAATATGCTTGATGATGGAGTCAGGATCCAGTGACAGACTAAAAGCATTGGGCTGAGACTAATAAGATGAAATCCAATTGGGAGAATTGGAAAGGCTTGCATTTGGATTCCAAAATTTAACTTCATGGGAGAAGATGCAGGAGGCACGGTTAGAGAGCAGTTTGTCTGAAAAAGATCTTGGGGTTTTAGTGGACTGCAAGCCCAACATGAGTTATTAATGTGATGTGGCAGTCCAAAAAAAAAAAAAAAAGCTAATGTGGTCTTGAACTGCATTAAGGGAGGCATAGCTTCCAGGAATGAGGATGTGATAGGCCCAATGGACTTTACTCTCTTCAGAACTTATCCTGAAGCAGAGGTAAACTGGAGAGGGTCCAAATAAGGGCAACTGGAATGGTGACAGGCCTCAAATTCATGTCATATGAGAATCAGTTCTAGGAACAGGGGTTGTTTAGCCTGAAACAGAAAAGACTCAGAAGGGACATGATGATACAGTTATGTTCAAATATTTGAAGGGCTTTCTTGTGAAAGAGAATTAGGCTTGTTCTTTTAGCCCCCGAGGGAAGAATCATGAACAGTGGGTGGAAGTTGCAAGGAAGCAAATTTAGGATTGATGTCAGGGAAAAAAATAAAACAACAACAACAAAAAAATAAAACAACCCCCCCCCCCCCCACGCAACTTCCACACAATTAGAGCCGACTGAGAGGCTGGAGGGGGTGGCAGCATCTTCCTCTTTGGAGGTCTCTGGACAGAGACTGGAGTACCACTTGGTGGGCATGTGATAGTAGGGTGCCCTTTGCACCTGTTTTGAGCTAGATAACCTTGGAGGGTCCTTTCCAACTCTGCAGCTCTGTGATTTTGTTTTCTTCCTCCAGAGTAACACACTAATCTTGTGGTGTTGTGTATTATACTTATCTGTGTTTGTGTCTGAGTTTACTGCAAGGTGAGTTCCACAAGACTATGGACAGAATCTAATCTCAACTTTGTATTTGTACAAAGATTTCTGCACTTTGTAGGCACTGGTTGAATGACTGATTGAATGAATGAATGAGTCCATGTATAAATCTCATGGGTGCAGGTCTGGGCACAGCAGCCTTGGTCCATCACTGGGGAAAGCATGGTTACAGAGATCTTCTCCATCACCAGCTGCTTTGGCAGTGAGACAAACACTCCTCCAGCCAGTGGAAAATATGTAACTGTTCCCATCAGTGAAAAAACTGGGTGAAACCCTATCTGATCTCCCCAGGGCATTGCTATCCATGTGAGAAAGCTGGAGGAAGGCAGCAGTAAACTGTAAAGAGCTTGGTCCTCACTCTAGGGAGGAGATGTAGGGTCTCAGAGTTAGACAAGACCTCAGAAGCTATCTGAGGTCATACTCAAACAGTGACACTCATTCAGTGTTTGCTTGAAGAGCTCTCTCGATGGGGAACTCACTACCTTATAAGGAGGTCATTCTGCTGTTGAAGAACTCTAAATATTAGTGTCTCCTTAGATCAAACTAAAACTTGCCTCTGTAATTCTCTTCCACAGCTCCTGTTTCTGCCCACCCCCGCACCCTCCACCCCTCCCCCATGACTAAACAGAACAAATCTAATCTCTTTGCCCTGGACAGCCCTTCCTCAAACGGCAACTGTTCCCTCTACCCAATTTTTCTCTTCTTCGGGCTAAACATTTTCAATTCCTTTAGTGAGTCAGTCTAGCAACAAGCATTTATTAATCCCTGCAACGTATACACCAGACACTGTGCTAAGTGGTAAGGGATACAAAGAAAGGTAAAAACAGTCCCTGAACTCAAGGACCTTACATTCTAATGGGGGAGACCCCATGGGTAATGTGGCATGATCTCCAGTCTTCTCAGCATTCTGGACACCCTCTGGATATCCTGTAATTTATTCATGTCTGTTTTAAAATGTGGCTCCGAGAACTGAGCATAATATTCTAGGTGGAGTCTGACCAGGTTGGAGAATGGCAGGTTTCTCACTCTCTTACTTCTGTCACACTGGATACGCACATAGGATGCTATGTTCCTATTAATGCCACATTCTCCACCCTCCCTCTCAAGCAGTGGGGATCTCTGCCAGTCTTTTTTGTTCCCACCACCTCGTGTCTCCATTTCTGAGGGAGAGGCAGAGCTAGGAACTGATCCCAGGCAGTCCTACTCTGTGCTCCCTCCCAGAACCTCAGAGCCTTTCTACCAGGGTTAAGGGAACAGTTTACTTACCCCTGTCCCAAAATGCCTTCCTTTCACCACCCCCATCACCTGAACCCCATGCTCACTTCAAAGATGGGAAAGGAGCTCTGGCCTCTGCAGGCTCCCAGGAGCCCACCTGAACAGCCTGCAGCCCTCAGCCTTTCACTTTGCCGGAGGGCCCGAAAATCGCTCACAGCTCCAATTAATGCCCCGGCATCCTCCATGGAGCCAGCTTAATTACCTCATAATGAGTGTAAGGCAGGGACCCTGGATGCCAAGGAAACTCGGTCTGCAGAGTATTCACCTTGATCTCCTGGAGAAGAGGGGGGCTTTTTTACTCCCCACTCCCCCTTCTTTAAGGAAAGAAGAAAAAGTAGTCGTTGCTGTCAGTCGCCTGCATGGATTTCCACTGCTTCCCAAATCCTCCCGCACTTGCTAAAGGCCACTGGGACAGGGTCTGAAGCCTATGTAGAATTTTAAAAGGGAACATTTACTAATAGTATGGAGAGAGAAAAAGAAACCCACCTATTCCAATAGTATTTTCAGAGCCCAGAGAGGGAGATATGAGAATACAGAGTATAGAGGAGGGCAACCCACCCACCCCCAGTAGAGTAGTTCCCATCTCATGGGTACCAGAGGATAATTGATTTAAAGCTAGAAAGGACCTCAGTGGTCACCTTGTCTGACCTTACCATTTTACAAAAAAGAAAGAAAGAAGGAAGGAAGGAAGGAAGGAAGGAAGGAAGAAGGAAGGAAGGAAGGAAGGAGAAATTGAGGCCCCGAAAGGGAAAGCAGATGTGCCCAAAGTCACATAGGTAATAAGAACCAGGATTTGAACTTGGCTGAACTGATTCATCTAGTCTGGCCCCCTTATTTTTTATCGAAAAGGAAACTGAGGCCCAAAGAGAGAAAGTGGAGGTCATAAAGGCAGTAAGTGGCCTAAAGATTTACATCTGGGTCTTCTGACTGCAAATCCCCGATGCTTCACATCATTACATTACTGCCTCTCTCAGACAAAGCTGATCCTCAATGACCCTGCTCTCCCTTCCCTCCCCCACCCCCCACCCCGCTGTGGGTTTTTAGAGCTAATCAAAAAGATGCTGTTTTACATGTTTCTCCTGCAAGGTGAGGGTTCATTTCCAACTCCTTCTCCAAAGGGCCCCCAGCTAAAAAGGCTGGGGATCTGAGATCCAGCCTGATTTAAGCCCTGCCCTCAGGGCCTCCCTGCCAGGGAATGGAAGGAAATCAGAGCTAAGTAGGATTTAGAGCCCCCTCTTGCTCCACAGAGAGATTAGATGAGATCAATGTACTAAGGCTTCCGGAAAGATCTCCCTGGGGGGTCTCATTAATATCTCCTGCCCTTACCGGTAATTAACAGGCTTACTGGGGGCCCAGCTGATCTTCCACCCCCATTCCCCTGCTCTGTTGTGAGGAGCAGGGTCTCAGTCTCTGAAACCCCTTCCCCTCTTCTCTGCCAGAGTGGACCTGCAGTCAGGAAGGCCCACATTTAAATTCCATCTCTCTTACTAGCTGTGTGAACCCGGGCAATTTATGAAACATTTTCCAGCCTCAGTTTCCTCTTCTGTAAAATGGGGAAAAAAACGTCAGTACTCACCTCTCGGGCTTTGGTGAGGCATCAAATGAGATGAAGGTTGAGTGCTTTGCAAATCTCAAAAGAAAAGACTTTCTAAAGATCCGTTTTTTTAAAATGATTCCTCTTATCTCAGACTTGCTCTCTCTACTTCATTTTGCCTACCTGCTTAAGCCTGGATATGCTTTCATGTAGGAGGAGGCCCAGGGAGGTCAGGCCAGTGAAGAAAGAGATGAAGGGATACCATTTTGTCTTTTAACATCCAATTGACCTTGGAGCAATTCCCTCTGCAATGGAAAGAGTACTGTATTTGCAGTCAGACGACCTGGGTTCAAATCCTAGTTTCTCTGATTAGCCTCAGTTTCCTTATCTGTAAAATGAGAGGGTGGGACCAGGATGATCTCCGATATCTTTTCCATCTCAAAATCTGTGATCCTTTGATCCTTCAAATCTGACATATCAGAGTGGTAATCAGTTGGACCCAGTTCAGAACCTGGGATGCAGGACCTGTGCTTGAGAGTCCAGCATCCTAGGAACTGGAGAGGTAAAGCTGTACTCAGGGGGAATTCTCCCCCTCCAATCATTGCCTTATGGGAGCCTCTAGCAGAAATCTGCCTGGAGGAGGGGCGAGCTTGAAGAGCCCAGCCTGGCTGCCTGGACATGAAGTTCCACACAGTAAGTACCTTTTTTTTATGGGTCTCACCTATCTAGCAACCCATACTGGAAAGGGGAAAAGAATAAATTCTACTTGTCAGGATTGTTGTGAGGATAAAATGGAATAATATTTGAAAAGTGCTCTGCAAATCTCAACGTGCTACATAAATGCTAGCTATCATTATTCTCATTATCATTGTTGTACTACCTGGAATACAACCAGAAATTAGCTTTTAAAAAAGCCTCTTGGACTGGACCTGGGATAAGTCCTATGATTTCGCTGATAAAGAGAACTTCAAGATAAGGAAACTCCCTCTGAGATGCATGTCAGTACCCCCTGAAAGATCTGACCCTTAGAGATTTGCCCACAGCACTCAGAGGATACCCTAGAGTCAGAGCTGCTTTGCAGGGTCAGTACGTATCAAAGGTGGGACTTGAACTTGGCTATTCCTGGCACAGAGATCAGACAACACAAGAGTCATGAAATCTATATATTTTATTCTGAGGAGGGTCTCATAAATCATAGCCGTTATGAGGGCAGGGACAAGGATCACAAACTAGGCTGGGGATGAGCAAATAGCAAGAACTACACCTTCCTTAGAGCCAGGATAGAGGCCAGCACCTTGTGTGGACCAAGACTGGGCCAATCTGAGTCTACTCCAGACTGATCATCTAGTAGTTTTCTGTTTTAGCTAAATACGTTTAGGTGCTGGACATCAAGCACCCTTTATGTTTGTATCCCTGAGGCAAAGCTCCAGTTGTCCTACCTTTGTTGCACTGTCTTGATTCTGATACAGACAGGCTTGGTTGTCTGGTTTCCCAGTCATCTCAAATTAGAAATCTATCTTCTCTTATCCTGGAACCTCTTCTCTTTTCCCTCTATATTATTTCACTTGATGATCTCATCAGTTCCCATAGACTCAAATATCATCTCTATGCTAATTATATTCAGGTCAACTTATCCAACCCTAACCTCCCTCCTGCCTTCCTATCTTGCATCTTCAGTTGTTTATTTAAACTAGATGGTGCAGTGGATAGAGCACCAGTGCAGGAGTCAGGAGGACTTGAGTTCAAATCTCACCTCAGACACTTGACGCTCACTAGCTGTGTGACCTTGGGCAAGTCACTTAACCCCAATTGCCTCATCCTGGCTCATCTCCAGTCATCCTGATGAATATCTGGTCATTGGATTCAGATAACTCTGAAGGAGAAGTGAGGCTGGTGACCTGCACAGCCCTCCCTCACTCAAAACAAAGTCAAGTGCAAATCATGTCATAATTTCTCTGATGGCATGGTCTTCTTCAGCAACGAAGGACAAACACACACACCTAGCCTTAATCACTGAATGGGTGTTGCCTCAGTCAAACTGAGATCTGTTTAAGGCCTTAGCTCAAAAAGGACAAGCTCCCCCCTTTTATCCAGGGCCATCTGCAGTTGTACTGAGCTGTATCTTGCCACTGGACCGAGATGGTTCCAGAGGAGAAAGTGAGGCTGGTGTCTTTGCACTCACTTAAATATAATTCACTTGAATATCATGGCACCAACTCCCTGATGTCATGGTCCTCTTTGAGAACAAACAACAGTAACCATCTCGAACTGGACATCCTGTAGATACCTAAACTCAATTTGTCCAAAACTAAACTTGTGTTTCCTCCCCAAAAGCTCCCTACTTCTAAACTTCCCTATTGCTATCCAGCACACCACCATCTTCAAAGTCCCTTGTCTGAGAAACATAGGAGTCATCCTTGACTCCTCACTCTCTCTCCCATCCCCAACCCCATATCCAAGCTGTTGCCAAGGCTGGTCCATTTTGCCTTTGCAGCATCTCCTTTTATGCCCTCTTCTCTCTTCTGGTAGTGCCATCATCTTAGCGCAAGCCCTCATCATCACATTCCTGGACTATGACAATAGCCAACTGGTTGGTTTTCCAGCCATAAGTCTCTCTCTACTCTGGTCTATCTTCCACTTGGCTGTCAAAATGATCTTGACTATGTCACTGGCCCACCTTCAACCAATAAAGGCTGGTGGTTCTCTATCACCTCCAGGATCAAATTCAAATCCTCTATTTGGCTTTAGAAGCCCTATATGACCCACCCTGCCCTGTCCTGTCTTCTTAAACTTTACACCCCACCACATACTCTTTGATCCAGTCATTCTGCCCTACTGGAAGTTCTTCAAACAAAACACTTCATCTCCAGGCTCCAGACATTTTTACTGTCTGTCCTCAGGCCTGGAATATTATCTTTCCTCATTTCTGCCTCCCAACTTCCCTGGTTTCCTTCAGGTCCCAGCTAAAACCCCACCTTCTAAAGGAATCCTTTTTCAACCTCTCTCAACTTATTTTTTCTAATTTTATCCTGTACATAGCTTTTGGTACATAGCTGTCTGTATGTTATCTCCCCACTAGAGTGTGAGTTCATTGGTGGGGGGCCAGACAGAACAGGACTGATCTTTTACCTTTCTTTGTAACCTCAGCACTTAGCACAGTGCCTGGCAAATAGTGATAGTAGGCACGTAATAAATGCTTATTGACTGACCTAAAACTGGGTCTCCCTATCTTCCCGAGACTGTAAGTAAAGCAGTCATTCAAAGCTGATCAGCATGAGAGCCTTGATCTGCTATTGTGTTTCCAATCTAGACTGGTTTGCTCCTCTGCAGATAATCCAGGGCTCACTTCCCTCCCTGGGGGTCACTATATTGCTTCAGGATGTCATGTAGACTCCCAAGATTAGCTTTGCCCACTGTACCTCAGAACTCCTGAATTCAAGTGATCCACTGGCTTCAGCCTCCCCCAAAGAAGCGGGGATTACAGACTATAACTCACAAATCTCTAGTGCTTTTCCTTTTGGCTGCTTCTGCGAATGCAAGTTTGAGAGTTGGCAGCAACCTCAGAGGACCATCTCCTTCTACAGAGAGGTAAAGTCATCTACCCAGGATGAACCCATTTTACTCCAAATACAATACTCTTTCTACTTGTCTTCATAGTGCCACTCTCAGGTTTCCCTTCATACCTAGGGGAGTGAGTCACCAGAGAGGGGAAGGCTGTGGGGACTATTAACACCCACAGGACCCAGGCACCCTGACTATATGGACTATAAGACTATAGACTATAAGACCTATAGTTTCAGAAGGATTGCAGGTAGGTCATAACCTGACACTAAACTCCCTCTCCTCCATTCCCTTCCCTTAGACCATGAACCAGTGCACAGGGGGTCTCAGGAACTGCTGAAAAATCCAGGTGTGGAGTACTTCAAAGAAGATGGAATCTGGGAAGACTCAAGTGAGAAGTGACACTCTCCCTGCAAAAGACCAGGAATTGCAAATGTAAAGACCCATATCTTACCCCTCCCCCAGCCCCTCACCTGATGATGAATGGAAGACCTTGCCCTCCCCCCATTTGAACAGGAGGGTAAAGGGGGTAAGGTTGTTTTAAATAGGCTTCTTGTTCCTATAGGTACTCTCTTCATCCATCCATCTATCCACCCCTCCCCTCCTCCCAAAAATCTCCTTTGCAGCAGCCCCAATATCAAATCCCTATGTATCATCATCCATCTGAAGCATCTTTAAAATCAGGGCAACTGGTATGATTTGTACCCTCACCTTTTACCCCCATCCTTTTAAATGGAGGGGGGGATATAGAAACTAGGTAAAGCAGCCAGGTTTCTGGGGGCCTTGGCAGCTCTGTTACTAAGGCAACCAGACTTGCTAACCTGTAATTGGCGTAGGAAGCCAACCCAGGGCCTACAGCTGGAGAAGGCAGGGAGGGTGATGGAGGGATGGATGGCAGCCGGATCAGCTTCCTCTCCTTCATCTTGAATCCATCCAGGCCTCCCAGTGAGAACTTTGGTCCTCTCATCCTTCTTTCAAAAGTTTCCCAGCATCAGCTTAAAGAGAAGTCTAGCCCTTATCCTTCTACTGGTCATGGAGTAAGGGAGGGGTAAGCAGAGGGCTCTGGCTCAGAGCCCCCTTGTGCATTTTCTTCTGCCTTTCCCTGTGACTAAAGCTTTCCTTCCCATTCTGAGGAGCATCTGTTTACAGACTACTCTTTGGCTAGCCAGAGGGGTAGAGGTCACAGCAAATAGGACCAGCAAGGTCATGGGAGAGTACATTTAGAGCTAGACAGAACTAAATGTTCATCCAATCCACCCCCCTCATTTTACAGACAAGGAAACAGTTACAAAGAGGTTAAACAACTTGCTACATGTCACACAAGCAGTAAATTGCAGGGGCTGGGGCAGTGGCCTCCGTGGCGGCGGGGGAGGGGTTGGTGGCATTGAACCTAGGTTCTCTGACTCCAGATTCAGCCTCCTTTCCCTCCTGTAGCATTCTGCCTAGGGAGAGGAGAGGGTAGTTGTTTTTTAAGGAAATTTATACATGAAGCCATGCCAACCACTCTGCACCTTTAGTCTACCTGATATTTCCAAAAATTCACAACCTAGCAATTCCGAAAGTCGGATTGTCTGTCTTTGAGTCTAGGTCCTTAAGGGAGAGAAAACGAGAGAGAGAGAGAGAGAGAGAGAGAGAGAGAGAGAGAGAGAGAGAGACAGAGAGAGACAGAGAGAGACAGAGAGAGACAGAGAGAGACAGAGAGAGACAGAGAGACAGAGAAAGAGAAACAGAGAGGGGAGGTGGAGACAGAGACAGAGAGAGACAAAGATCTTTCAAGGTCGAAACAACAGGCCTTGTGGGGAGGGAAGGAGAGCGGGCTTGGCTCTTGGGAAATGTGATAATGAAAGAGCCAGGGATTTGGATTCAAGCCCTGGCTGTGACCTCCTTACTAGCTGTAGCATCTTGGCCAAGTCACTAATTTTCCTTCTCTGCTAAACAAGGGCCTAGATGACCTCCAAGAGCTCTTCCCTCTGTCGCAGTATGAGTAAACAGCAGAACCCAGATTGAAGGAGGAGCAGCAGAATTTGGATTTGGGAGATCTGGGTTCAGATCCTGATTCTAATAACTGACTAGCTATGGGATGGCGGGTAGGTCACGTTTCTGTTTCCTAATCTATAAAACAAGAGGGTTGAATAAAATGATCTCTAAAGTCCCTTTCTAACATTGAATTAGATGTTCCAACAATCTCCATTCAGGAAGGAAGACGGACTACTTACTTATTGGCCAGTCAATGCCTTGGACCCACTGACAAACTCCCCCATTTGACAGATACCCTACAGCCAGGGCTGCCTTCAAGGACATGGTGCAAATTGGCCCCCTGGGAGGGTGAACACCAATCTACAGCTGCCACCCCAGTGGGAGATATGCCAGACACTGCCCCCTACCAGTCTGGGCTATGTATGGGCAGCAGGGAGGCTGATCACATTCAGTCAGGGAGCAGTCCTAGGGTACTCCCCGCTACCTGTAGAAACCCTTTGAGCCACCCTCAAAAGGAAAAATAAAAGGCCTCTTGGCCTCTCCCTGCCCAAGCCAGGCAGCTGGGCTTCCAGTCTCCCCACCTAGCAAGCCCCCTAGTCTAGGAGAAATTGGAGGCAGGGAGAAGCCAGGCCTCCAAAGTCTTTTCTCTGAACAGTCAGGCTGCCGCTACTCTCTGAGAGCAACATTGCCTGCCACCATTGCCAAAATTATCCTAGATTTATTGTGTATATAATTTTTCTCCCCCCTCCTCCTTTACCCTCCAAATCGCTAGTGCGTTTTCACTTGCTGTAAACCCGCCTGCCCCTGGAAAACATCAGCAGAGCTGGCTGAGGCTGCTACCCAAGCATTAGCAAGCAGGAAGGAAGGAGGAGCTGGAGGGAGCTGGAAGCAGAGATTGAAAAAGCAAAATGGAGAGCTGGGGAAAGGGATATAGAGACTGAGGCACCCTGAGGAAGGATAGACCAAAGACAAACCTGGGGGGAAGGGAGGAGGAGAGCAATAGAACCCTAAGTATCTTGAAGGAGCCCTTGACAGATTATTTAATCCAATCCCTTCATTTTACATTTTTCATGTTACTTTAATAATAGTAACAATAGCTTTTTATAGCACTTTTGGATTTGCAGATGTCTTTGCATGTCATCTCATAATAACCCTTCAAAGTTGGTGTTATTATCATTCCCATTTTATAGATCAAGAGACTAAGATTGAGAAAGTTTAGTGACTTGCTCATGGTTACATAGTTGAGTAGAGCTAGGACTCCAGTCTAGGGCCTTTTCTACTTCACCACATTCCAAAAAGGGATAGGGGGCAACAACCCATTGAGGAAGACAAAGTCTCTCCCTTCTGCTCCCCCAGCAGTTGCTGTGAGAAGACACCCCCTCCAGCCCAGCCACTGAATCTCATTGCCATCACAAGCCAGGGCTGGGGATGGATGGGAGGTATCAAAAGCAAGCTGGCCTAGACCTGGAAGCCTTGGCTCTTGCTCTCCTCTCCAACCCCAAATATGCGTAGAACCACATGGTTCCGTTTTAGAGTCGGTCTCAAGTGAAATGAGTTTTGTCTGGTCTCAGTCCAGCAATTTCTAGACAGCAGCATTCCCAGCCCTCTGATGGCGCTCCCCCTGGCTGGCAACTCAACTCAGAGCAAGAGGAAGCCCTTCTTTTATTAATAACTGAGAGGCCGTCGTCAGCTCCGGCAGCCTTGCTCCACATCCCTCTGCCTATCTGAGGAGCTCAAAGCACATTGCAGACATATTAACTCTTTCAGTCCCTTGACTGGGCTTTCTCACTAGCTATCTCAAGCAGCCTGAAGGGTTAGGGTTAGGAAAACAGACCTCCTAGGTCTTTCCTTCCCCACTGCATTTAGGAGGGTCTGAGTGTAGAGGGGAAGCAGACGGTAACTGGGCTAACTTTCCATTCCTTGAGAAAGCATTCTTGGACTTCCCACCAATGTCCCCCTTGAGATATAAATCCAAATCCTGAGTTACAGTCTGAACCCTCATAGAATGTCAGAGATAGAAGGAAGCTAGGGAGCTAGGCCAAAGAGGAACAGATTCAACCCCCCTACCCTCATTGTACAGACCAGGAAACTGAGGCTCAGGAAGGGAAAGGGATTATGTTAATGACTATTACTAATAATCAGAATAGCCAGCATTTATGCATCAAGTAATCATTCTGTCTACCAGTCCAGAATCATACCTAAGAAATAACATAATTCAGGATGTCTATATACACTTATGTTAAATGTATTACATACATATAAAATATGTATGTATGTGAGGTATTTTGCTAGGTACTAGTGTATATTGATTTTTGTGTAGCATTCTTTATACTCCATAAGTCCATAAAATGTGTAGAATCAAAACACCTAATATATGTAAATCTTGTGTGTGTTTGTGTGCGTGTGTGTGTGTGTGTGTATGTGTGTGTGACAGCTAGGTGGCACAGTGGATGGATCAACAGGCTTGGTGTCAGGAAGACCTGAGTTTGAAAATCAGATACTTCCTACCTGTGTGACCCTGGGCAAGTCACTTACCCCTGTTTGCCTCACTTTCCTCATCTGTAAAAGGAGAAGGAGAAGGAAATGGCAAAACACTCCAGTATCTGCCAAGAAGATTCCAAATAGGACCAGGAAGAGTCAGAAACAACTGAACAATAATTATATATGAATATATATGTGTGTATGTGTGTAAATATATTATATATACATACACATCTCTTTGATATTTGCAAAGCACTTTATAAATATTATCCTATTTGATCCTCCCAACGACCCTGTAAGTTGGGTGTTTTTATTCTACACATTTTATGGACTTACGGAGTATAAAGAATGCTACACGAAAATCAATATACACTAGTGCCTAGCAAAAATCCTTGAAATAGCAGGCACTTTATTCATGTTTGTTGACTGTTGCATTTCAAATCAGAAGAACTGAGTTGTTATCTGGGTGACCTTGAGCAAGTCACTTAGCCACAAATTCTCCAGGCCCTAGTTCCTTCATTTGTAAAATAAAGTAATTCCATCCAACTAAGCAAGCATTTTTTAAATAAATAAAAGTGTATTGCCATATTTTGTTTTTACGTTACCTAAATTTCCTACTATATCTCTCCCCACTCTAATTCCCAGAAAGCCTTCCCTTATAATGGAGTTCTTAACCTGAGGGGTGGGGGGCTATGAACTTTTTTTTAAAAAACTTTGATAACTGCATTATTTCAACATAATAATTGATTTCCTTTGCAATTCTTTATATTTTATTTTATGGATTTAAAAACATCACTCCCAAAAGAGGTCTATAGACTTCACCAGACAGCCAATAGGGTCCATTAAAAAAAAAAAAGTAAGGCACCCCTGCTTTAATAACAAAGCTTTCTTTTTTTTAATTTAAAAAATAAAGAAGAAAAATAGTAGTAGAAAAGAACAGCAAAACCAATTGATATATAGAAAAAGTCTGACAATATATGCAATCAACACCTGTAGATCACTCCTCACATGCCCTCTTCCCCTCTCTGCAGAAGGTAGGGGAGATGTCCCATATGTTTACCTTGGAGCTGAGCTTTTGACAAGTGTTTATTAAGCACCTTCAAGTTGAAGCAGCCCCAGTGTGGTGGATAGAGAGCTGGTCAGGGAGTCAAGAGGACCTAGGTTCAAGTCCCACCTGGTTATATGACCTTTGGTAAGTCAGTTAAACTCCCCATGTCCTGGCAATAACTCTCTAAGACCCTAAATTACAAATTGGGATCTGATCTGCATTGAAAAAGGGAATTCAATCACCAGGAGTTCCTTACTTCAGTGAAAGCACAGATCCCATTCAAAAAATAAGATGTCCTAGGCACTAGGAATATGAGCAAAAAAATAAAATTAAATAGGCCTCCCTCAAGGAGCTCAAGTTCTACTGGAGAGATATAATGTGGACTACAGGGCTCGGTGGATAGAGCACTGGGTCTGGGATTAGGAAGACCTGAGTTCAAATCTGGCCTCAAACACTTACAAACTGTGTGACCTTGGCCAAGTCACCTCAGTTTCATCTGTAAAATGGAGGTAATAATAAAGTACCTACCCCCAAAGTTGTTGTGAAGATATTAATTGTTCCACTGTTACACAGATGGGTATCACAGGAGGTAAGTGAGGAAGATGAAGGCACCACGTGGCAGTGACAGCTTTTGATAGTTTAGGGATGGGAAAAGGGTCAGGTAGTGCTTCTAGCCTGAAGCAATCCTGGGTGAGAAAGAGAAGGAAACTGACAGAGATGAGGGTTGCTCTCCGAGGTCCTTTCCAACCTTTGAGCTGCTGACCCACAATTGACTTAGTGGCTAGTAAGGGGCAGGGAAGAGTTTTGGAACTAAGCCTCCTGACTTCAAGTACCTAGCCCTTTCTAACTAGGTCTCCCTCCTCATTGGGCTTTGATTATCTCCCCCTCCTTTGCTCAGCCTCTGTCACTACCGTCAGAATGGGGTTCAAGCCTGCTAGGTTGAAGTGGTGAGGGCTGGCTACAGGAAACTGGCCTTGCTCTGTGGGGGAGACTTGAGGGCTGGGGGAGGGGGTCTCAGGTGGGTGGCTACTGAGGTTTTTTCTGCCAGGCCTCAAATCACCTACACACAGTCCCACACCCCAGCGCACAGTCATTGACTGAATGAATAAATATTCAGCGTGGAGATAGAGCCGAGCCGGCTGAGTCACTGCAGCAGAAACAGACGGGAGGGAGCAGTGAGCCATCATCACCCTCTGCTCCAGAGTTAGGGTTCACCATCAATACCAAACAGCATCACCCATCCCCAAAAGGTGACAGATTCTGTATTGAAGGTGGAGAGGAGGGGGAGGGAGGAAGAAAATCTATCACCAGAAACTGTGGTGACGCCTTTGTATTCCCCTCCCCTTCTTCAGGGAGCAAGAGAGGCAAATCAATGCCATGTTAATGTAAGATTTCCAGCATCTCCGGGGGGAGCACTTCATAAAAGATGTATTGTTTCCATTGGCATTCATGCAGCTTCCCATCATTAGGCAAAATGGCGACAGCCCCAGAGGAGAGAAAAGATCCAGTGCCTGGGCCAGAAGGAAAGCAATCCCACCCCCCCACCCCCCCACCCCCGCCCCACTCCTGCTGGGGAAGGTGGGAAGAGAGGCAAGGATGAAGGAAAGAGGCAGAGAAACAGGAGAGAGAGGGGCGGTGAGGGAGGGAGAGGAAGAAAATCAGGGAAGAGGAAAAAAGGGAGGGAGGAAAGGAGGGAGAGAGGGAGCGAGAAAGAGAGGAGGAAGAGAGAGGAGGAAGTGAGAAGGAGGGGGAGGGAGAAGGGAAGAAAGAAAAAAGAGTATATATATATGTATGTATGTATGTATATATATATAGGAAAGGGGGAGAGGCAGGCAAAGAGAAATGGGAGCTGGGAAGCAATGTAGGAAGACAGAAGACTAGCAGAGAGACAAGATAAAATTAGAGATGAGCAAGAGACAAGTAAGAGACAGGGGGATGTGGAGATGAGGGGGAAAAGGGGGAGTTCCCTTGACCTATGTCCATGTCCCTTATGCCTTTCCCTCCTCAATGCTTCTTTGGCATTTTCCCTGCTTCTCTTTATCCCTCCCTTTTGCTCTGTTTGCCCCCAGGCTTTCTCCTTCCCCTCCTCTTCCCTTCCTCATGGAAATGGGCAGACAAGGCCCCCTCCTGTCTGCCTGAGGATGGAGCCTGGTTTCACCCCATTACTCTGCTTCCCACGCATGAGGGGTGCCAGGCTGGGAGGGAACAGAGCTTGGCTGGGTTCTGCCTTCCACTGCATGCCATCCATCTTCTTCCTGGCATGGCAGGGGCAGTATGCTGTAATCACTGCCTGGCTACCTCCAGTCTAAAGGGGACCCCCAGGGGCTGTACCAGTAACCACCACCTGTGGCTGCAAAAGGCTGGGCTGGGCTATGTAACCTTCTCCCTAAATCTTCTTTGGCCTGGGAGAGTCAGTTCCATCGCCTCCAAAAAGCCTTCCTTAATGATGGGTCATCCCTAGATAAAAGTGTCTTCCCCTCCTCCAATGTCTCCCATCATTTAGCTGGGACTTTGTTCTCTCATTAACTTGATGCCACAGTTATTTGTGTACATAATGGAATTTTAGAGGTAGAGGGGAAATTAGAGTCAATCTAGAGTCCAACCCCTTCATTTTGCAGAAGAGGAACCCAAACTCAGACAGAATAAATTTCTTGTCCAAGAACACACAGGTAGCTTAGAGTAGGGATTTTGTGCATCTAAACTCAGTATTCTTTCCTACCATGCAACACCGCTCCTTAGATGTCTTTCCCCCTAATAAATTATAAGGTCCTTAGAAGCAGGGCCAGTTGTCATCTTTATCCTTGTATCCCTGTGCCTAGGACAGTGTTTTGTGCATAACATCTGGAGAAATTCACTGGAGAAATTCTTCCTGCTGGGGAAAGTAGGAAGAGAGATAGGAATGAAGAAGAAAAAGCCAAGGAGAAAAAGAAGAAAATAGGGATGGAGGGGGAGAAATGAGGCTAAGAAAGAGTCAAATAAGAGAGGGACTTAATGTTTTTGAAGGAACAAATGAGATATCTCCCTATTTCTAGTGTCAGAGTACTTAAGAATGAAATATCTGAACTTCCTCCCCATGCTCCCCCCACTTGTTGAATGACTTGGGTATCTTCCCCTTTCTGTAATTTCATTTTCCCTGGGTTTAGGGGATTGGGAGGGAAGACTTGAAGGTTTAAATTATAAAATCATCAGTCTAAAGCTTGAGAGACTCTTAGCAGCTATTTTACAGATCAGGAAATGAAGGTCCAGAGGGGTCATGACTTGCCCAAGGCCACACAAATAACGACTGAGGCTGGATTTGAATTCAGATCTTCCGACTCCAAGGTGTGTGTTGTTACCTCTTCAGGTGAACCCATGCAGCCTCCTTCTCCTAGAAGCCTTGCCCTGAAAGGCTCTCCCTTCTTAGGAAGGAAAGAGTGATTTAATTTGATCCTTCTAGACAGCCCACTCCCAGAGTAAGTGGGGACCCTTGAATCCATGAAAAGGAAGCAAAGGAAAGTGGAGGACTAAAGGAGGCACTCAGCCTTATAATGTAACAAAGAGCCCTGGACTTGAAAGTCCTGACTGATATTTATTAGCTACATGACCTTGGGCAAGTTCACGTGGCCTTTTCAGGCTGCATTTCTTGACATGTAAAATGAGAGAGCCGAGCTAAATGATGTCTGAGGGTCCTTTCCAGGTCTAAATCCTGCGTTCCTTGCCAGTGTTGGAGCCTTGACCCAGGGACCTGAGCCCCAGTAACCTTGATCCTCTTCCCAAACTCAGAGACTCCCACTCTGTTCTTTTTCCTTTCAGCCCCATCCCTGGACAACTCTCTGACAAGCCTCCTGTGGAAAAAGAGAAGGGGAGATCCAGAAGAGAGTTTCAAGTACCCCATCTCTCAACCCCCCTCTTCTGGCCTTCTTGCTCCACCGCAGGGGAGTTTCCAAACGACTGAAAATAGCTTTAAATTAGGAAAAAGAGCTAAACTGCCAGGGTCCTTTGGTCTATTAAAAGCTGAGCAGAGGCCACTCAGCTCCCCTGGCTCCCCCTGGCTCCTGTCCGGCAGGGAGCGGTTTTGCATTTGAAGCCCTGAATGGCAGCTCCGCTAATTTTGAACAATAGTGCTGAGGATGAAAGGCGTTCGGCTGCCATCAGGGGCTGGGCCGTGTGCCGCAGGAACCAGGGCTGGCTAGCCAACCCCAGCTGTTTCCCTTTCAGCCACAGTCGGTGGGGAGAAGCATAGCTCTCCCCCTCTACCCGCTGGGTTTGCCAAAATTAGGAAGGATCTACTTGCCTGGGGACCTTTCATCCCCCCAGGTGGGAGAGTTGGGGGTGGGGTGGAAGGAGGGAGCTGCGTACACCTGTAAAGAATCTCCACTGCCCTCCTCTCTGGTGACATGAGTACTGCCCACCTCGGGCTGGGCAGGGGGGAACCAAGGCACAGGCTGGAGCCAGGGGTCAGGGGGTAGGGCGTTTCTAATGACTGGACAAAATGTGAATGTTGCCTTCATTCATTCAGTCATTCATGGAAGAAGTATAGAAACATCACACGGGTCCTGTAGTCAGACACCCGGGTTAGTTCAAGTCACCAGTACTGTGGCCCCAGGCCTGTTACTCCACCAGAGTCATATTATCTAACTGAAGTGAGTACCTCCTCTTCTCCAAGTTAAAAATGGGACCCATAATACTTGCATTGTCCTTCCTCCAAAGGTAAACCTTAACCAGCTATTATATTATGTCAGAGTATTTATTCACCTCCACTAATATACTTCTCTCCCACGGAGTGAAGATGATGCCTCATCCTTGTGGGCCTTGCTATCAGCCAGTGGCCACTGCAAGGGAAAGGCTTTGAGCAGTCTCCAGTGATGGACTCCCAATCTGTTGCCTAGTTTTATTCAAGCATTTTGTCATCACTTCCTGGATTTCAGGATCTTTGCTAGGTGCTGGGTATACAAAAGCAAAAATGAAAAATCCCAATTTCTGGTTGGAGAACATAACATATATGTAGATAAGAAAATATACCAAGTGAACACCAAGTAATTTGGGGGGATGGGTTGTAAGAGTGGGGAGTCAGGAAAGTCTGTGTATAGCAAGCAGCTGGTACTTGAAGGGAGTGAGGGATCTCAAGAGGTGGAGGTAAGGAGGGAGAACATTCCAGGCATGGGGAGGGTGGGGATGGGCCACCTGGGAAAAGATGTGGAGGTAGGAGATTAAACATCATGTATATGTATAACCGAGTGGGATAGTTTGGAGGGTGCTGGTGAAAGAAAGAAATATAAAACAAGTCTGGGGAAAGTAGACTGGTGCCAGATTATGGAGAGTTTTGAATGTTTAATAGAAGAACCCAAGCTTAGCTCATTTCAGCAGACTACACCTGGTCATAGAGAGATGCATTTTTACATAGCATATACACAGCATACATACATAGCAATATGTATGTTCCTGAAAACCATGGACTGATACTATCAATCAACCAATAAATCAATAAACATTTATTAAGCACCTACTATATGCCAGGCACTGTGTTAAAATCTAGGAATACAAAGAGAGACAAAAGGCAGTCCCTATCCACAAGGAGCTTACAATCTAATGGGAGAGACAATGTGCTTACAGTATAACTAGGTAATAATTAACAGAGGGAAGGCATTAGAATTAAGATGAGTTGGGAAAGACTTTGGAAAAAAGATGGATTTTGGTTGGGATATAAAGGAAGCCAGGGGTGTCAGCAGGCAGAGTGGAGAAGGGAAAGTGTTCCAAGCACAAAGGACAGCTGGAGAAAATGCCCAGAGCTGAGAGATGGAATATCTTGTTCATGGAACAGTCAGGAAGCCAGTCACTAGGTCAAAGACTAAGATGTAAGAAAATTGGAAAGATAGGAGGGGGTAGGTTTTGAAGGGCTTTGAATGCCAAACAAAGCATTTTATATTTGATTCTGGAGACAACAGGGATTCCCTAGAGTTTACTGAGTAGGGGTGGGGTGACGATCACAGAGGAGTCTGAATTTTGGAATACAGATATAATGAAACTCCTGACCTCAAAGAGTTTATAATCTTTTGTGGAGTGGGGGGAGTAACACAAATGCAAATAACTATTCTGCAAAGGGTAGAGAAATTAGGGAAACAGTGGGACTCATGCAAAGTACCACTTGACATCTGAGAAGGAAAGGAATGATTTTCACTGGGAGGGGTTCTGGGAATGGCAAGTGAAGGGAGGCTTTCTGGAGGATGTGATCTTGGAGGAAATAAGGGTGAGTGTGAGAAGGAAGAGAGTTCATTCCAGGCATAAGGGACAGCATGAGCAAAGGTACTGAGGTGGGAGAGGGAAAGACAAGTTTGGGGAGAGAGAATCATCCAGTCTGACTGGCACACCAGAGGAAAGTAGTATGAGAAGCAATGGCCACTTCACCCATGCAAGTTGGGGGAGGGAGAGTGCTCCATGCTGCATACAAAGTGCTTCTTTGACTTCTGATTGTCTGGGAGAATGTTGTAAGAGACTTGTATGATGTAAGAGACTTACTTGGGGGAGAGAGAGAGACAGAGAGACAGAGACAGAGAGAGAGGAAAGGAAAGAGGGAAAGAAAGAAAGAAAGAAAGAAAGAAAGAAAGAAAGAAAGAAAGAGAGAGAGAGAGAGAGAGAGAGAGAGAGAGAGAAAGAAAGAAAGAAAGAAAGAAAGAAAGAAAGAAAGAAAGAAAGAAAGAAAGAAAGAAGGAAGGAAGGAAGGAAGGAAGGAAGGAAGGAAGGAAGGAAGGAAGGAAGGAAGGAAGGAAGGAAGGAAGGAAGGAAAGAAGGAAAGAAAGAAAGAAGGAAAGAAAGAAAGAAAAAGAAAGAAAGAAAAACACAAGGAAACAAGGAAACAGAAGGAAACAAAGAAACAAACAAAGAAAGTCTGAATAGGACTGGAGCCCTCTGAGCCGAAGACACTGGTCCTATAACACTTTTGGCTGGTCCTATGATAGTTTTGATCTCCAGGGCTTGTGATTCTAGAGAATGCTGGGAGAAGACCTCCCTTGTGTGATCATTTCACTTCTAGTTTGAGCTGAGAGCTTATCTTCCTCCCAAATGAAGATCTCATTTACTCTTATGTATTCTCTGATACATTCTAGTCTATAGAACTTCTCCATTTTCTGTTTATTATTTTGCTTAGATAATCGGTTTACTCACTAGTCTCTCTATATAATGATCTTTTGTATAACTGGCTGGCCCACTTACAGTTTCTCTCCTGACTGCCTACAATATTCCATGTCCCATCTTTATGCCTTGGCATTGGCTGTCCCTTATATCTGGAACGTTGTAACCCCTCACCTCAGCCTCTTAGCCTCCCTGGCTTGCTTTAAGAATAAGCTCAAACATGATCTTCAGCAGACTTTTCTGATCTCCTCTGCTTCTAATGCCTACCACTCTCAGAATACTACTCTATATATCTTGGATATACCTGCCTATTTATTGTCTAACATTACAGTGTTTGCTATTTGGGAGCGAGGACCATATTTTGCCTTTCTTCATATTCTTAGTGCTTGGCACAATACCTGGCACATAGTAGGTGCTTAATAAATGCTTGGTGATTAACTGAATGATGAACAAAGCTAAGGAAAGGCTAACCTATCCCACAAGAGTGATAAGAGAACTGGCTTTTGTTATAAACCTATCATACATCTAGAGTTATTTAAGGCAGAATAGATTTAATTCTAGCCTCGTACCCCTCTTCAAGACTGGAGGAAAGGTTGTCATGCCTAAGGGATCCAGGACATTTCCTACCTTCCCACTCTCTCTTCTTTCTGCCCCCGAACAATTGTGCTGGGCATGCAAGCATTGCACTTTTCTTTTCTCTTCTTGTTTTAATAATACTTTATTTTCCCCAATTACACATTAAAACCATTTTAAACATTTTTTTGTTTTGTTTTGTTTTGTTTTGTTTTGAGTTCCAAATTCCATCCCTCTTTCCTTTCCCTTCCCTCCTCCCTCCCATGGACCATTTTTCTACTCTCTGAAAAGGTGGGCCATATCTCAGATCATATCCATTTCTGCCACCTTCAAACCATGTCTACCTATTTAAATAATCCACACACAGATGTATCTAACAGAGATAAGGCAGTAAAAGAAAGCTGGACTGTGGTGGAGCTACAATATTTGTACATAGAACTTCTATGCATTAAAGCAATGGGAAGCCACTGAAGATCTTTGAGTTGAAAAGTAACATGATCACATAAGCACCTTAGGAAGATTACTCAAGCAGTGGGTACTCAGGCACCCAAAACGCAACGGAAAAGTATATGATACATATGCTTATGTGCAAGGAGTGATATCAGGTAGATGTGTCAAACTCTACGCCCTCTAGGGGAGGGCAGCCCAAATCAGATTAAAATGTAATTGGGAATTTTTTAAGAAAATAAATAAAAATAAAATACTACATGGGAAATAAAATTTGTGGTTTTCTAAGTCAATATGAAGGAGGAGGGATCTGTTTCTGTTTGATCCCACTGACATAAAGGACAGATCACTGAAGAAATAAAAGTGTGGGAATGGAGGTAAATCAATCACGAGCAAGAAAACAGATGAACAGCTTCAGTTTCACTCTTGTACCTTCAAAATGTTAAAAGGCCCAGAGGAAGGCTTCTATTACAATGGGTCAATCCTCAGTAGCACGAGGACCTATGAGAGAATACAAGCAGAAATCCAACAGGATGAGAAGGCGTCAGTGGGCTGCAGTCCTGATCACTGGTGGAAACACTGAGATTACAGATACTGTGATGTATCAAAATATCCTACATTCTAAATCCTCAACTCTACTTGGTCTGATCCTCTCTCTGTCCCCTGAATGCTCCTTCCCATATCTATCTCTTTCCCCATTTTCAGCTAATCAAATATCCATTTTTTTTTTATTACCTAGACCAAATTCCATCTCCTCCAGGAAGTCTTGCCTGACCACATCAGTCCCCAGTAACTCTCCCTCTTCTGATCTGATATAATAGTATTTGCTGTCTATATCACTAATTGGCTATCGAACTAATTATTTTTATTTACTAACTATGCCACTAATTGGGAATTGAACTAATTATTTTTAATTTATTGTCTATGTCACTAATTAGGCATTGAACTAATTATTTTTATTTATTGTCTATGCCACTAATTAGGTATTGAACTAATTATTTTAAAATTTCATTCTCTATTTGAGCAGGAAGCTTAATTTTTTTTTGTCATTGGAGGGTCTTGTCTCTCCAACTAGATATGAGCTCCTTGAGGGTAGGATCATCTTCTACTTTGATGGATCCCTCACAGCACCTAGAACAAAACTGTCACAGAATACAAATCCACTGAATATTTGGTCTCCTTTTTTGGATCTTCATCCAGGCTCACACCCTCTTACTGTAGGTTTTCCACAAGTCTCTAATCTAGGCCGTCTATACTACCTCACTTGTAAACTCATCAGCTCCCATGGATTTAAATATCATCTTTATGCTAATGATTCTCATATCTGTCTATCCTGCCCTAACCCCTCTGCTGATATCCAGTCTTGCATCTCCAATCACCTTTCAGATATATCAAACTAGATGTCTAGTAGACATGTTAAATTCAATATGCTCAAAACAGAACTCGTTCTTTTTGTCCTAAACCTTCTTCCCTTCCAAATTTCCCTCTTATTGTAGAGGGCAACACCATCTTTCCAGTCCTCCAGGTTCATGACCTAGGTGCCATCCTCAATTCCTCACTATTTCCTACCCTTCTTGTCTAATCTGTTGCCAAGGTCTGATTTCACCTTCCCAACAGTTCTCAAATACAAGCTCTCTCTTCTCTGGTACTGTCATTACCCTGGTGCAAGCCCTCATCACCTCACGATTATATTATTGCAATAACTTACTGGTGGACCTGCTTACTATAAGTCTCTCCCCACTCTAATATATCTTCCATTTCACTGCCAAAATGACTTTTCTAAAGTACAGGTCTGAGCATGTCAACCCCCTATTTGATAAACTCTACTGGCTCCATATCACCTCCAGGATAAAATATAAAATCCTCTGTTTGGTATTCAAATCCCTTCATAACCCAGCTCCCTCCACACACAGCCGTCCAGTATTCTTATACTTTACTCCTCACCTCATGCTCTTGGATCCATCACTTGGCTCCAGGCATTTTCCCTGTCTCTGCCCCATGCCTAGAATGATCTTCCCCCTCACCTATGACTCCTGGTTTCCCTGTCCTTCTTCAAGGCCCAACTAAAATCCCATATTCTACAGGAAGCTTTTACCAACCCCTCTTAATTAAGGTATCCTCCCTTTGTTAACTTTTTCCTATTCATCCTGTACATCACTTGTTCGTATATATTTTGTTTGGATATTGTCTGGACTGTGAGCTCCTTGAGGGCAGAGAATGCCTTTTGCATCTTTTTGTATCTTCAATGTTTAGCATAGTGCCTGTCACATAGTAGGCACTTTGGATAGAAGCTTACTGACTGATTGACCAAGTAACTGATCTAGTGCCCATTTTTGGGTCTAGCACAATGAGATTCATCAAGGAGCCTGGGACAAGAGGTGGAAGCGCATACATGAGAGAAACAGGATACTGTTGTATAGTATAGAGGGCAAAAAGTCTCATTTCTAGTCCCCCCAATATAATTTCTCTCTTTGTCTCTCTGTCTCTGTCTCTGTCTCTGTCTCTCTCTGTCTCTCTCTCTCTCTCTCTCTGTCTCTCTCTCTCTCTCTCCCTTTCTGACTCTATATTTGTCTGTCTGTCTCTCTGTCATACACACACATATCATATAGAACATAATATGTACAGCTCTGTGTGACTACCAATTAAATTCAACATTACGTTATGTGACCTTGGACAAGTTACTTTAACTCTCTGGGTAAGGAACCCAAGAATTTTGAGGGGAAGAATTTTTTCTTTGACAAGAACTGCTGGAAAACCTAGAGAGCAGTGTGACGAAAAAAATATTTCAATCATTATCTTATTCCACATACCACAATAAGTTCCAAATTGATACTCAACTTGAATATAAATGGTCACATCATTTTTTAAAATTAGAGGAAAATAGATCAGGTATTTTTCATAACCATGGCAAAAAAGACAATTATTTTTAAAATGTATCTCATATTATTAATGGGTTTTGTTCTTACATCAAATCATTTCTGAATATAATCCATTCCTACTTCCTTACCCATCAAGTCATTCCTGTAACAAACACTTAAAAGGAAAGGAAAAAAATTAAAGACAACATTGAAGATATCTAATAGTATATGCAATATTATCCATCTTTAGTCCTATACCTCTGCAATAAAGGGAGAGAAAGATATTTTCTTAACTATTCTCCAGGGAAAAGCTTGGTCTTATAATTATGCAATATTCACATTCATCTTTTTGTCCTTTCCATTTTCATTGCTGAAGTAATTATATTTATGGTTTTATAGTTCTTATTTCCTTCTGTATCCGTTCATGTAATTCTTCCCATGCTTCTCTGAATTCTTCATATTCATTTCTCATGGCATAGTAATATTCCATTAGAGGGGGCAAATCTTTACCTAAACAAAGGATGGAGGAGATCATAAAAGATACAATAGATAATTCCAATTAGATGAAATTGAAAAGCTTTTACAAAAACAAAAGCAACACTGTTGTGACAAGTAGGGAAACTGTCAACTGGAAATTAAGTATCTGTGATAAAGGTCTGAGATTTAAGATATATGAGGTAATAAACAAGACCAAGAACCATTCCTCAGTAAAGTGGTTATAGGACACAAGTACATAGTTCTCAAAGGGAAATTTCCAAAGCATTCAGAATCACATGAAAGACCTTTCCAAATCACTAATAATAATAGAAATGAAAATCCAAATAATTCTGAAGTTTTACTTCACACTTAGCAAATGGCAGATTTAGAACTAGTCAAAATTGGAAGGGATATAGGAAGACATATACTAATACCCTGTTGGTGACACTGTGAATTGGAACAACTGTTCCAAAAAGAAAATTGAAATTATGTTTTTAAAAGAGTAAGATTAAAATGTCAATGCTTTTTAATCCAGAGATTTCATTACTATACACACATACGTATACCCACGTGTATTTATGTATGCATATGTGTACGTATACACACACATATATATATATGCATATACGCACATATACCCCAAGTAGGTCAAAGATAGAAAGAAATGTCCTAAATACACCAAAATATTCACAGCAACATTTTTTGTGATAACAAAGAACAGAAAACAAAGTATATGACCACTGGGGAACAGCTAAACAAATTGTAATACATGAATATAATGGAATTTTTTTGTACTATAAAAAATTATGAAAATGTCAGGTGTGGTAGTACATGCCTATAATCCCTCCTACCGAAGGAAGGAGAGAGACTGGTGGGTCAAGTGTGGGAGTTGTGAGCTATTATAGGATTAAAGCTCATCAGGTGTATGCAGGAGGGGAACAAGCCACCAGCTTTCCTAAGGAGGGGCTAACTGACCCAGTTCAGGAAAACAGAGCACGTCAAAGCTTTTGTGTTGATCAGTATAGGAATGAGGTTCTTCAGTGGCTGCTGAACTTCCAGCCTGATGAGATGGGAGGACCCAGTCTACAAAACACTGATGAATATGAAGACCTCAGAGAAGTGTGAGAACATAGAGGAACTGGTTCAGAGTAAAGTAAACAGAACAGGAAAACAATCTATACATTGATTAGAACTATATAGATAAAAAGAACTAAGAAATGGGAAGGAAAGGGAAAGGGAAGGGGATGTTGTGTAAATACAATGGCTAAGCTCAACCCTAGAAAAGAGATGAGAAAACATACACCCCTTCCTTCATTACAGAGGTGTTGGGCAATGGACATGGAATATTGCATGTCTAGTTGCTAGGTTGGTCGCTTTTGCTGTACAGTGTTGTTTCTTCTTCTTTTTTAATCTTTGTCGCAAAGATAGCTTAATGGGACACATTTGGAAATGAAGGTGAAATGTAAACAAATGGCATCAATTTAAAAACAGAGAGTTAGTGTCCAGGATAAGGGAAGATAATAATTGGGATACAGCCTGTTCTAGTTAGAGTACTGGCCAGGTAGGTGCGAAGTGGATACAATGCTGGGCCTGGAGTCAAGACGACTCATCTTCCTGACTTCAGATCTGGCTTCAGACACTTACTAGCTATGTGACCCTGGACAAGTCACTTAACCCTGTTTGCCTCAGGAACCTCATCTGTCAAATGAGTCAGAGCCACTCCAGTAGCTCTGCCAAGAAAACTCCAAAGGGGGTCACCAAGATTTGGACACCACTGAAACAAATGAGCAACGACGCCAGTTAGACATCTGATGTCTTGTGTTCAGTTCTGGGCACGATGTTATAGAAAAAATAAGCATAAGCTAGAACACGTCCAGAAGGCAGTATCCAGGGTGTGGAAAAGATTGGAGAATATGCCAGACAAGGATAAATTCATGGGATAGCAGATTTAGAGCTAGAGATTTAGATCACAGAGCTGGAAGGGTCCTTAGCAATGATCCAATCCCCTCATTTTCCAAATAAGGAAACTGAGACCCGAAGGGGATCAGTGACCCAGGGTCATATAGCTAGTAAGTATCTGAGGTAGGATTTAAATCTAGGTCTTTTTGATTCTAGGACAGGGGATCATTTTGGAGGTCATGGTCTCTTTTTGCTGTCTGTTCAAGCCTATGGCCCCCTTCTCAGAATGTTCTAAAATGTAAACACTAAAATGCATGGAGTTACAAAGAAAATCAAAGGTCAGTAAAAAATAAAGCTATCCAAGTTCACAAATTTCAGGAAACCTACACCTCAGGTTAAGGATGCCCTGCTGTAGGAACAATATTCTATCCACTACACCAGGTTGTATCTCTCCCAGTTAAAGGAACTGAATTTGATAGCCTGGAGAAGAGAATTCAATTATTGGGAGGACTATCGTGGGGAGGAGAGGATGACTTGTCCTGTTTGGCCCCAGAAGGCTAAATCAGAAACAGCGGGCAAATTTGGGATTGATATAAAGAAAAAGCTCCTAATAATTAGATCTGGGTCAAAGTAGATTGGATTAACTCAGAAAATAGTGAGATTTCCCATCACTGGAGCTTTCAAGCAGAGATTGGATGGTCGCTGACCAGAGATAAACAAGAGTGGACTCTTGTTCAGGTATGACCTCTAAAGTCCTCCCTGATTCTAAGATTCTGTACATTGAGATTCTCTCACCAAGCCCCTTCTAGGTCTAAGATCTATGATTTCTATGGCAAACAGCCCAGGCTGGAGGGGAACACCAGCAAAGCTGCCTTCTGCCTTCCCAGTTGAGAGGCTGCCACCATGGAAAGAGCCACACGTGGTCCACCTTAAGGCAGCCTGGCTCCACCTGATGCCAGACCTCCTGCAGGAAGCAATACAATCCACTTCTGAGTATCCCTAATTATTCAAAATTTCTGTGGCATGTTAGGCCAAAACACACTATCCTGACATTTCTACTTTCTTGTCCTACTTTTGCTTTTTGGGGTTAGTTCATTTTAGTGAGCACTTATTAAGCACCGAGAGTATCATTGGATCATAGATTTAGACCTGAAATGGATTCCAGAAGCTATCTAGTCCAGTTCTCTCATTTTGTAGCTAGCACACTGAGACCTAGAAAGATGGGCCTTTCCCAAGGTTATACAGGCACCAAGTGACAGAGGAAGGTCCTCTGCCTCCAGAGCAGTGTTCTGTATCATGCTGCTACTCTACATGTAAGCGCCTGGGGTGGGCACTTGGGACACAATGATAGAACCAAAGTAGACCCTGCCCATTGAGTCACTTAGACCTAAATCTGTATGGCAGATGCATCCTTCAGATATCCAGAAGCCAACTTTTTCTCCATGTTTTCTGTACTCCAGGCTAAACATCCCACTTATCTCCAACTGTTCCTAATATGGCAGAATTCCTTTACCATCTTAATCACTCTACTCAGGGACAGGCACTAGTTAGATCTCCCTCTTAAAGTAAGAGGCTTCAGAATTGAGATAATCCTCTAGATGTGGTCCAACTTGTAGGGAGGACAATGGCATAAATCCCTCCTGTGAAAGGATGTCTTCTCCTTTACTTGTGAAATTGATTTTTTTCAAAGAAAAAAAATTCCATTTAAAATCCATCCTGTTAAATAAATTCAGTCCAATTTTCCAATCTGTCAAATTAATAACTGCAATAATAATAGCAATTGGCATTTACATAGTTCTTTAAGGTTTATAAAGAGCCTTGCCTGTCTCATTTTATTTTATACATTATTATTATTCCCACTTAAAAGATAAGTATTATTTTCCCCAATTAATGGATGAGGAAACTGAGGCTAGGTGATTTGAACAAGGCCACACAGCTAGAAAGTATCTGAAGATAAATTCAAACTCACACCTCCCTGACTCCAACTCCAGTGCTTTATCCACTTGCACCACACTGTCTTCTAAGATCTTTGTTTGCATCCCTTCCAGTTTATGTCATCCACAAATGTAACAAACAGGTCACCTAGGCCATTTAATTTATAAACATTTTTAACAAAATAGAGTTAAAGAGAGAGGCTGAGGCCCGGAATTTGCAAACTGATTTTACCTATTTTCCTCATTTGATCCTTACCACCCTGTAAGGTAGAAGTTAACATTATCCCCATTTTACAAGTGAGAAAACTGAGGCTGAGGTGTAATTTGCCCAGAGTCACACAGCTAATAAGTGGTCTGAGGTCCAATTTAAATTCAAGTATCCTTGACACCAGCAGCCTAGAGACCTCCATCCAATATGATATTAATCCATTCAATCACAATATCATAGATTTAGAGCTGGAAAGAACCTTTGAGGCTATTCAGTCCAACAAAGTATGGACTGGAGAGCTCAAGAAAGCTGATTGTTAAATTTTCAGTGTGAGAATTTACAGCTCGGAAATCTACAAACACTACAAATCAGGCTTGACTTATTTTGCTGATTGTCCTGAGTTGACTTAAGAAAGTGATGGAGAAGATGTTAATAATTGCAGATTACACTTAAAAGTGTGTCCTGAGGTTGTTATACACTTCCTAAAACACTCTGGAATCCAAACCACTCATTTTACAAAGGAGAAAACTCAACTGATTAGCCCAAGATCACACAGGTAGGAAGCCAAACAATCAGTGAATCTCAAGTCTTTATTTATTGTCTGCTTTATGCCAGGCACTGTGCTAAATACTGGAAATACAAACATGAAGACTGAAACAATCCCTACTTGCAATGAGTTCACATACTGAGGGGGAATAATAATGCAAGTATGTATAGTTGATATCATGTTCCTTTCTTCACAATGGGTGGGGAGGGAGAGAATTTGAAACTCAACATTTTAATTAGTTAATTTTTTAAAATAATAGTAAGTGACCAAGTTTCCAGATGTAGTTGTTCACTCAGCTGCAAATGTGTCCAACTATACTATCGCCCAGGTTTCATTTCTTCATCTTGTCTACAACGATATCTCAAAAAGATTTATCATATGCTATAATGGAATCCAGATGGATTATGTCTATTTCCTTCATCTACTAGTCTAATGACCACATGAAACAAAACAAAACAAAAAAATAGACCATCTCTCTCTCTCTCTCTCTCTCTCTCTCTCTCTCTCTCTCTCTCTCTCTGTCTCTCTCTCCACTTAACCCCCACCTCTCTATCTCTCTCTCTCCTTACCCCCCCAACCTCTCTATATGTGTGTATGAAATCATTTTGAAAACCAGAAGGCTCTACAATCTGTGTTGAACAGCTCTATGATGCCTCAGTTTCCCATATAACTAGCCTTGCTTCTTCACAGGTCTAGGATGATAACAATGACAACAGAAAGACATTGGTCTTTTAGAGCATGCTAAAGTTTGGGGGAAAGAGGAGAAACAAAGGAGGAAAACACTGTTGTCCAGGGTGGATGGGGTAATGATAACTGATAACAGACAGAAGGAAGGTGGGCTCAGATCTTATCTCAGTTCTGTTTTCTCTGCAGAGGAGGATGACCTTTGCATTAGAAACGATGAAAGAAAAATGGCCAAGGGGTAGCTAATACCTGAGACAATAAGGAGATAATATGAGAATAGAGATAGACCCTTGATTTATTCAAATCAACTGGTACAGATGACCTAAATGACTAGTACTGAAAAAACTAGAGGATGTGAATGCTGATATTTGAAAAATATCTGTGATATTTGAAAAATCATAGAAAACATAACAGATTCTGAGGATTAGAGAACAGTAAACATTGTCCCAATTTTCCAGCAAAGGGAAGAGATCTGCAAACCATAAGCTGGCAAACTTGACTTCTATTCCTGAGAAAAGTCTAGAAGGAGTTGTTAAAGAGATGGTTAGTAAACATTTAGAAAAGTAGGCAGTGATTCCAGAGAGCCAACCTAGCTTCAAGAATAGATTAGACCAGACTAACCTTATTTCTTTTTTTAACAAGATTCCTGAGCTAGTAGATGAGGGAAATTCTCTAGATGTGGTCTACTTAGATTTTAGCAATCATTTGATAAAATACCTCGTGCTACTCTCATGGAAAAGACAGAGAGATATGGATTGCATGATGAACCAGTTCAATTCAAGGTCAGTCTCGAGTAGTTGTTAAGTAGTTCAGAGTCAGCGTGGTAGGAGGTCTCCAGTGGAGGATGCCAGGGTCATGGAATTTGCCTTGTGGTGCTTTATCAGTGTCTTAGAGGCATAGACGGCATGGTCATCACATCTGAAGATGACACAATGCCAAGAGGGTTGACTAACACACTGGAGACAGAATTAGCATTCAGAAAGATCATGACAGGCCAGAATGTTGGGCTTAATTGAAAAACATGAAATTCAATAGGGGTAAATCTAAAGTGTCACACTTGGGTTCTGAAAATCAACTTCATAAGTAAGTGGTTGGATAGTTATTTGTCTGAGGAAGATCTTGGGGTTTTAATGAACCACAAGTTCAATGTCAATCAGGAGCGTGATGAGGAAACCCAAAAAGCCCATTAGAACTTGAGCTACATTGAGAGGCATAGCTTCCAGGAACAAGTAGATGATAATGTGATCTTTGATCTGTCCTGATTGGATATCATCTAAAGGATGGACTGGGATCAGTTCTGAGGATCAAAGTTTCTCCAGGACATCAACAAGCTGGATGGTATTCAGTGAAGAGCAATCTGGTGGAAAAGAGATTAGATTTGTCCTGGTTGGCTCCAGAAGGCAGAATGAGGAATGATAGTTAGAAGTGACAAAAGAGGCAATTTCGACTTGATGTCAGGAAAAAACAAACAAGTAAACAACACTTGTTTATAATTAAAGCTGTCCAAAAGTAGGTAAGATTCAATTCCTTTAAAATATGCAGAAGTGGAGGACAGCTAGGTAGTGCAGTGGATACAGCACCAGCCTTAGAGTTAGGATCTGAGTTCAAATTTGGCCTTAGACACTTAGTAGCTGTGGTACTCTGGGCAAGTCACTTAACTCTGATTGCCTGGGGGGTGGGGGGTGGGGAAGATATACAGAAGTAGATGGTTGTTGAAAATTCATCCACTGCTAAATTCTATTTTTAAAAATTATATATTTATTACTTCATTTATTCTTCACAACAACCCTATGAGGTAGCTTCTATTATTAGTCCCATTTTACAGCTGAGGAAACTGAGGTTTGGAAGGACAGAAATTTTAAAGATATAATAGCTGTGTTCAAGTAACTGAAAGGCTATGCAATTAATCAATTCACAAGCACTTACTAAGCCCCTGTGTGCCAGGCATTATGCTGAGAGATGGGAGATTCAAAGACAAAAATGTAACAATCTTTATTTTCAAGGAGCTTACAGGGAAACATTTATGTGCTAAGCACAGTGCACTTAAACTATATACAAAGTAGATGAAAGAGATAAGGGGAGGGAAGGTAGTATCAGTTGAAAAGATGGGGAAAGGCAGAAGGTGTAGCTTGAGCTGAACTAGGAAGGAAAGTAAGGATTCTAAGGAACAGAAGTAAAGAGGGTGTACATTCCAGGAACTGAGGGTGGGGAAGGGGACTGCCTATACAAAGATGGAAGACAGAGATGTTACATGTGACAAACAGCAAGAATGCCAATTTGGCCAGTTCGCACCAAGTGTATATAAAAGGGAACAATATATGAGAATCCTGGAAAAGTAAATTGGAGGGAGGTTGTGAAGGGCCTTGAATGCCACCCAGAAGAGTTTGTATTTGTTTCTGAAGGTCAATAGGGAGCCAGTAGAGTCCCCCCTAGGGGGATGCCACAGTCAGGCCTCTATTTTAGAAATATAGCTCACTTTGGCAGCTGTATGCAGGAGGGAGAAACTTGAAGCCATAAGAATCATTAACAGGTTACTAAGAGAACTTCTCTAGGATGAGGACTTGAACTAAGGTGGTGGTCATGTGAGTAGATAGAAGGGGATGGTTGGGAGAACTGTAGACATGGCTATTCATCTGGAAGTAGAAATAGACAAGATTTGGCAACTGGTCAATTACTGGGAGTGAGGAAGAATGATGAGTGGAGACTGCCTGGATGGTGTGAACCTTGGTGAGAGGAAGGTCGGTGGTACCCTAGACAGAAACAGGGAAGTTTGAAACAGAGGTGGGTTTGGGAGGAAAAGATAATAAGTTCTGTTTTGGAGAAGCTGAAATTGAGATTACTGTGGAACATTCTGTTGGCAATGTCCAGTAGGCAGCTGGTGATTAAGTTCAGAAGAGAAACTAAAGCTGGACCTACAAATCTGAGACTCATCTGCAGAGAGGTGATCATTGAATCAATGGGAGCTAATGAGTTCACCAAGTAAGGAGACAGAGAGAGAAAAAGGAAGAGAGCCCAGGACAGAGTTTTGGGGGAACAGCCACATTTAAGGGATTCCAGCATAGGACAAGGAGAAGAAATAGCTTGAGGAGTAGGAGAACAAGTGTGAGAGACTGGCTAATTTAGAGACTGGCTAAACTCATTCTACTTGGCCCCAGGGGGCAAAATTAGGAGCAGTGGTTATAAGGCACTTTTCACTTGCTATACAGAAAAGTTTTCTAAGAATCAGTACAATTCTGTGAATGAGATGGGCTGCCTCAAGGAGCTAATAATAATTTTTAGAGTTTATGACACTTTCTTAATTAGCTTTCAAAGTAATCTAATCCTCCCATTTGCAGATAGGAAAACTGAGGCTCAGAGAGGGAAAGACTGGCCCACCTAGGGGATTCCTCATTACTGAGAGGCTATTATGACCACTTGCCTGGGATGTTCTTGAGGGTGTTCCTGTATGGGTATAGGCTTACCTCTGGGATCCAGAAACCTCCCCATATGAGATCTTAGATCTCTGTGAAATATATGACTGCCTGTCTCAGAGGCTGGGAAGTTCAAGGTCCCTGCACACTCATTTTGAACTGTAAATAAGGAAGTGTTGCTCTGGAACTCACTTAAAGGGTTCCCTTCATTGGGAAGGATTGACCTAACCATCCCGACCCAACCATCCTGACCCAACCCCATGGCCATACCTAGGCACAAAGCACAGTCATGCTCAGTCACAAGCAGGAAAGGTGAGTTCACCTACAGGCTGGTCCTCAGAACCCATGCTTTGAGCCACCACAAGCACACAGACAAATACATCACACACACAAGCACATCTCACACACACACACACACACACACACACACACACACACACACACACACACCCTGCATGGTCATGCAGGCACCCAGAGAATATAATCCCTCTCGCACAATTTCTTGCTAGAATATTTTTCAGCGCAGAAAATGAACCATTATTAAAACATCACCGCGACCAGCCGGGAAAAGTCATTTGCAGCAATTTATATCGTGTCACTGAGGCTGCTGAGAGGAAACAGGAGAAGAGAGGGATTTAAGGACTTGGTGAAAAATCACATTCCATCAGAGGGAGAACAGATGGGTATTTTTTCCCCACCCTTTTCCCTGGCTCAGGCTCAGAGTCAGGAATCTTAAATCAGCTGCAGATTTGATCTTCGTTTCATTTTCTGTGGGGTGAATCTATGGCCAAGGAGAGCCCAGTCAAGCCAGGCCTCAGGTGAATGTGACCAGGGCAACTTACTGATGTCCCCATCTCCTCTCCAACACCCTTTCTTGCAGCTTGCCCCACTCTTGAGATTTATACTGCTTTACTTCCCCTCTGTCTGGTTTCATCTTCTCCATCACATCTCATCCAGACATCCACCCAGACCCATTTTACCATCTGCTTACCATCCCTGCCCTGCTTCTCTTTCCCTGGACCTCTCTCTCTGTTCCCTTCCCTCCCCTTCCTGAAAGAAGCGAATCCATTCATCTTTAGAGCCTGAGCCAAAGGGCCCAACCCTGCTGATTGTTGGCTGAGTACAAATCAGACCTTCTAGCCATCTCAACCAGACCATTCTTCTTCTTCATAGTCATTAACCTCTTCCCCTTATACATCCCTCCTTTTCTAACCACCACTCCCCTTAAGGTCTTATCCTACCCTGTTGTGGGGTTTCTTAAGCTGAGGAACCACAGATCTGATCAATTTCAAGGGATCCCTGAACTTAGATGGGAAAAAAAAAACTACATCATTATTTTCCTTAACCTCTTACAAAAGCGTAGTGTTTCCTTACATTAGAAATTTTTTAAAATGCTATTCTGAAGAGTCTGATGACTTCACCAGACCTCCAAAAGGATTTGTGACACACAAACAACTCTGCCCTATTTTAACATAATCTCCTTGAGAGCAAAGACTGTGTCTCTTTTTATATTTGTAACCCAGGTGCTTAACGGAATACCTGACACATAAGAAGTGCTCAACCAATTTTTTTTCATTCATTCATTCCTTCATTCATTCATTCTTCCATTCCCTTAATCTAGCTCCCTGTCATCACAGAAGTCCTAAGCAACTCTAATATATTCTAGAGTTGAGCTATGAAGCTCAGACCTTAGAACTCTCTTAAACAATTCAATTCAATAACCATTTATTAAGTGCCTAGAATGTGCTAGTTGCACAAATAAAAATGAAAATACTGCCTGTCCTCAAGGAACTTATATTTTGCCATGTTTGTCAGTACCAGTCAAGGCAGTTCCCAAGTTACCATCTTAGTCTTGAATGAGACTACACCGAAGGCCTAGACCTGGGTTCTTAACATTCCCCCTTGTTCCTCTGACCTTGACTCCGTCCTCCATCCTGGAGGCATGTTTATTTGTCCTCAACATTCCTGAAAAAAAGAGACCATCAAAAGACTTTCATGGCTCCCTACCAAGAGGCAGGGTCTAGCCCTAGGGTCTCTCCCTTCTTCTAACTGGCTGGTCCCTAGGTTATGGGACAGAGCAGCAAGGTAAAAGCATTGGTAACCTAATCACTCAGCCCAAGAAAGACTGGGAGTTGATAAAGACAGAGGGGGTACAGAATCCCAATAACTCCTGAAGGAAGGCAAATTCCCTCTATAGAGTGACCTCTGGGTTCCCTCAAGCAGGGAGAGAAAACAGGGAATTTCCCCCCCTCCCCCCATCTTTTCATCCTCAGCAAAGTCCTCCCTCCACCAGGGGAGAAGCTCCCCATACTTTCCCTAGGGGCCCAACAAGGCCCTTCCCATCCCTATCTCAGCCACTACTTCCTATAAACAGGGCTCTTTAATCTCTATCCTATACATTATCCCCTTTCCTTCTCTACTTCATGTTAGCTGGCTAGTCACCTGCCTCCAGATTTTGCTTCAAGGCATCAGGGTGAGGGATGTTAGAGTGGGCTAGGATGTGACATGGATTTCCCCTAGAGCAGCAGAGATGGATTTTTTTTCCTTCCATTTATTTCAGCAGCCCACCCCATCCCCCTTCACTTCCAGGACACATATAGTGACCTAAACCCTTTTAGATGGTAAGTCATTATGCTCCTTGTATTTGTCATATCAAGCAGTCACAAGCAGAAACGAATTACATCCAGGCATTTGAGTATAGTTGTGTTCCCATATGCCTGCGTGTCCATGTATACACACACACACACACACACACACACACACACAAACACACACTCATGCAGGCACCCAGAGAACACAGCCCTCATATTTCCTTCATACTCTCATATTCTGTAACATATTGTGTAACATCTACTAACATCTCATATTGCACAACATCTACTAAATCTCCAACACTTTCCCTACTCTGCTTGGGCTTGCAAATTTCCAGTTTTTTGGTACTGATTTCTAGGTTCTCCATCATTGCCCACCCCCTTGTCCACCTCCTTCAATGTATCAGGAACAGAAAATTCTGTTACTCTGCTCTACCCTCATCCCCAACTAAGCCCCACCTGTGTGCCAGATAGCCTGTCCTCCTCCAGAGCTGATCAGAAAAAAGCCTATGGCAGGAGGAGGTCTGAGTGGCTCCAGGCTCATTAGCTCTTCAGTGGTGAATGCTCCAGCCATGCATGTCAGGAAAGTGTGGATCCCCCACATCTCCCCGACGAGTCCCCAAAGTCTCTTCCCAGTGACACACCCTTGCTTTACGGTCAATCTTCTGAACACAGGCTCACCATAAATGATTTGCACTCATAGAATCCATTCCTACGCTTCAGCCCTGGCCCTCTCCTCTCCTCACATCACAGCTTTCCCCTCTCCTGATCTTTCCCTCCTTCAGACTCCACAGCACTCCCTTCCAAGGTAACATTTTCCCTCTCAAGCTCTTTTTGTCATCAGATTGTACCCAATCCTTTCCTGCCCCCTCCAACTCTCCACCTCACTCTCTCCTGGACTTGCAGAGCTCAGAGCAAGAGAGCAAGATCTTCCTATTCTCCCCCATCTCCAAACAGCCTCCTACCTAGGAAGACAATAGAATTAGGGGCAGGAAAATTCGAATAGGAATGGGTGGGGGAAGGAGGAATGGGATAAAGAAAGGAGAGGAAGGGAAAAGAAGAGAGAAAGAGGAAAGGGGATGGAGAGAAGGGAAGGTTAGGATTAGAGAGGGAGAGAAAAGGGGAAAGGAAGAGAGGAAGGAGAGCTTCTATCTCCACTTTACTTTATCCCTATTTCCCTCCTCATCCTCTCTTCTCCCTTTCCCATTTCCTCTTCCATTTCTTCCCCTCCTTACCCTGCTCTTCCTACTTACCTCTTATTCCAACCATTCCCCTGTCCCAAACACTTACTAATTTCTTTGATTATCAATCCCTCTACAGCATCCCCTGGCTGAGCTCCCTTAACTTTTCTCCTTCTGGCCCAGCCTGCCCCTCACAGTTAGCACACTCGAGTGAAGAAGCCCCTCTTGGCCTCTCTCATCCAGGTGCAGAACACTTACCTGGTGGCCTGGGAGTAACAACCTATCAGCTCCTGGACACTGAAAAGGGAAGAACATTACAGAGAAAGGGGGACCCAATCTGTTGGGAAGAGGGTGGATTATAGATTTGGAGCTAGACAGGAACTTTAGGAGCCACAGAGTCCAACACCCTCATATTTTACATATGAAGAAACTGAGGCACAAAGAAGTTTAATTGGATTTCCCAGACACACAGCTTGTAAACAGCATTCAAACATAGGTCTTTCCTGACTCCAAGTCCAGTGACCTCTACAAACCATGCTGTCTCTCAAGCAACACCTGGGTGACAGAAGAAAAGATTAGGGGGAGGGGTATCCAAGGTGTCTAGGAAGTCTCCAAGACCTAAGGAACTGCATTTCCCTCAGACCCTTGGTAGTTCTAGCTAGCTGCTTTGACCTCCAGTCTTCTGACAAAGGCCTCTACCATAAACTGATTCCCTTACTGGTAAATGGGAACACAAAACTTCTTTGGAAGGAGGGGGAGAGACAAGCTGAACTTCCCCCTCTATCATCTTCAGCTAAGGAGTTACACACAAAACCTGAACCTGGGCAGGCAAGACAGATGGATTCCTTTAATCCTCTTTTCTCCCCTTCCCTGAGTAGAGAAGGGAGATGCAGAAGGTCTTTTGTGTTACCCCCTCACCCCCGCACCTCCACTGTCCCCACTCCATCTTTCCTTCTCTTCTCCATCACCCCTCTCCTCTCCTGTCTTCTTTCACCTCATGTCCTCTCCTCATTTGCCTTTCCCTCTCTCTCCTGCATCTGGATCCTCCATCCCCTCTCTCCCTTTTTCCTTCTTTTGCCCTCATTTCCTCCTCCTCCTTCCTTCTTCCCTTCTCTCTTGCCTCCTCTGTCCTTTCTCTCCCACCCATCTTCTCTTTTCCTGTTTCCTTCCACCTCTCACTTCACTGCCTTATTCCCCTCACTCTTGCTCAGATCTCTATCTTTTCTTGCCACTTCTCCACTTTATGCTCCCCCTTCTGTTATGTTCTTTCTCTTCTACTTCTCCTCTTTTCTTCCTTTCACTTTCTTTTCCCTTCCTCCTCCCAAAATTTTACCCCTCTCCCAATCTTTTTCTCGTTACCCTCAAATTCTTCCTTCTTCCCCCTTTCCTCCTCTCCTTTATCCTCTCTTAGCTCTCTCCTTCCCCATTCTCCCCTTTTGTCTCCTCCCTCTTTATTCGTCTTCCTCCCTCTTCATCTTTTTACCTTTCACCTCCCTGTTCATATTCCCCCCTCCCCTTCATTCTCCCCTTTCCATCCCCATCCTTCCCTTTCTTCCTTTAGTCTTTCCCCACTTCCCATCCACACCCCTCCTCCTTCCCAGTCTAACCCAGGCCTGTACACTTGCGCACTCTCAAGCTTGTACACGGGGGTTGGGCAAGGAGCACGAGGCGCGCCCGCGTGGGGCGTTCAGCTTCTCTTTGCACGCGTGTGCACGCGTGTGCACAGCCTGTGCTGGCCGAGACGCTGGTCCACAGCCTGCTTGCGGATTACTTGCTGCTGCTGCCCCGGCAGCGTGTGGATCTGAGAGGAATGGGACGGGAAAGCGCTCAGGGCTCGGGGGTCGGGGGTGGAGATCGTCCTGGCTAGCTTCTGGAGCCTCTCCAGTCCAGGCTTTGGACCTCGGGAGGGAGGGGCCTACGTTAATGCTTTCAGCTGCTTCCCTAGGACCCCGCTGCATTCCTTCTCTTGCCTCCTCCCCCCCCAATTTTTGTAAAACCCAGGAAGGGAAGGACCCCACAGGCACTGGAAAGCGATCGTCCTCTCACTCCCCTGGCAGTATCTGTTTCCGTTGCCTTCTCTTCCCAATTCCTGCTGTTCTAGTCTTTGGATCTGCAGAGAAAGATGGGCTCCCTCCCTTCCCTCCTCCATCCCCGCCTCTTCCCTTCCCCACCTCCCCCCACCCCCCGCCCCTGCAAAATAAACTTTTCCAGCTTCATGGGAATCTTGCCTTACACTGACTGGGGAAGGGGATGATTAACACCTTCGGGCGAAGGCCCCCTTCAGGACAGTAGTACTTTGAGAGCTGGGTGTTCGAGATGAGAGCAAGAACGATCTACACTGAAACCTTAGTAGGAGGAAAAGACCCTGCCCACTGTAAAACCCTGAAGAAAAACTACAACTCCCAGCATCCCCTGGACTACAGTTATTAGGTTATTATTTTTTTTCCGTTCTATTCTGGACTCCGAGGTCACTGGAAGCAGCTTCTGGAGTCTTAAATTTGGGGGCACTGAGGATAGGGGGGCTGACTGGGAAACTCCTACAGACGTATGGAATGGTTATTACCCTCTACAGGATCACGGAGGATCTCAGAGCACGCTGCCAACCTAACAAAAGGGAAACTGAGGCTACAAAAGAGAAGAGGATCTCTCATAGACACACACACACACAGACACACACACACACACACACACACACACACACAGTATATTGAATAGAGATAGACCAGAAACTGAATCCAGGCCTCTCACCATCTATATTTCCATCTGTAAAATATAATCTTTGTATTACCTACCTCACAGGATTACTGTCAGTGAGGAAAGTGCTTTGTTCATCTGAAGTGTTTTCTGAAACTAGTGATTAGCAGTAGTAGTAGTAGTAGTAGTAGTAGTATTTGCTGTTTCTTTCCCCATCCCCCAGTCACAACAGGGCCGAGCCAGGTCATACCTGGCTCCTGTGATCAGAAGGGAGATGGAAAGGAGCTGGGTGAGATAGGGAGACTCTCCCTTCTGCTTTGAGATTATGAAAGCACAGCTTGAGAAAGATCCTTTGGAACAAGGGAGAAGACCTGACCAAGGTCTTCCCTCCCCCTAGTCAGTCATTCAATAAGTATTTATTAAGTACCCACTATGGGAAAGACTCCAAGGCATCCTGGCTTTCCAGGAACTCCCAGTTTAATGGGAGGAAAACAGGAAAATATGTACAAACAAGACATATACAAGATAAATTGAAAATAATCAACAGAGAGAAGGAAGAACAGAGAAAAGACAGGGTTGGAGGAAAGTCTCCCTTTGCTCGTGTTCAAACTATTGCTCTAATTCCCTGTCGCCCTCCAACCCTAACCCTACTCCTGCCTCCCAGATTCTATACCCTATGTTAAAAATTAGAAACTGGAGCATGGAATCGCAATAACGTACAAAGTTAGGACCAAGAATCAAACAAAGCCAGGTGTCCTAACTTCCCTGTCTTTTCCTCACCCTTACTCCTTCCAGTTCCAGGTGGCACTGTTGCCCCAGGGCAGCATACTCCAAGTCGGGATTTGTCTCAAACCCTTAGTTTTGCCCGGAGAGTGCTACTCAGGCACCTAATCCCACACCTCCAATCCAGGTTTTAAGGGATGCTCAACGTTCTAAGTGTTAGCCGCCCCCAAAATTATGTGCATCCCTACTCCCACCACCTCCCACTGCAAGCTAAAGCCCTCAAGGAAAAGATTGAGCAGAATATCAGTCCCTTCCCTGGATATCCAGACCTGGTTTTGCACTGTTCCCCTCCCCCAAGTCTCATATTCTCTCTCTATTACCCCGACCTAGCTTTGTCCCTGTCCTAGGTCGTCTGTCTTATTTCCCACTGGTCGCCAGAACTGCCTGCTCCAGGTGTAATGAAATCCATCTTGTGTTTTACCTTCTGCTTCTGTTACCTAGGTCCGCAGGCGATATGGGCTCCCTTCCCCCGGGATCCAGCACCAGAGTTTGCACTTCCCCCACCCCTCCTTGGTCCTCGCTTCTCTCTTCTTTTTTATCCCGAAACCTAAACCGGTTCGGTCTCCAGAGATCCTAACCAGACCTTACCTCTTATCATCTTATAGCTTTCCCTCAGTGACAGCTCACTTTCCCTCCTTCTCCCTCCCTCATGCAAGGTCTGTTCCTCGGAGATGTCCATCTTAGGACATCTGGGCCAGGTTTTGTGGCTCCCATTGTTTTTGCAAACGGGGCTCCAGTCCACAGTTCCGGGGTGGGTCCCGATGCCTCTCTGCACTCCAGGGGGTAGGGACTGTTGGCTCTGAAGCCCCAGTACCCAGGTCCTCCTCCTCCTTTTCCTCTTCTTTTTTCTCCTCTTCCTTCTCCTCCTCCTCCTCCTTCTCTTCCCACTCCCCCACTACATTCCTGGGAATCTGGGGCCAGGCCATGTCCTAATTATGCCTACCAACTCGTAGCAATTTATTTTGCCTGGATACCGGTCCTGTTGCTAAATCCAGAGCCGAGTTTTTCTTTTTTCCTGTGAAGCTAAAACTCCTCTCTGCTTCCCACGAGCAGAGGCGATATTTATTGAGACCCTAGCTTCAACCCCTCACCTCACCCCAGCTAAAATATACAATCCTGGCCGAGTTAGCGCGTGCATCCTGGTTTTCTACACTAGATAACGGTCCTGAGTTTGTTTCAGTCCCTTTCGCTATTCGTTTCGCCTTCCTGAACAGTGACCTCCTCCCTGAAGTACCATTTCATCACCCAAGAAATCCAAGTTTTTACATGTTGTGCAGGGAGCTTGCCTAGATCCGTTCACACCTGGATCCTGCCCACATTTTGTCTCTCTCCTTTGCAAGTAATCGCCTGGGCAACCGAGACCTGCCCACGCTGCATCAACCACCTCACATCCTTCTTTCCTTCCCTACCCCCACCCCGTCCCAGTTCTTGGGAAAATCCAGACCTGGGTTTTTCTTGTTCTCACTGCATAGGGCATGACGCAGTCTTCCGTCTCCCAGAGTGGAATCCAGTCCGCTATTTGCATGCCCCCGGTGCAATTGAGCATGTCGCATCCCTTCTCCATTCTCCATTCAATCCAATCCTCGTTTTTCATATCCCTCCTTAAATTTGGCACGTCTCGTTCCTTCTCTCTTTCCCGAAAAAGCCGTTCCGTATCTTTCTTGCCCACCCCCACCCCCACTAAGCACGTAACATTCTCTCTACCTAATTTTTCCTGGGGCGGGGAAAAGACCTGACGGAAAAGGGGGAGAAGAGGGGGTTGGAAGAGAAGAAGAAATCCAAGCCGTGTTTTTGTTTTTTCCCTCGCTGCACTGGTGCTAGTTGCAAAGACCCCGGTCCGGTCGGCTGCTCCAGGCCGAGTTTTGCCGTTACCTACTGCCCCCCTTCCTTCTCTTCCCCTCCCGTAGCTGGTGCGCTGAGGAGCGGAGAGAGCAGGCAGGCGGCTTGTCATTGCTGTGTCCGGGAACCGGCTCCATCCCTTCATCCCGAGGTGCAAAAGGGGGCCAGGGCCCCAGCGCCCCCCTCCGCCCCAACTCCGCCCCTCCCCTCCGCCATGCAACGCGCCGCCAGCCCCCGTCTCCTCCTCTAGCCGCCCCCCCTTTCCCCAAGCTCCTCCATTAGCTCCGCGCCGCCTCCCCCCAGGTCCCCCGCTCTCTTGGAGCCCCCCGCGGGCACTGCAGGGAGCTCGAGCCGTAGCAGCCGCAGCAGCAGCAGCAGCAGCAGCCCCGGCAGCTGTCCTGGGACCCGGGCCCCCAGCAGATTCTTAGCCGCAGAGGAGGCCCCGGCGGATGGCTGAGCGAGAGTCCCGGAGCGGCCTCGCCCGGCTGGGGGCAGCGGGCGGGGGGCTGGATCTGCCCCGTTAACCCCTTCGCCGCCGCTGCCGCCGCCGCCGCCGCCGTCGGAGGGGGGGCGGGGGGGAGTCGGCTGGACTCACACGTGCCGCCGCCGCCGCCGTCGGGGGAGCCGAGAGAAGGAGGGGGAGAGATGCTGCCCGCTTGTGTCGCTGCCGCCTCGCCCCAGCCCCGGGCCCCGGAGCCCTGACGCTGCCCACCCCCTCTCCCCCCCACCTCCCTCCCTCCCACACCAGGGGGGAGAAAGACCCACTCGCCCAGATCTTCGCCTCTAGCCCCGGAGCCCGCGTTCCCTCCCCATCCCCAGCCGGGGAGTGGATTGTCAAATTCAATTTTTTCCCCCGCTAAATTTTTGGTGGTGGTGGCGGTGGGCTGGGGGAGGGGAGCCCCGGAGCCCGCCCTCTCTCCGCCACCACCCCCCTTCCTCGGCTCCGGGAGATGTGCCGGGCGGGGGGCCCAGGGACGAGAAGCCGCAGGAGAGAGGAGAGGACTGGCGAGGAGAGCGAGCCACCCCTGGACAGGTGAGTGTCCACGCCGGGGTAGAGGGACATGGGGGAGGGGACGTCACACCTGGGCCAGGTGTCTGGGGCACACAGATCGGGAGAGCTTAGTCTGCCCCTTGCCCACGTCCGGGTCTTGCCCCTCTGCGGAGGATGGGAGTGAGCCGAGGAAGGGCGTGGGGGAGGGGGATGGATGGGATAGAGTCTTGTCTGGAAAGGAGGTGACTGGATGGGGGTTCAAATCGTTTTTGCATCTGTTCCGGGGTGGGGAGAATCGGGGGCGTTGTAGCTGCAGAGCTATTCCTGGGGAGACTATGGGGTTGCTATTGCCGCGGAGCTGGGCACCAGCTGTGAGCTAGCCGAGGTGCTGGCGCGGGCTAGGGTTGGGGCGGGGGAGGGGTGGGGGAGTAGGAGGAGAGGTGCGGAAAAGAGAGGCAGCGTCTATGATCCGCGGTTTGACACCAGCCGGGAAAGAGAGACTGGGTCTGGGTGTCTATGCCTGAATGTATCTTTGTGTATCCGAGTGATCGCGCGCGCGCGCGTGTGTGTGTGTGTGTGTGTGTGTGTGTGTGTGTGTTCATGTGTCTTTGGTTCTGCCATCCTGTGTCTTTGTGTGTATGTATGTACCGGCTGGTGTCTGTGTGACTGTGATGGTGTGTTCGCCCTGGCTGTGTGGGTGTCTGGTTGTGTGTCTCTCCGATCTGTGTCTTCCAACCCCTGGAGGGGCTGTCAGGGGCTGATACCGCAGGATGCTTTTGGATATACATATACATACCTGTGTGTATGTAAATATATACATATATATGTTCCTTTTTGGTTGTTTTTCTCTGAGAGGAGGGGGAGAGTGATTGGGGGAGGGGTTGTCTGGGCGTCGTGGCGGCGTCTCCTGCTAGAGGCTCCCCTCCCGCCTGCCGCTGCGGTCCCCCAAGGAACGTGCTGAAAACCTGAGCACAGGCCCGGGTTCCTGGGGTGGGATTGCTCTGTTAGGCTAGGAGGAGTGAAAGAGGTAGCTTGATCGCCTGTTTCTGCCTTAGATTGCTTAGACCCCTGCATCCGCTTCCCCCTCCATCTGCATTTGGTTGGGGGGGAGGGTGTCAATCATGGTCCCCCCATGCTCTAGTCCCTGAAATGTCAGGCTTGGGAAAATCGAAAGGAATGTCGTTTCCCTACCACCCCCACCCCAGCCATACCCTGGATTGTGTGTGGGAGAGAGGGGATTGCTTTTATTCCTCTTCAAGATTCCCCAACCACAGGAGGGTCTTGAGAGCTAAGGGGAAGCTAGTTAAGACCACTGAAAAGGTGACTGGGAGGTGGGGGGAGATGACATTTGTCAGTGTCCTGAAGCAATAACCTCCCAGAGGTACATGTAACACCTCCCCTCGTACACAAACCCACCAACAAATGTATATTCCCTAACCTTGTGCACACCTCAACTCCTTATTCCCCGACAGAAACACAAATCGAACCCTTCCAAACCCATATAAAGGTCTCATTGTTCCAACACACACCTCAATTTTTGTACATATGTGGAAAATTTAACAAACCATTATTAAGCAACATATAGGAGTGCAAGGCCTTGTATTCCATTAGGGTTACAAAGATGAAAAAAAAGGTTATGGTTTAGTAGGAGGAAAGGACATACACAGATAGAATACAGACATATACCACCTCTGCTTCAACCCCCCACACGTCCAAAACCAAGTAAATGCCCCTGCCAATCACCTCCCCCACAATCTCCTGCCAAACAGGGCAGACTCCCTTCTCCCCATGTTTGGAGAGAGATCCCTGGTGTCTTGTTTCTTCTCCCCATTCCAGAGGATCTGCCCCATGAGGAAATCACTTCAGTGTATGGAGTGAAATGGGTGGCAGGATTCTGGCCATAAAGATTCATCTCTGTCTCTTCTTCCTTTTGAGAATCTACATCCTGACCCCAACCTATTCCCCAAGCCCTTAGGGAAGTCCCTTTTTTGGGGTCTCGGTTTTCTCTTTTGTCAAATGAAGGGTTTGAAATCAAAGTTATTCTAAATCCTATGACCCCATCCTTTCCTTTATTTCTCCCCTGCCCTGTACCTCATAGCTCTGTCTTTCCATCTCCAAACATGTGGGGTGTGGACACTGGGGCGTGGGGGATAAAATGGATGCCAATATGGCTGCTTCTTTCCTTCTCTCCCTCCCTATATCATATTCCCCATATAATAAGCCCCCTGTCACTCAATGAGAGGCTGAGGCCCTAGGGGGAAGGTCTCAGGACAGGTAGGGTCAGTGTGCTTTCTAAACACTGAGAGTAGTGTCCCCAGGGTCCTTGGGGGAGTGGTGTCTTGATACCTCTTGCCTTAGACTCCACCCCTCTCATCCCATCACAAACCCACCCCTTATCCACCTCTAGCCTCAGCCCCTAGATAGTGGCCTAAAAGCCTTCTCCCAGAAAATTCCCAGCACCCTCTGCTGCTCTATTCCACTCTACCCTTGGTTTCCACTCTGTCCTGGCCTCCTCTTTTCCTTAGACCATCTCCCCTTTCTCAAAGGGTGGTGTAAAGAGACTTCTGCCCTGGCTAGCTTCCTGGCTCCCTCCTTACTTCTTCCTGGCCCTTCCCAAATCCAGCTCCTTTGCACTTCTCCCTCCATCCTTTGCTTTTCCTGCTGAAAATCTGAGTAAAGGCATACAGACACCTTTCTTGACATTGGGGTGGTGTGCCTTCCCCTTCCATTGTCAGCTAACTCCAAGGTCCCTCTCCCTCATCCCCCTTCACCTTATCCATACTTTGGGTCCAGTTGTCCTTTTGGGGTGGGGGGTCCCCAGTACCAACTCAGGTCAGACCCAGGTCTTACAGGGTGGGTGACTTCTCTTCTCCCACTCACTCCTCCCTCTAATGCTGAATTTATTACTTAAAAGTAGGATGAAAACAGGGAGAATAAAAGAAGGAATACAACCTTCATTATCATATCGAGAAAATTATCCGTGATTTCCCTAACTAGCAATTTGCCTGCCATGCCGTTCAGCGCTGACTTGCCCATTAATTACAGAGATGAAAAATCATCTGGAAAGAGGGAAAAGGAACTAATTCGATCCCTTGCCAGCGACAGTCAGTACCCATGCACACACACATGCCACCACATACGTGTGCACACACATGCGTGGGCCTCTTCCACTCTCATTCTAGTGATTCGGTGGTCATCTCTTTCCTTCCCTTTCTGCTTGCTGACCCTCCTCCCTTCTTCTCCCACTCCCAACCTTATAGATGGTGACTACTGTGAACAGTGTGTGATGGGAACTCCTGACCCCACACCCTTAGGTGGCATGATGAGCTTTTTTATGTGAATACCTTCCTCCACTTATGTGGCTGGGAATACCCAGTAGGTCCTATGCTTCTCTGGGCAAAGTGGGCATATTCTCTCATGCCCTTGAGCCCTTCTGTGAATATGAGGATAGAGGACCAAGAGGCAAACTGTCTCGATTCCCCAAAGAAGGGTCGTGAGCTACTGGTCAGGAACCCTAGGGCATGGAGAATCTTAGGAGGGGAAAGCTTAAGAAGGAGGCAGATAGGCTATCTAACCTAGAGGGCTACCTGCTGAGCCAGTGAAAGCCAGATTCAGCCCAGGAATTGTGTGAATGATCTACTATGTATATATTATATGGGAGGGGGGGGCGGTGGTAAGAGGTGGGTAAATAACTATGTCTCTGTTGTCTTTACATAAGTATGTGTGCATCTTTGTATGTGGTTGCATGTTTGCCTGGGTTTGAACATGCATGTGTGTACATGTGATTCATGTATAAGCCAGGCACATCTAACATGAGAAGCTAGCTTGATACTAAATTTGGGGTCAGAAGACCTGAATTCCAATACCAGCTCTCTTATGTAGGAATTGTATGGCCTTGGGCAGATCACTTTCCTTCTTTGGGCCTCAGTTTCCTCATCTGTAAGATTAAGATGAACTAGATGATTTCTAAGGCCCCTCCCAGATTTATGGCAATGAAAATTGAGATGTAAATCAACAAGCACTTATTAATTTCCTCCTGTGTGCCTATGCACGGCACTTCAGAAGAGAAAAAAAGAACCACACACAACAATTCTGTCTACTCTGAGCTCTCTCTTTCCTTTACAAGTTGTCTGTGGACTCCTGACCCCTCCCCCACTCCAACAGGATACTACCATGGCCAAGGACACGAGAGGATCTGGTTTCAGTGTGGGCTATGCTGTCCTGGGCTTCAATTTCCAGACAGCAGACAGCAGACAGCCTACCCTCCCCCGACCCCTGCCCCTGGGGAGGGGGGACCTGAGTCTCCCTGAGAAGAGTGTCTTACAGGGGGTCTCCCTCTTCTGGGATTCCCTAGGTCTAGGAACCAGAAGCCCGGACCCTGCTCTGGTGTCTTGTAGGCGGGATAAGTAGCGCTGAAGGGAAAGCGTTCAGAGGGGATGCTGGGGCAGGAGATTTTGGACTCCTGAGTTTCTGCTTCCACTACCCCTTTCTCTCCTCAGCTTCCCCTGAATTGGAGTGGGGGTGGGAAGGAATGGCCAATCCATGGAAATAAATCAGAGTCTATTCCACTGGGAGAATTCAGTGGCTTTAGCAGTGGGCTGAGCCATCTCCAGCCAGTCCCCTGTGTCTCTCTGGAGAGAGAAGGGGAGAAAAAAAAAAAAGCAGAATTCTTATTTTTTCTAGCATTCTAAGATTTGCAAACATTTTCCTCACTTTAGTTCTGTGAGGTAGATCATGAATTACTTTTCCATCTGACAGATGGGGAAACTGAGGTTTAAAGAAATCATACAGTGAGTGACACAGAGAGCAAGAGGAAGAAAGGGAGGCTCTTAAAGACAGGTTAAGGGCAGCCAGGGAGCCAGCCCAGCTTTCTTGTCTTGGAGATAGAGGAGTCAAAAGAAAAAGAGAACGGAACACTTCCCTTTGGCTTGATCCATCCAACTAAACTCCAACTTGGGCTTGTCTGTCTGTCATCTGAGAGCAGGTTAATGCCTTTTATTATGTCTGTTAAAGACTGTTAAAAATGAAAGACCAGGACTGGATCAGATTGGGCACACAAAATCCTGCCTTGATCCTCTCACCTTCCTCAGTGGGGAGCATGGCTTGCCCATGGGGGTGTGGTATAATAAAAAAAGCACTGGATTTGGAGTCAAAGTACTTGGATTCAAATCCTGCCCTTGTTTCTTTCTAGCTGTGTGATGTTGGGTAGATCAGTTAACCCCTCCAGGCCTCAGTGTTCTCTCTAAGATGAGAGGCTTGGATAAAGTGATCCCTAATGTCTTTCCAACTCTAAATCCTAGACTTTTTTTTTTTTTTGAGGTCAACAGGGGGGTTAAGTGACTTGCCCAGGGTCACACAGCTAGTAGGTATTTGAGGCTGGATTTGACTCCAGGGTTAGTGCTCTGTCCACTGTCACCCACCTGCCCCAATCCTATACTTCCAAGAGAGAACTACCTTCCATCACCACCTCTACCAGGATCAGAAAGATCTCTGGGAGCCAAAAGGGACATTGGTTAGGGCAGAGGAGGAAGAGGGGGCATTATCCCTGTAGATTGTATCTGGGTAGAACCAGGACTCCATTTGTAAATGTCTAACTCAAAATGCCAGCCCTGCTCTCCTGTTCCTGGGGCAGAAGCATGAGGCAGAGAAAAGGAAAGAAGATGTAGGACAAAGAGCTCTGATTTGGGGTCAGAGGTCCTGGATTCAGATCCTGCCTCTGCTACTTATTTCTGTGACCTTGGGCAAATTCTTTTCTTTTCTTGGGCCTTAGTTTCATCTACTTTCAAATGAAGGGGTGATAGTCCATGATCTCTAAGGTCCCTTCTAGCTCTGACCTGACCCCAGAGAAGAAATTTCCCAAGGAGAAAGGAAAGAATAAAACTATAGAAGGACCCTTGGGCCCATCCTCAGATAACCAAATCCAGAAGGTCTAGACTCTACATCTTCTCTCAGGAATTAGGGGAGGCTCCCACTACTCCTTCTCCCTCCTTGCTCTCTGCTCTATATTCCCTTCCTGGGATGAACTAAGGGACCTGTGACCAGCAGTAGATTTCCCCCAGGATAAAGACTTGCATCAGAAGTAGATGGAGAAGCTACATGTCCCTTGCTTCCTAGCAGTCAGTCAGATTGGGAGCAAGGCTGAGCAAAAGATGCCCAGGGACTGAGATACCTTAGCCCAGTCAAGGCAACTCTGGAGTCACTGCCCTCTACTTCATGTCATCTTTCCTGTAGCCCATAGTAATGAGGGTCATCTAAAGGGTTTAGGGGACCAAGTAAGGCAGTAAGTGTTTGCTTGGTTCATCTCACCTCTTCTTTCTCTGCCTGACACCAAGCCTCTGCATTTCTCCTTCGTTACTCCTTCTTGCCATCTTTCCCTTTCCCAGTTTCTAGAGTGAATCCTGAACTTTATCCTAGGTCATCCGCCCCCTTCAAGTCCTCTGTGTCTTCTTTGCTACAACCACACCATTATCCTTACTGTCCTTACTACACCCCGAAATCTTATCCTTCTCCCTGTGGGTCATGTTCCCTAACCTGAAACCTGGAACTATGCCCCTCCATCCTCTGCCCTTCTGAAACCAAAGTCTTCAAGGACCTAGTCAAGCCCCAACTACTCTAAGAGGACTTCCTTGATTCATCCCCACCCCCACTCAGAAATGACCTTACCTCCCACCTGGGAACACGCTTGGCACTTTGTGCAGTGGCTTTCACCTAGTAGATGCTTAATAAACTGCCTCTGACCTCTTGTGAGACCCTCGGGAATTCCCATCCAAATCCTTTCTCTGAATTTCACTGCCCATGTGATCTTGGGGAAGTTACTTTACTTCCCTGGGCCTCAGTATTCTCACTTATAAAATGGTCTCCGCGGTCCAATCCACAATCCTTCTCTGAGCTTCGGTTTCCTCCTTTGAATGATGAAGGGGTTGGACCCAAAACAATCTCCAAGAACCTTTCTAGGTCTAGATTCTATAATGCTATAACTGAAAACTCTAAGAAGACTAGAATGGTGAGCTTTCCTACCATGCAGAGGGCAAGTGCACTGAATGGGTAAGTGAATGGCTTGGGTGGGAGAGAGGAGAGATATAAGCAACAGCTCCTCCCATTGTCTTCAGTTCCAGTCAACTGAGCTCCCTAATATGCTCAGAGCTGTGCCAGAGTACAAACAGACTGGGTCAAGGAGACCAGAGGGAAAAAACGCATCCTTGCATCTTAAGGAGCTTATGTTAATTTGGAGGCGGGGGTCACTTAGACTCACATCTGGAACATTCAGAGAACAGTACAAAGGGATGTTCTGTATCTTAATGAGCTGCTTGGGAATGGCGAGGGTTCTGAGAGGAAACTGGTCTCCAGAGAGAGTCCTGTAGGCCTTCTGAGTTAGTCTTGGAGCAGATGTGACTTGGACTGGATTTGGAAGGCTCCAAAGAATTGAGGGAGTGTTATGAGCAAAGACTGGAATAAGTGGGTCCTCTGTGGAGGGGTGAGCCCAATGAGTACATTAATAGGCTAACAGAAAGAATATTGGTTCTGTAGTCCAACAGGACCTAGCTTCAAATCTCGACTCTGCTGCTTGCTACTAGCATGACCTTGGACCAATCACTTAATGACTCTGGATGCCCTTGATCACATCTGTAAAGTAAGGGGCTGATTCAATCATCTCTAAGGTACTTCTTAGTTTTAAGATCTGTGAACCTATGGGCCTCATCACTCTTTATCCATGATTTGGATGAAATCTTAGATTAATTTCTTTGTTGTTGTTCAGCCTTTTCTCAGTTGTGTCTTCATGACCCCATATGGGGTTTTCTTGGCAAAGACAATAGAGTAATTTGCCATTTCCTTCTCCAGCTCATTTTACAGATGAGAAACTGAGGCAAACAGGGTTAAGTGGCTTGCTCCGGGTCACACAGCTAGTAAGTGTTTGAGGATGGCTTCTAACTCATGAAGATGAGCCTTCCTGACTCCAAGGCCAAAACTCTATTCACTATACTGCTTAGCTGCCCCTAGATTAATTCACACATTATATATTTAGTCCCTGCTGTATATAGAAATGCTGTGCTAGGGTGCTGAGAGTAAAATGAAATTTATTTCCCTGCCTTCATGGAGTTCACAGTCTAATAAGAGGATAACACACAAACACATGCCTATAATACCCAATATTATATGAGTGCTAAATGGGGTATGAAGCAGACTAATATGTGAGGTCCAAATGGGAAGATAGTTATTGACCAAGGACAAACATATTCATGTTGTAGAAGGAAATAAGCATTGATTAAGTACCTACTAAGTGCTGGGCATTGTGCTAAGCTCTTTACAAATATTATCTCATTTGGTCTTCACAACAACCCTCTGAGGTAGGTGCTATTATTATTTTAGAGATGAGAAAACTGAGGCAGGCAAAGGTTAAACAGCTTGCCCAGAGTCACCCAGGTGAAGATGAATTTGAACTCAGGTCTTCCCGATTCCAGGCCCAGTGTCCTAATTAATGCACCACCTGGCTGTGATGCTCCAGTAGAAGATATGCTCCTTGTGTTAGTTTTAGGCCTAGCATACTGCCTTCCACTTGTCAGGCACTTCATAAATGTTTGGTCAGTTGTATTAATTAGGGAGGAAGTAGAATTTGAGTGAAATTTTAAAGGATGGGTAGAAATTTAATAGACAGAAAAGGGGAAGGAGGGCATTGCAGGCATAGTGAATATCTTGAACAAAAACATAGAAGCAGGTGGGCATCTGGTTCATTTGGGGAACAAACACTAACTCAGTTGGGCTAGACCAAGGGTTCTTCATTTTTTTGTGTATCATGGATCCCCTTGGCAATCAGTCAGGTGAAACCAATGGACCCCTTCTGAGAATCACATTTTTTAATGCATAAAACAATACACGAGATGGCCGAGGAAACCAAAGGTTAGTGAAAATAATATATTTCCCGTTCAAGTTCATGGACCTCCAGAAATCTATCCAAGGGCCAGGATTCCATGAATTCCAGGTTAAGAAGCCCTTGGTTAGAGCATAGCTGTAATGCTTATGAAAATTCCAGATAACATGAAGCTGGAAGAGAGAGTTAACCCATTAGATAACTGAATCATAAAAGAAGGAAAAGAGATAAGTATTTATATAATGCCTACCATGTGCCACTCACTGTGCTAAGCACTTTACACATACTATCTCATATAATCTACAAGGATTTCGAGAGCTTGAAATGATGGGTCACTGAAGAAGGGGTAAATGTAAAGTTCCACATCTAGGTATAAAAAGCCAAGTATACAAACTCAAGATGGTTGTGCTATGTCTAGGCAACATTTCTCATACAAAAAGTTCTGGGGGGTTTAGTGGTTCGGAGTTGACCGTATCATGGCAATTAAAAAGACAGAATTTAAAAGCATGATATTCAGAACTGTCCTCTCCTTTGATCAGAACACATTTGGAATACTATATTCCATTCTGGATACTGACAAACTGGCATTATATCTAGAGAATGGCAACCAGAATGGCAAAGGGGCTTGAAATCATGTCAAATAAGAACCACAGGTATAAGGCTGGAAGGGATTGTAGAGGTTGTCTACTGCAACCACTTTGTTTTACAGTTGAGAATAACGAGGCGCCCCGAGGTGAAATGACTTGGTTAGGGTCATACAGATGGCAAATGACAGCACAAGGATGTGAACCCAGGTTTTCTGGCTTTGGATCCTATGTGAGGTTTGCTTCCATCTCAGTTGAAGGAACTGAGTATGTTTAAGAGCAGAAGATTGAGGGGGAACATAATCTTTGTCTTCCAGTACTTGACTGGATTTGACTTGTTTTGGTCCAAAGGGGTCAGAGCTAGGAAGTAGAGGAAGGGGACAAGGAACTGGCAGAGAGGCAGATCAGAGGTTACCCAAATGGACAAATAAAATAGGTGTCTTTGAGAGATAGTGAAATATCAGGCATTGGGGCTGTGTCCATTGGAGGCTGGAGAAGAAGTTACTGGGGAGGGTAGTATGAGAGGGGTATAGGATATAGGTATAAGATAGCACTCACTACACAGGCCCTATCTAGTCTTGAGAATCTGGGATTCTGGCTGGACAGGAAGACTGGAAAGAAAATTTGTGAGAGGTTGGTTCAGGGTCGATGGGGACGGGAGAGTTTGGAATGGCAACCCAAGGAGTCTGGGCTTGATCTTAGACATATGTCCCACAATTTGCTTTTCCAACATGGAACCATTGAAACCCTAAGTAAAGAGGATGGAAATAGAGGAGGAGGTGAAGTAACCAGTGCAAAGCAGGGTTTTCAGAGAACTAATATGATCGATAACGGATGGGTTGAGGAAGGAGATGAATGAAAAGAGACCTGAAAGCAAGGAGACCTATCAGCCCTTACAGTTTGATCTCTTCCTCAATACCCATTTTCTTTCCAATTCCAGGTATCCTGTCTTAAGCTTACCTCTCTCTCTTCCCCCTCTCCCTCACCCCCCATTAAGATGGTTGGACTCAAGTGAACTGGAGTGGAATATAAGCTCTTTGAGGTCAGGGATTGATTGTTGTGTGTGTGTGTGTGTGTGTGTGTGTGTGTGTGTGTGTGTGTGTTTGCATTTGCAATGACTAGCATGGTGCCTTCCATATCATAGGCACTTAATAAATGTTTCTTGAATTTAATTAAATTGGTTCCCTAGGAAGCCCAGGGAAGAAAGGCAAGGTGATAGACCTAGAGTTAGAGCTAGAAAGGATCATAGCCATCATCCATTCTAACCCAATCAGTCATTTTATAGATTTGGAAACTGAACCCAGAGAGAAGAGACTTAGGGTCTTAGAATAACAGATTTAGAGTTGGGAGGGACCTCAGAGACCATCTAGCCTAGGGGTTTGCATCAGCGCTCCCTGTGCATGAATGGTCCCCCATGTTTAGAATATGTTCTCTTGTGATCTCCACCTTTTAAAATCCTTTACTCCCTTCCCAGCACAGCTCAGCTCCCTCCTGTTTTAAATTCTAGTCCTCTTAAACAGCCTGGTAAAGCTATGGACCCCTTCTCAGAGAAGTGTTTTTAAATGCATAAAATAAAATATGTTGATTACAAAGGAAAACAATTATTTTCAAATAGTCATTAATTTTTTTTAAAAAAACAAGTTCACAGACAGGTTAAGCACTTTCAGTCTAAGCTTTGCAGATGAAGTAGAGATGGAGCAGTTAAGTGACTTGCTCAAGGACACAGAGCCAGTAGATATTAATCTGACAGGAGTTTAGGAGAAAAGGTGATAAATCCTGAGTCAGAGTGAGTTCAGTCTAAGGGAAAAGAAAGATCCTTCCTGAGGACTGGGCCATCCTGGGGTTTTTTGAGAAAGGTTCCAGGCTAGTGAGGCATGTATACTATGGTTTTAAATTCAAGCAAGTGTCCTTGACACTGAAAACCAGAATGGTGAATGGCCCTAGACATTATGCTTTATAAGGAGGAGTAATTGGAAGAAGTAGGCATGTTTAGCCTGGGGAAGACCCAGAGATGTCATAACTACCTTCAAAAATGTGAAGAGTTATCATTTGGAAAAGGATTCGACTTGACTTCTTGGCCACCAAATTTGGCAGAATTAAGATTAATAAGTGATTGTTGCATGGACAAGTTTAGACTGGACGTAAGGGAAAATGTCTTGAAAATGAGTTATCCCAAAGTGAAATGGGTGGGGGCTGCCCTTGAGTGTGATCTCTCTGAGGGCTGAGACTGTCTTTTGTCCTACCTGCATCCCTAGCTTAGTGCCTGGCACATAAGAGTCCTTTCGTAAATATCTATTGACTGACTGACTGGGTCCTCTTCTCCCTCTACACTCTCTTATTTGGTAACCTAAAAAAAATGCCCACAGGCTTAATTATCTTCTCTGTGTAGACAACTTCCATATTTATATACCCAGCCCTAATCTTTCTCTCAATCTCTACTCCAGAATTTCTAACAGAACATTGGACAGCTCCAACCAGATGTCCCACAGGCAACTCATACTCACCTTGTTCAAAATGGAACTCATTGTTTCCCCCAAATATCCATCCTTTCTCTAAAATTTCCCTGGTTCTGTTGAGGGGACCCCACCATCCTTCCAGTCACTCTGGTTCACAACCTTGGAAATATTCTCAATTCTTCCTTCTCTTTTTCCTCTCCTTATATCCATTTGATTACCAAAGCTTGTTGATCCTACCTCTGGGACATCTCTCCCATGAGTCCCTTTCTCCCTATTCACAAAGCTTCTGCACTATTCTAGCCACTAATCACTCCATGACTGTTCTATTTCAATAGCCTTCTAATTGGTTCCCTTGTCTCTAGTCTCTCCCCGTTCAATCTGTTCTCTGTGCAGCTGCCAAATTGATATTCCTAAAACACATATAATTCCATGTCACCCCACTCTAGAATTTTCAATGACTCCCTATTGCCTCTAGGATCAACAGACTCCTCAGCTTAGTATTTAAAACTCTCCATGATCTGACTCCCACCTACCTTTCCAATCATTCCATATTCCTCCCTTAATATACTCTCCATTCTAGGTGCTGCTGCTGTTTGTTCTTTGTTCTCAAAGAGGACCATGACATCTCTATTCTGGTTAAATCAGCCTACACTAGAGGCTTCTGAATACCTAGCATTTCACCCATCTCCTGCTGTTTTGCCTTGCCTAAGTGGTTCCCCCATGTCTGAAATGTACATCCTCCTCACCTCCATGTTTTGGGCTTCCTAGCTTCCTTCACTGCACAGTATTGGTGCTACCTCTTGGGTCTTTCCTGATTCTTCCCTCTCTACCTGCCCCTTTCCCTCTTCCCTTTTTTATATACTTTTGTAAGATCCCTGAGGTCAGGGAATAGTTCATTTGATTTTTGCATCCATGACCCACTATAGTAGCATAAATGCTTAATAAATGTTTGTTGATTGGACAAGAGACTGGATGCCCACTTGTTGGGTAGGCTATAAAGGGAAGCCTTCTTCAGGTACTGGAAGGACTTAGGCCTCCAGGGTCTCATCCAGCTCCAAGATTCTGTGATTCCATGAGAGGAAGCATGTGAGATAAAGAACAAGGCACCTGGAGATAGGCCTTGGTCCAAACCCTGGCTCTGCCAGCCTCCTAGATATGTGACTTTGGGCAAACCTCTCTGGGCCTAAAATGGGGGATATGGGTAGGAAATAGCAGATGAGCTAAAACTATAAAGCATATAATACTAATATGTGTAGTGGGGGGAATACAATAATATTAGTAATTTTATTACAATACTAAATGGAATACTAAAGAGCTCTATAAATGTGAGTTGCCTGGAAGAGATTAGCTGGGGGCTGGAATTCACTGGAGGCTTCCTCAGAAACCCTGGATGAGAAGTGAGACTGCTGGAGATGAAGGAGAAATAGAAAGAAAAGGACAGACAAATTGGGGCAGGGGTCCGGGATCTGAGGGGGCTTGGACTGAGAGGCTAAGCTGAGGTGGATGATCATGGAGCAAGATTACAGTCAGGGAGGAGCCTCAGAAGGCAAGAGGTTGGGGGGGGAGTCTGCGTAGGCACCCAGCCCCATTCTCCCCCGCAGCACTTGAAGGCTTGTGAAGCCAAGAGAGTTGCTATGGTAACAGGCTTCTGAAGCTGGTTAAGTGAGGTGGGGGGGATGCTGAAGCAGTCTGTTCACCTCCTGTCACCCTCCCTCCCCCTTCTCTGCTGGGCCCTACCCACCTCTGTTGAAGACAGAGCCTGGGCCAGGGATGTGTTCAGTAAACCCCACAGGAATGACCAACTTTCCTATGGCAGAATCACAAACTGTCAGAGCTAGATAGTCCGACTCTCCCATTTTACAGATGAAGCCCTGAGATGGAACACACACAGTCAGTAAATAGCCAAGCCAGGAATTCACATGCAGGCCTTCTGACTCTTTTTACTCACCATATGGTCTGGTTAAACCTCCTTGGCTCCTACCCACTCACCACCCCAATCACTCTCTGGTCCTCTGACCTCTTAAATGGCAGCTTCTCCCCGCTGATGCCTCCAGCCTGGTGAACTCTTTCATAGGATATAGAAGCAGAGGTACCCAGACATAGAGGGATCCAAGTTGGGGAAACCCCTCAGCCCATACTTCATCTTTCTTTTTCTGCTCCCATGCATGGATATTGGGAAAGGCCAGGGGCAGCTAGGTAGTACAGTGGATTTAGAATTCAGGCCCTGGAGTCAAATCTAGCTTTAGACAATTACTAGCTGTGTGACCTTGGGTAAGTCACTTAACCCCCATTACCTCCAAAAGAGAGGAGGGAATTAGAAAAGGCCAGCACATGGTGATTTGTACTCAAAATGTGCCCCCTGTACCCACTTGCACCCTATCAGCTCCATGAAGACTGGAACTTAACCTAAGTTGTATCTTCCCCAGGAAGACACTTAATTGGTAGCATTGTCCTTTGGAGTCCAAAAGAAAGATTGGGACAGAAACTACTCAGATAAAGTTGGATGAGAATAAATGTCAAGTCCTACATAACTGAGTTCAAAAAACTAACTGAGACAGTACAAATTGGGAAAGGTGTTGTTGGAAACAAACCAGGGATGGGATGTCATTGACTACACAAGCTCCATGTGGGAGCCAAAAGAGCTAATGTGATTCTAGAATGCTTTAAGATAGGCATGGGGTCCAGAGCTAAGGAGGTGTCACTCCTGCTGCTGGACCAGGGTGAGAGAGCATCCTTTCAGAAATTAACAGCATCCCTGCCTAGGAGACAAGACAGAGAAAACCACTCACTTCTTTTGGCATCCTAAGGGCCCCTGGAAGTCCATCTTATTCTAACTCTCCTCTACCACATTTTAGGAATCTCTAGGATTTAGAATTGGAAGGGACCTTTGAGACCAACTAGCCCACCCCTCCCTGTTCCCATTTTACAAACAAAGAAACTAAGACCCAAAGCAATTGAAAGTCTAGCCCAATGCCCTGCAGATACCAAAGAGCAAGGCCAGGATACCAATCCTAGTCTTCTTTTTTATTTCTTAATAGTAATTTTTTTCTAATTACATGTAAAGATAGTTTTCAACATTCTTTTTTTGTAAAATTTTGAGTTTCAAATTTTTCCCCTTCCCTTTCCTTCCTCCTCTCTAAGATAGCAAGTAATCTGATATAGGCTATACATACATGATCATATTAAACCTATTTCCACATTAGGCATGTTGTGAAGGAAGAATCAGAAGGGAAAAACCATGAGAAAGAAAAAACAAAAAAAAAGTGAAAACAGTCTGCTTCAATCTGCGTTCAGACTCCATAGTTCTTTCTCTGGATGTGGAGAGCATTTTCCATCATGAATATTTTGGGATTGTCTTGGATCATTGTATTGCTGAGAAGAGTTAAGTCTATCAAAGTTGGTCATCCTATGATGTTGCTGTTGCTGTGTGCAATGTTCTCCTGGTTCTGTTCACTTCACTCAGCATCAGTTCATGTAAGTCTTTCCAGGTTTTTCTGAAATCTTCTTGTGCTTATAGCACAATAGAATTCCATCACATTCACAAAGCACAACTTGTTTAGCCATTTCCCAGTTGATAGGCATCCCCTTAATTTCTAATTCTTTGCCATCACAAAAAAAGATCTGCTATAAATATTTTTGTACATATGGGTCCTTTTCCATTTTTTAATGATCTCTTTGGGATGCAGACCTAGTATTACTGGATCAAAGGGTGTGCACAGTTTGGTTGCCCTTTGGGCATAGTTGCAAAATTGCTCTCCAAAACCAGTCTTGGCCTTCTGACTTCAACCTTATCACTCAGCCCAAAGCAGTGCCATTTGGGAAGCTTTCCCTGAGGCACCCCTCATAAACTTACCCCTGACACCATTCTCAGTACTTTGTTTGCATGTGTCTAAATGTATTTATCATATCTAGTGGTGAATTATAGTTATCTTTGCATCTTGTACCCCTACTCACCTGTCAATTCTAGGAAGGCAAATATTAGGTATTTTCTAAACTGTGTGTCTCTCCCAGCACACCCCAACCCCTGACCTCCAGCTGCTTAAGTGATGGAGCTCTTTCGTAATATTATCTGTTCCCCTTCCTTTGGAATCCCAAAAAGATTTGAACAGGAACTAGTGAAATAAAATTTGATAGACATCCATGTGTAACAACATCCTATATCCTTGGGCTCAAAAAATCAACTGTAACAATACTTGTTGGGAGAGGTATGATGGAAAAAAAAATTTCAAGTGAAAGAAAGAGTACATTAAGATAGACATAGAGTTCACAGCCAAGGAAGGAAACATGGACTTATTAGGCACCTACTATTCTTGAGGGACTAAGCTAAGCTCTTTATAAATGTTATTCTATTTTATCCTTACAACAACCTGGGGAGGTAGGTACTATTCTTATTCCCATTTTACAGATGGGGAAACTGATGCAGTCCAGTGACTTGCCCAGGGTCACACAATTAGTAAGTGTCTAAGGCTGTATTTGAACTCAAGTCCCAAGCTCTTTCCACTGCACCCACCACTTACCCAGCAAAAGAAACAATAGACCCATTGTTCTTGATCCTAGTCAGGTCCCATCTAGTCTACCATGTTTAGTTCTGGGTACTGCATTTTGAGATCTACATTGACAGACCAAAATGGCCTCCAGAGGAGAGCAACCAGGCCAATGAGGGGACTAGATACCAGACCATGCAATGATCATTTGAAGGAATTGGAAATGTTTAGCCTGGAGACAAAAAGACATAGGAAGGCATTTCTAAAGTACTTGAAGGGATCCTAGGGTATAGAAGGGAAGCTCAAGTTATTTTATTTCTATGCAATTCCAGAAGCATTAAAGTGCCTACTATGTGCTAGGCCCTGGTGACAGATGCAAAGACAAAATCAAAACAAAACAAAAATTCCTTGTCTCCAGGAACTAATATCCTGCATTCTCTTGGACGTAGGGGTAATGGGGGCAGGGGTTGGCAGACACATTATAACATATATAGAAATACACATGGTACAAGGAAAATTGAGGGATGTTAGCCCAAAGGCAGATCTAGGAAACATAAGAGAAAATTACAGGGAATCAAATTTCATCCTGATGTTAAACAAATACATTCTTTATGATCAGACCTGGCCCAGCTGCCTCCAGAGGTAGTGACTTCCCCATGATGTTAAGTAAGGGCTGTATGATCCCTGGCTAGGAGACTGCTACGTACAGATCAGTCTAGTTTCTCTCCGAGCTCTCTCTGAGCCCTAGAATTCTATGGTTCCTTTGTCTCTAACGCCAATCTCATTGCCAGAACCCAGGCATCCCCCATATACCCCACCCTTCTCAGGACCATGCTTACCAAAGCCCAGTGGCTCTGCCCCCCACCATCCAGCCTCTGCCCTGGGTACCAGGTGCACTGGCTGAGACTCCCTGGGGTGGGGGCAGAGGAGCAGCCAGTACCAAAGAAAGAGAAAAACACAGAGCTTCCTCGTCCCTGGTGGGCACCATGCCAGGTGCTGCCAACAGCCTCTATTCCACAGAGTAGCAGGGCCCTGGCCTCGTGCCCAGTATTGTGCCCTGCACTGTTTCTGTCCAATCAAGGCCACTAGTTTTCTGGCCCTGTAGACTGGAAGAAGCCAAGTTTGTTGAACCTCCAAGGCCATCTAGTCCAACATACCTAGGCAAGAATTAGCCCAACGATATCCCCCAACAAGTGGTCTTCTGGCTACCTCTGCTTGCAGTCCTCCTGGGCAGTGAGCTCTCCGCCTAAAGGGACAGCCCATTCTGCCCTGGGATGGCTGCTGAGGCTGACTTGTTCTGGGCATCTTAACTATAACAGTCTCCATTTCAATAGTCCTTCAGAATTAACAAAGTGATTTTCTCACAACAGGCTTATAAGGAAGATAGGACACATTTATCTTTTAGCTTAATTTTATTTTTCTTCAATTAATTGAAAAGCCACCTTCTCTCCCTTCTCCCTTCCTCCTCCACTAAAATAAAAAAAAAAGGAAAGATGCTTATAATAAATATGCATAATCAAGCAAAATAAATTCTAGCATTGTCTAAAAAAAATTGTCTCAATCTGCACCCTGAGTCTGTCACCTGTCAAGAGTTGAGTGGCAGGCTTCATCATCAGCCCTCTGGAATCATGGTTGGTCAGTACCTTGATTAGAGTTCTTAAATCTTTCAAAGCTGTTTATCTTTACAATACTGTTGTACTATATTTATACGATGCAACGTATTTATACATTCTATACATGTTCTGGTTCTGCTTACCTCACTCTGCATCAATTTGTGCAAGTCTTCCCAGGTTTCTCTGAAACCATCTACTTCATCATTCCTTACAGCACAATAACATTGTATCATATTCACATGTTACAATTTGTTCAGCCATTCCCAAGTTGATGGGCAACCCCTTAATTTCTAGTTCTTTATCACCACAGAGAAAACTGTTGTGAATATTGTTGTACATGTAGGTCCTTTTTCTCTTTCTTTGATCCCTTTGGTATATAGACCAAGTGATGGTATTGTTGGGTCAAAAGGGAAAGTGCAGTTTAACATAGGGCATATGTTATTATCACCACTCTACAGATAAACAAATTGAGCCCTAGAGAGGCTGTGACATAATCAAGGTCACAGAACCAGAAAGAGTCAGAGTTGGGATCTAAAATCCACCACCAATGGCCTGACTCCAAGTCCAGGACTATTTGTTATTATGTCACCTTGCCTCCTTATCCCCTGAAGCAAGGAGACCATTTCCCAATAGGGATACTGGAGTGACTGGCTGGTCCTTCCTTATTACCTTCTCCCAAAATTGAGCTACATCTTTCTTCCCCAGCTGTCCCCTGCATGCATCCTCATTCAACAGAACATTTTTTTAGAGAAAAATTCTTTTAAGAGAAGGTTTCATCCTCTCATGGAGCTCACAGGCACTTAGATCACTATAATACACAACTGGACATAGTGAGTTCTTATAGAGGAGGTAAACCGAAAGGCCAGATGAGATCTGAGGACAAAGGTCAAGTGCAGCTTGGCTCTAATCCTCCTTTTCCAGGTTTATTATACATTATTCCTCTTTATACCCTCTTGAAATAAATCAATCAGACTTTGCTGTTTCTCACACATGACAATCTATCTCCCACCTCTCTGCCTTTGTCCAAGCTATACCCCATGCCAGGAATACTCTCCTTCCTCATCTCAGCCTCTTACTATCCCTGGCCATCTTCTTTTTAAAAAAAAATTTTTATTAAATTTATTTATTTAAATTTTTAGTTTTCAACATTCACTTTTATAAGATTTTGAGTTCTATATTTTCCCCACTCCCCAAGACAGCATGCAATCTGATACAATCATATTAAACATATTTTCACATATTGTGAAAGAAGAATCAGAGCAAAAGGGGAAAACCACGAGAAAGAAAAAACCAAAAAAAGTGAAAACAGTCTGCTTCAATCTGCGTTCAGACTCCGTAGTTCTTTCTCTGGATGTGGAGAGCATTTTCCATCATGAGTCTTTTGGGATTGTTTTGGATCATTGTATTGCTGAGAAGAGCTAAGTCTATCAAAGTTGGTCTTCATATAATGTTGCTATGGCTATGTACAATGTTCAGGTTCTGCTCATTTCACTCAGCATCAATTCATATAACTCTTTCCAGGCTTTTCTGAAATCCACCTGCTCATCATTTCTTATAAAACAATATTCCATTACATTCACATACCACAACTTGTTCAGTCATTCTCCAGTTGATTGGCATCCCCTCAATTTCCAGTTCTTGGCTATCACCAAAAAAAGCTACTATAAATATTTTTGTACACATAGGTCCTTTCCCCTTTTTTTATGATCTCTTTGGGATATACCTGGTTATCTTCAAAGCTCAGTTCACACCATACAGGAGGCCTATTTCTCCTTAGCTGGCCTCTCCCAAGTACTTTGCATGTTTCTTTGTGTGAATGCTATTCTCAATTGCGGCAGCTAGATGACACAGAAGATAGAGCTTTGAGCCTAGTAAGAAAGACCAGAGTTCAAATCCAGCCTCAGACACAGCCAAACTGCATGAGCCTGAGCAATTCCCTTAACCTCTGTTTGCTTATCTACAAAATGGGGATAATAATAGTACTTGCCTCCCAAGGTCACTGTGAAGATAAAATGAGATATTTACAAAGTGCTTGGCAAACATTAAGGCACTGTATAAACGCTATTATCGTTATCACCATCTTTATTGTAATTATCAACATCATTAAGAACTTACCCGAAGGTATCAGTTTTGTCTATGAATCCCCAGCACCTAGCAGAGTGCCTGATACACTGTAGGAGCTTAATAAATGCTTGTTGGTTAGTTGCTAAAGAGACTCTTCTAGAGGTGGTATTTGAATTGGGCTTTCAAGGATAAGTAAGAATCCAACCATAGGACTGCTAGGTAGCACAGTGGATAGAGCACCAGGCTTGGAGTCAGGAAGACCTGAGTTCAGATCCACCCTCAAACACTTCCTAGCTGTGTGACCCTGGGCAAGTCATTCATCCCTGTTTGCCTCAGTTTCCTCATCTGTCAAATGAACTGGAAAAGGAAATAAGCCATTCCAGTGTCTCTGCCAAGAAAACCCTACTGAGGTCACGAAGAGTCAGACATGACTGAACAACAGAAATTCAACCAGGAAAAAGACTGAGGGGAGTCATTCTAGTCACAGGGAACAAAGACCTGGAAGCAAGTGAATAAAAGGTGCGATATGGGACAGAGAATAGTTTAGTTTGGCATAGAATTAAGGATGTGAGAGTAGAGGCAACTAGGTGGTAATGGAAAGAGTTCTGGCTGGATGTGGAGTCAGGAAGACCTGAATTCACTTACTAACTATGTGACTCTATGCAAGTGATTTAACTTTTGTCTGTTTCAGTTTCCTCTTTTGGAAAATGGAGATCATAATAGCACCTGCCTCCCAGGGATGTTTTGAGGGTCAATGAGATCATATTTGTAAGTGCTTTGCAAACTTTAAATGCTGACTATGTGGAGGAAGGTTTTAAATGAGAAATTGACCAATAGAAAGCTGACAAGGTGCCAGACTGTGGAGGACCTTGACTGACACACAAGGGAGTTTGAACTTTACTTAACAGGCCAAAGGAGGCTACAGAACTGAATGAGACAAAGTGCAATAGGGGGAAATATAAAGCCTGGGTCACAAGACAGACAAAACAAAAACAAAAAACAAAACAATTTTTCATATATTAGAATAGTAATAGCAGCTAGTATTTAAATGGTGTTTTAAAGTTTGCAAAGCACTTTACAAATATTATGTCACTAGATCATCAACACAACAATGGAGCTATTATTATCTCCATTTTACAGATGGTAAAATGAGACAGATGGAGGTTAAGTGACTTGCTCAGGGTCACACAGCTAGTAAGTGTCTGAGGCTGAATTTGAATTTAGATCTTCCTGACTCCAGACCCAGCACTCTGTGCACTGTGGTGCCACCTTAAGAAGAAAGAACCATGACTTAGATAGGAGAACATCTGAAAAAGATCCTCGGCTCTTAAAGATTGGCAACATCACTAGGAATCAACAGTACTATATGGTGCCAAAAAATGAATTCACTCTTGGCCTGCATCCAGAGAGGCATAATTTCAAGGTAGGGAGAGGTAAGTATGGGGGAGGGGTGGAGGAAGAGGAAGGAGTAAAGATGTATTTTCATTCATTGAAAAAAAAATTTTAAACAAAATACATTTTTTAAAAAATAAGGAGGTGATAGTCCCCCTGTACTCTGCCCTGGTCAAACCACATCTAGAGGGTATTACTGATTTCTGAGCACATACATTTTAGGAAAGCACATTGAGAATCTGGAGAGTGTCCAGCAGAGAACAGCCAGGATGGGGAAGGGTCTTCAAAATCATGTCATATGAGATACATTGAAAGAACTGGAAATATTTAGCCTGGGAAAGAGAAACCTTAGTGGGGAGATCATGACTGTCTCCAAGTACTTGAAGGATTGACTTGGGGAAGTAGACTTAGACTTGTTGTGCCTGGCCTAGAGGGCAGACAGGGAAGCAAAAGGAGGGAAGCCACAAATTTCTGCTTATGAAAGGAAAAGGCTCCCTCCACTCCCCGCAAAGTTGTTTTCCAGTCGTTTCTGACTCTGGGTGACAGGTTTTCTTGGCAAAGTTACTGTAGTGGTTTGCCATTTCCTTCTCCAGCTCATTTTACAGATGAGAAAACTGAGACAAACAGGGTTAAGTGATTTGCCTAGGGTCACCCAGCTAGGAAATGTCTGAGGACACATTTGAACTCAGGAATATAGATGAGCATTCCTGATTCCAGGCCTGGCACTCTATCCACTGTGCCACCTATTGGCTCAAATGAGAACTATTAAAAATTGAACAGGCAGCCTCTTACCAGAAATCTCTCATCCAAGGCTAGGTAACCTTTTTTATCAGAGGATCTGGTAGCATGCATTACCACGCAGGTACAGGTTGAACTAGATGAGGTCTTCTAGCCCTGACCTCATCATTCTATTAGCACAGAAACAGCAGCATAGAATAGAAAGAGTAATAGTATCAGGAGAGACCTGGTTTAAATTCTGTCACTGATACTGACTGTGTGACCTTGGGCAAGTCACTTAAGGTCTCTGAGTCTCAGTTTCTAAGGGCAAAGTAAAGATAATGATGCCAGTAGTCTTTGTCTCATAGGAGGTAGGGTAGGGGGAAGATCAGATGAGTTAATATATGCAAAGCGCTTTGTAAACATTAAGAAACTGTGTAAATGGCAGGTGCTGTTGTAGAATACCAAATGCCAGAGCCAGAAGCCCTTAGAGACTCCCTTCACCTCACTGTGTGGACATGGACCCCTTTGGCAGTCAGTCTGGTGAGGCCTAGGGACCTTTCTCAGATGAATGTTTTAAAATGAAATCTACAGGATTACAAAGGAACCCAATTATATTGAAATCATAGGTATCAAAATAATATTTTTTTAAGTTCACAGACACCAGGTTAAGAACCTTTGATCTATCTGGTCCAACCATTTTGTTCTTTGTTGATAGAAACTCAGGTCTAGAGAGGGAAAAAGCAATCTGTACCAGGTTTCACATCCAGCTCATTTGTAGCAGAACCAGGACTAGACCTGGTCACTTTCCGTTGTACCAAGAGAAGGTCCTGTCTGTGTCCTGGAGAAGTTTTGCGTGTGTTTCATTAGACAAGACATGATGCTGTCTGTCTTGATAAATTGGGTTGTCTGGGTTCAGACTGTTTGGGGCTCAAGGGAGGCCCAAGGTCACTTCAGACTGAGTTGATCAGGGAAGGCTTCCTGAGTGAGGTAGGGGTAACGGAAAGAAAGAAGGGAATCACATTCTCATTTTTATAGCCTATGTGCCAGGCATTATGCTAAGTGCTTTTTACAAATATTATTTCTCTTGGTCCTCACAACAACATTAGCTAAGTACAATTATTATCCTCATTTTACAGTTGAGATAACTGAGGCTTAACTTGAAGTTACTTCCCCGGGGACACACAGATAGTTAGTGTCTGAAGCCAGATTTGAACTTGGGTCTCCCTGAACCCAATGCTCTATCCAGCCACTTACCTGGCCCCAGAACATTCTGAATTTGCGGTACAATGTGGATCAAAATAGAGGTGGGAATGCCCATGATTTGGGGCAGGATGGGGGCAGAGGGAGAGAACAGTGAAGGGCTCCTGTCTAGCTAAGATTTCTGTTCTGGTTGTGTTAGGTGATCTCTGAGGTTCATCCTCGTTCAGAAATTCCAGGATTCTGGGACTGTAGTCTGCAGGAACTCAGCAGGGCCTAGAGTGTCAGACTTCAGAGTTTGAGCTGCATGGTGGAGGGGAAAGTGCACAGAATTTGGGAGACCAGGTTTGGAAATGTTCTGTTGCTCCTTGTTAGAGAACAGTGATAATAATAGTAAGGACAGTTAACATTTACTCACAGCCTTCCTGGGACTATTTTCTCATCTGTAAAATGAGAGAGCTAGATTAGATGGCCTCTGGGGTCCTTCCCACTCCAGATCTGCGATCCTCTCAATGTCTAAAATCCCATCTGCCCTATGTCCCATGAAGCTATGATATACCCTTGTGGGAAAGTGGGGAGGGGGCACAGAAAAACTTCTGCATTGGATTGTGGAGAGAGGAGGTTGATAAAACAAAAGGGACATTCTGAAAAGATTAGGCCGATCTTAGTTCCCCCTTCCCAGCCCCTGATTTAGCTCCTTTTGGGAGGAGTAGGGACCCTAGGAGTCCAGGTTCCACCCGGCCCACACAGGTGGCAGCTCCACTTTCCTTCCCCCACCCATCCTGCCTTTATCTTCCTCCTGTATTTTCACAGACAGGTTTTATGGCTAGCCCCAACTGCAACCTGAGCCTAGAAGTGCTTCCCACCCCACAGAACAAGAGAATTGGGGGAACCCCAAGCCAGTCACTCTTCGCTCTGTTCCCACATCCATGGTTTCCTCCCAGAGGCCCTGGAAAGACAAGTGCCCTGTTCCCGACAGCTAGGCTCCTGGCTGCCCCAGGGGGGTCCACCAAAGGGGAAAGAGGGGACTTGGGCGTCCCTGGTCCCACATCCGTGGCGCCACTGCTCTGCCAGCAAGCCGGGTTCTAATTAGCCACGGGAGCTAGGGAGCAGGAAGCAAGGGGGCTGGGGGCTCCTGCCTGGGGCTTGAAGAGACCAAGTACTCAGAGCCTTATGCCCCCTCGCTCTGGAATTCAGTTCTCCGTCTTAACTGAGGCTAAGATACCTGGGTCCCCTCCCACAGGTCATCCTTTTCTTGCTGGGGGAAGAGTCTAAGTAAGTAGAGGAGTGTGGAGGGGGACTGATGCAGCGAACAGGACCGTGTGCTAGGAGCTGAGTATACAAAGCTGGACTGAACCCTGCCCTCAAAGTGTTGGCTTTTTATAGGGGGATACAACATGCACAGAAGTAAGTGAATACGACATATGTACAAAAGACCAGAAAACAATTCTAAGAGGGAGAAAAATAAATAACTTGGGGTGGGGGAGGGGAGGGAAGGGCAGGAAGGGGCTTGTGGCACCTAAGATGGCCTGTAAAGAGAGCTCGGGATTCTGGGAGGCAGAGGTGAGAAGGGATGGCATTGCAGGCCACACGATGGAAGCATAATGGATGTCTTGGGCAAGGACAAGCTAGCAGGCTTGTTTGACCAAAATGGAGATGGCAGAAAGGGGAAGTCAGGGCAGCAGGAGATGCAGGGAGGATCAACTACAGAGAGAGTTGGTGAGAAAGAAGTTGGGTGGAAGAGGGAAAGAGTGAACTTCTTCCCGGGGACTGGGGAGCCTACCTCCCAACTGGGTCTATCAACAAGCATTTAATAATAGCTATCATTTAAGGTTTGCAAAACATTTTATAGATATACCTATATTATATATTATTTCATTTGATCCTCACAATAACTCTGGAAGGTAGGTGCTATTATCATCCCCATTTTACAGATGTGAAAACTAAGGCTGAGAAAGACATACAACTTAGAAATGTTTGAGTCTGGTCTTACTGACTTCAGATCCAGCACTCTATCCACTGCATCACCCAGCTGCCCCTTACTTCTTACTTACTTACTACTACTTGCTTCCTAACCATTATAGTTGTGTGATGCAAGAGTTGTGCAACAGTTGGATCTTTTCAGGTCTAATGGCAGAGATTAGACAACCACTTGTCAGTTACTTGTGGAGGGCATTCTTGTTGAGATATAGATTAGGCCAAATGGCCTCTGATGTCCTCTCCAATTCTGCAGTTCTATGATTCTGCCCCTCCCTGTATTAACTGGGGGAAAAAGTACCAGGCTTCCCAGCGATACTGGGGTAGAAGTGAGAAGATGGGTTACCCAGACATTAAAACCTGAAGTCAAGCCATGAGCTGAAGCTCTGATGTCAGTGTGGGCAGCCAGCCCAATGTCCCTGTGTGTTGCTGCCGCACTAGGGGAGAAATCCCCAGAGAGCTCCAGTTCAGGGACTTGAGCTGGTGGGTAGAATTCTGGGCTTCTCTTACTTGAGGACACTGAGATGAATGTGTGCCTGGTTCTTCTGGTGTGTGTGCCACCTCTGTGGATATATGTTAGAGGGAGTCAGATCCTGGACTTTGTAACCAGAAGGCATGTCTCCCTCCTCTCTTGATACAGCTGGTTCTAAAAAGGTGCTGAGCCTGGCTGGCATGACCCAGCTCACGGGTGGGGATGAGAAGGAAAGATTCCAAGGGGTGGAACCGGAAGCATTGCCAAGTATTCTGTGCAGTTAAGAGATCATGGATGTGGGCAAAGCTGCAAGGCCAGGAACAAGTCCATCAGCCTAAAAAAGGAGAAGGGGAAAGTAGGTGGAGGCCATGGAAAGAGGGTGTCAGGAAGGGTAGGAACCCTTGGAAGGAGTTAAGATTGTGTGTGTGTGTGTGTGTGTGTGTGTGTGTGAGAGAGAGAGAGAGAGAGAGAGAGAGAGAGAGAGAGAGAGAGAGAGAGAGAGAGAAGAAGAGGGGGAAGGAGGGAGAGAGAGAGAATGAGGAGTTGATTGTGCCAATGTCCCTTTCTGTGTGTCTTTGTCTCTGTGACTCTGCCTCTGTGTGTCTACGTCTATGCTCTTTGTATGATTCACTGTATCTCTGTGCTGGGATGTGTGTGTGTGACCGTCTCTGTGTCTGTCTGTGTTCACGTATATGATTGTGCTCTGGGCTGTATGTCTATGCCTGTGTGTGCCTGTTTCTTTGCATCTATCTAAATGCACCTGTGAATGCACCTTTGTGATTGTGCCTGGGCCTATTTCTGTGTATCCGTTTCTGCGTATATGTCTGTGTATGCACCCATATTGGTTTCTGGGTATGTCTCTGCCTATGTGCCCAGGTGTATGTGTATGACTGTGCCTATGGCCAGGTGATAATCTTGTGTGCATGTGCATATGTGTGTGCATGTGTACATCCCTGTCTGACTGTACCTGTGTTGAATCAATGTACCATCTCTCACTGTATCTGTGTGCCCCTGCCTGTATCTGTGTGTCTGTGCCTAGGTGTCTGTTTTTTACTGTATCTAGGCTTGTAGGTGTGTGCTTGGGTGCCTGAGTGTCTGTGATGGTGGTGGTGGTGGTAGTGGTGGTATGTGTGTATGTGTATGTGTATGTGTGTGTGTGTGTGTGTGTGTGTTTCCCTGTCTGATTGTGCCCATGGTGAGTGTATTTCTGCACTATCTCTCACTCTTCCCCACCCAGGCACCCTGGCTGGGTAGCTACAGGGAATCTTTCCTCCTCATTTTGTCCCCTTCCCTTCTCCTAGGCTGTCTGTCTGTGTCAACCTGTTCACCTGGTGATGCGGGGCGAGGCCCCCTGTGCCCACCTGTTCTCAGCCATGGCCCGCCTGGCCCCTGCCCTCTGGAGTCTCTGTGTCACTGCTGTCCTGGTTACCTCAGCCACACAAGGTAGGGAATGGGTCTGGGGAGGGTTGCTGCAAAGGGAGTGGCCGGAGGATCCCACTTCCCTAATGTCCAAACCATGGAGGAGAGGATGCAGAAGAGGGCAAACCTTCTGGCCAGCAGCTGATCTTTTCTGCCTGTCCCACTGAGGGCCGAGTGCTGGCTCTGAATCTGGTCCTTCTACCAAGGCAGGAATCTCTCATGCCCTCTGGTGCCCACCACACCACACCCTGGCCCTTGGGTCTCCCCAGTTCCGTCTTGCTCTTCCTCTCTCTGTGATTACATATCAGCAGCTCTCACTGGGAAGAAGGCTTAATTAAAGCGTGCCCGCTGACGTTTATTTAAAAACAACTAATTACCCAGCTCGGCCGGCACCGGCCCCAGGATCCCAAGTACATAGCAATTAGTACCCCGTGCCTGCCCACCCACCCCAATTATCCAATTACTCTCCCAAAGGCAGTGATCAGCAGGGGTCAGAGGCCAGGGCATGAGATGGGGAGCAGGAACCCTCCCATTTCCACCTTTGGCCCATTTCCCACATTCTAACTCCCCCAAATCTTCTACACTCCTTGACTACATTTGTCTTTTCCCCAAGGTCTCCCCACACACAATCTAGCCTGGCATCAACCCCTCTTCAGAGCTTCTTTTCCAACGTCCCTAGCTCCATCCCTCATGCTAGGACATTCCTCACACTATCCCCTTGTCCTCTTGACTATTCTTAGTGCCACCTCATGGTCCAGTGCCATGAGAACTCCATTCTGTCAAGATCCCCAACCACCCCAGGCCATCAAGGTCCACTGCCTAGCAGTCCCAGCCTGCCCCCCCTTCCTGGCCCAGCTGAGCCCTCCCCGACTCCTCCCCAGGCCGAGCTGGTACTAAAATTAGATGAGGAAGCAGATGGTACCAAGTGAAGCAGATTAAAAAATCCTCTGCCAGCCTAGCCCCAGAACATCCTTCCCTTTTTGCCCCCCATGTCTGGAGCTGAGCACACAGCCTCTTGGAGCCCTGCCCTTTTCTTTCCTCATTGCAACTTACTGTGGAACTCCGAGGTATTTAAGATAGGGCCACCTGGTCTGCAGGAGAGAGGAGAGGCATAAGGATAGGAGATAAGATTTAGTATGACTGCCACCAGGCAGAAGACTCTCAGTGATTGACTGGGTGTACCTTGAGCCATATCTCCCTTGGACCCTATCCTACTGCCTCTGGCTTGTTGGTACACACACACACACATACACACATACACACATGCACACACACACACGCACACACACAGAGACATACACACATACACACACACATCTATCCATCCATCCCTAGCCTGACCCCCTCCTCTCTCCTTCCCTTCCATCCCTGCTCCCTTAGAAGAATCCTATCAGTTTCCCATCCTTCATCTTCCTGCTTCTGTATTTAATAAGTAAGCTCCTTGAACCAGGTTCTGCAGCTCCAGGGGAGTACAAAGCACTGGATCTGGAGTCAAAAGTCTTGGGTGCGAGTCCCTGCTTTGCCATGTGCCAGCGTGACTACATGCAAATCACTTCTCTTTGGGCCTTAGCTTCCTCCTCTGTAAAACGAGGGGGTTGGACCAGATGGAAGTCTAAGGTCCTTGCCAACTCTAACATTCTGTGATTTTGTGACACCCCCACCTCCTTTTGATCTCCTCGCTGCTTTTTCTGTCTCACCTGAATTCCACATGCTGCTGAATCAGCCTAGGCCCTCCCATCCAATTGGTCGTCCTAGATGCTGGGCCTGCAGAAACAAACTTCGCTCAAGTCCCTTCCCCTGGGCTCAGTTTCCTGATCTGTAAAATCAATGACTTATAAAATTTCTTCCTTGACATTCTAGTTCTTCCAAACACTAGGAATGACATCTCATATCAACCTGGTGCTCAATGCTTTTCAAAGCAACTTTCCATTCATTACCTCATCCGTCTCCCAACACCCTGGTGACATCCTCAGAATGGTGACTATCAAGTACTGAGTGAGACAGATAGATATAGATAGATGTGTGTGTGTGTGTGTATATATATATATATATATATAGTTATGTATGTATGTATGTGTATATATTCACACACATATGAAAATAAATCTGATATGCTCAGAGTCACACAACTAAGAAAGTGCCAGAGCTGGGAATTCCTCACTCTTGGGCTTTGATTGTCCCCCTCCTGCCTTACAGAAAGGACATAAGATTTGAGGTCAGAGGACCTGGATTTCAGTCTGCAATTTATGACCTGTGTGATCTTGGGAAAGTCACCTAATTTTGATGGGCCTCAGATTCCTAATCTGTAAAATGAGAGGGTTGACCTAGATGACCTTTCTGGAGTGAATGAAAAGCCTATGATTATCTTCTCTCCACCACCATCAGTCCCAGCCCCTTGTAACGCAGTCAGATCTAGATGGAAAGAGGCCCAAGCTCCTTATTTCTGTGAAGGGAAGCTCTGGGAGGGGGAGCAGGCTTTGTCTAAAGAAGCTCCTGCCCTATAGGTTGGTAATAGGGGAGGGAAGGACCCCCTGGATCTAAGTATTTCTCTTCCTCTGCCCCAACACTGGCAGGCCTGAGCCGAGCTGGACTCCCATTTGGCCTGATGCGCCGGGAGCTGGCATGTGAGGGTTACCCCATTGAACTCCGATGCCCAGGAAGCGATGTCATCATGGTGGAGAATGCCAACTATGGGCGCACAGATGACAAGATTTGTGATGCTGACCCCTTCCAGATGGAGAATGTGCAATGCTACCTGCCCGATGCCTTCAAGATCATGTCCCAGAGGTGAGGACCCCACTGGGATTTGGGGGTGGGGTGGGGGAAAGGCATTCATTCAAAACTCATTCATTTATTCATTCAACAACCACAAAGAAAGTAAAGTGTTCACAGTGTCCAAAGTACTATGCTTGCCACTGGGGGACATACTGTGGTCCCTGTCACCACAGAACCTTCAGTCTAGTAACGGAGAAGACACAAATATTGCTAATTATGAGTACATTAAGGAGATGAAAAACAACTTGCTATGGAAATACATTGGCCACTAGGTGGCTCAGTGGATAGAGCACCAAGTCTGGAGTAAGGAAGATCTGAGTTCAAATGTGGCTCTAGACACTTCCTCGCTGTGTGATCCTGAGGAAGTCACTTAACTCTGTTTACCTCACTTTCTTCATCTGTAAAATGAGCTGAAGAAGAAAATGACAAGCCCACTCCAGTATCTCTGCTAAGAAAACCCCAAAGGGGTCACAAAGAGTCTGACACAGTTAAAAAAAGACTGAACAGTAAGATGAAGTTGCATGAGAGGGAAGGTTTTGTGGTTTTTTGTTTCTTTTTTATTTTGTGTTGTTTTTACTGGGAAAGGCTTGCTAAAGGAGGTGATATTAGAGCTAGACTTTACAGAATGGGCAGAAAGTTAATAGGCTGAATGAGGATGGAGGAGGAATGCCACTTCATGAGTGGGAAACAACAGAATTAAAAGCACAGAGGAGCATTCAGATGATAGAGAACAGTCCAGCTTGGTAAGAGCGTAGAGTGCAGGGAGGCGAAGCTGGAGAGGGTAAAGTGGGTCAAATTGTGGAGAGCATTGACTGATGGGCAGAAGTCTAACTTTATCGGGGAGGCAATAGAAAGTCATTGAAGATTTTTGAGCTGAGGAGTGATATTTCCAGATCTATTCATAAAGAAGATTATTCCAGTGGTGAGGCAGAACACATGCTACAGAGTCAGAGAGTGAAGCTGAAAAGACTTTTTAGGAGACTAGTACTTCAGAGGTCCAGTGAAGAGTGCACTTAAGTTCCAGAATTTCCTTCAGATGCTGGAGCCTCCCCAGTAAAATCTAGCCTTCCAAATCCTACTGGGCTAATCTTCCTTCTTTCCTTCATTCATAAACCCTGTTGTAATGCATACGATGCATTAGGTGCTGATGTTCCAAAGCTAGCATTTTGACCACACCTCATCCCCGTTCGGAAGTGGCCAATGCATTGTGGGAATATCACAGGGTACACCTGTACCCCCAGGCCTCCCTCTTGGTACTCTCAGTGATCTCATCAGCCCCCAGGGTGTTAATTAGCATCTCGGTGCAAATGACTCACAAATCTATATATCCAGCCCCGAGCTTTATCCCAAATGCCAGTCTTGCACGACCAATTGGCTACTGCACAAATCGACATGGGTGTGGGTATCTCATATTCATGCCCTAAACAGAACCCATTCTATTTCTACTCCACACCTCCCTAGTTTTGCTAAGGGTGCCACCATCCTCCTAGTTACCCAGATTTTCAGCCTTGGACTCATCCTTGACTCTGCCCTCTCTCTCACCCTTCCATATCTAATTCAATGACAACTATGATCAATTCTGCCACTGCAGCAGCTCTCTCTTCCTTCCTCTTTTTCTCTGCTAACATAACTTCTAGCCTTCTCCAGGCCCTCCTTACATCTCACCTAGGCTATTGCGATACCCTCCTAATTGATCTCCTTACTTCCAGTGATTGGATCAATATTCCAAAATCATGTCTGACTGTAGCACTCCTATGCTCATGAAGCTTCAATGACTCCCCATTGCCTCAAGGATCACATTAAAAAATTATCAAGCTGGCATCTAAAGCTCTCCAAAATCAACAAACCACCCATCTTTCCAGTTTCATTTTATATTATTTCCCTTAATTCGCTTATCATTCTAGGCAGACTGAGTTGCTAGGAGTTCCCCGTGTGAGACATTCGACCTCTCTTTTCACACTGGCTCTCCCCCATATTTGAAAGGCCAACCTTCCTCACTTCCACTTTTTAAAATAGCCCTGGTTTCCTTGAAAGCAGAAGTCTGGTGTCCCCTGAGGCTTTTGTGATTAAGTCCCAACCCTGCTCTTCCCCCACCATTACTTCTCTCTGTCTCTGTCTCTGTCTCTGTCCCTGACACTGCCTCTGTATCTGTACTTCCTTCTCTCTCTCTCCTCCCCTCCCCTCCCCTCTCCTCTCTCTGTCTCTCTCCCTCTTCCTCTTCCTCTCCCTCTCTTTCCTCTCTCTCTATCTCTATCTCTGTCTGTGTCTCTTTCCCCTTTTCTCTCTCCCCCCTCCCAAGTCTCTCTCTGTGTCTCTCCCCCTTCCTCTCTCCCCTTCTCTCTCCTCTCCTCTTTCTCTCTTTCCCTCTGTCTTCTCTCTCCTTCTCTTCCTTCCTTTCCCCTCTATTCCTCTCTCTGTCTCTCTCTGTCTCTGTCTCTGTCTCTCTCTTTCTCCCCTCCTCCTCCTTCCTTCTCCTTCCCTTGAAATTACATTGCATAACTTTATAGATACTCTGTATACTTCATATTTATATTTCTGTGTATACTTTATATTGCTTTTTGGATGTAAGTTCCTTGGAGGTGAGGAAAGTGGAGAAAACCTTGTATCTTTGCATCCCCAGAGCATAACACAGTGTCTTACATGGAGTACGCCCTTAGTAAGTGTTGAATTAAATTGATCTGAATTGAATTGAATCTAATCTAAACTCTGCCTGGCATTCAAGACCCTCCACAATGTTAATCCCACTCACTCTACATGTGCACCTAATTTTCCAGCCAGGCTCCTCACATTGCTGAACTTTCTCAAAACACATGCCAAGACCGTCTCCCTCCTCAGCACCTTTGCCTACTGAATTCCCTTGCCAGGCATGCCTTGCCCTCTTTTTAGCTCACCCAATCTTACTCACTTGCCTTAGTTCCCTCTTCTCCTAAGAAACCTTTCAGTGAAGGAGCCTTGATTGTTCTTTCTCTCTCTTTTTTTCCCCTTTCTCTCTTTTGAACACTCTCCCCACTTATCTCTACCCAGTGGCTTTCCTGACTTCCTTCAAGTCTCAACTAAAATCCCACCATCTCGGGGAGCCTTTCCCAATCGCTCCTAACGTTATGACCCTACCTCTGTTGATTATTTTCTATTTATCCTGTCTGTTCCTTGTTTGTATAGATTTGTTTGCATACTGACTACTACATTGTAATAGTAGCTCTTGTTCAGTTGTTTCAGCCCTGTCCAACTCTTCATGACCCTAAGAAAACCCCAAATGGGTTGACTGAACAGAGCAAAGATACTGGAATGGTTTACGATTTCCTTCTCCAGCTCATTTTATAGATGAAAAAACTGAGGCAAGCAGGGTTAAATGATTTGGCCAGGGTCACCCAGCTAGTAAACATCCAGATTTGAACTCAGGAGGAGGAGTACTTCCTGACTCCAGGCCCAGGTGCTCTAACCACCTTGCCACCTAGGGTAGGCACCATTTTTTGCCTCCTTCTGTATTCTCAGGATTAGCTGGCACATAGTAGGGCTTAGGGCTTTCTGAGGGATGGATTGACTGGCTGACTGACTCCTACTGAAGCAAAGAATTAAAGATCTCACCTCCTTAGGGACCCTCAAAGATCGTCTAGCCCAACCAAACCAATAGATTGATCAACAGATATTTATAAACTACCTACTATGTGTCTGGCACTGTACTAAGCATTGAGGATACAAAAACCAAAGTAAAATACATGTCTACGCACAAAATAGATACAAAGCAATTGGGAGCCAAGGCTGCTGAGGGGATTGGAAAAGATTTGATGTAGAAGGTGGTGCTTGCACTGGGTCTCAAGGAAGATGAGGGACTCTAAACAGTGGCAGTGAGGAGAGCAGCGCATGTCAGACATGGGTCTAGCCACTGCACTGGCACAGAGATAGCAGAGAGTTTGCTGTTTGCCAGGAACAGTAAGAAATCCCTTTTGGCTAGAGTGTATGATGTAAGAAGAATAAGGCTGGAACATGATTGTGAAGGTCTTAAGTGCAAGTATCAAACAGAAGAGTTTACAGTTGGTCCTAGAAGTAGTAGGGAGCCACGCAAGCTTCTTGAACAGGAGAGTAACATGGTCAGACCTACTTTAGAAAAACCACTTTGGTGGCTGAGTGGAGGGTGGATTTGAGTAGGGAGGGTCTTGAGGTAAGGAAGCTATGTGGAAAGCTACTGTAGTAGTCTAGGAGAAATCAGTCAGTAAGCATTTATTAAGCATCTACTATGTGTCAGAGACTGAGCTAAGTGCTGAGAATACAATGAAAGGCAAAAGACAGTCCTTTCCCTCAAGGAATATAATGAGAGAAAGAGCACTCAAACAAATGTATATGAATAGGCTACATATAGGATGAAATGTGTTCAGTCCTGTCCTACTCTTTATGACCCCATTTTGGGTTTTCTTGGCAAAGATACTGGAGTGTTTTGCCATTTCCTTCTCCAGCTCATTTTAGAGATGGAGACACCCAGGCAAACAAGATTAGTGACTTGCTCAGGGTCACACAATTATCTAGGGCAGGGGTGGGGAACCTGGGGTCATATGTGGCCCTCTAGGTCCTCAAGTATGGTCCTTTGATTTGAAATTTGTTCTATGAAGTTTGGATTCAGTCAAAGGACCACACTTGAGGACCTAGAGGCCACATGTGGCCCAAAGGCTGAAGGTTCTCCACCCCTGGTCTAGGGCCACATTTGAACTCAGGTCTTCCTGACTCCACTTGAAGCAATCTATCCACTGAGCCACCTACCTGCCTCCTCAGCAAACAGAGGTTAAGTGATTTGCCCAAGATCACACAGCTAATGAGCACCTGTGGCCAGATCTGAACTCAAGTCTTCCCAACTCTAGGCCTAGCACTCTATCCACTATCTAGCTGCTGAGAGAAAGAAGAGTTAAAAATGTCATATGAACCAGAGTACCTGGAAGAATGGCAGAAAAAGGGAAGTGCAGAATGAGAATGGAATGGGGGAAGAGAATAAGCATCTATTAAGTACCTACTATGTGCCAGGTACTACAAATATTATCTCACTTGATCAAATGTCTTAGTTCAAGTGGGATTTGGAGGGAAAGAAAAGTAAGTTCTGCTCCGAAACTCTTGAGTTTGTCATGCCTATAGGACATTCAATTCAAAATGTCTTAATAAGCAGTTGGTGATTTGGGACTGGAGCTCAGGAGAGAGACTAGAGCTGGATATGTAGATCTGGGAGTCATTCTCATAGAGATGATAATTAAACCTATGGGAGCTTATGAGGTCCCTCAGCTAGAGGGCAAACAGAGAGAAAAGGACTCAGGATCAAATCTTGGGGGATATCCATAGTTAGGATGAAGACCCAGCAAAATTGTCTGGGAAATGCTTGAGCAATCAAGACAGAAGCCCCACTAAAACATCTCAGAAAATAGTCACGTTTCCATTAAAAGACCTTACCCCCTACCCCCTATCTCCCCCGCAGTGATAGAGAGCTCATTCCCTCCTGATGCAGCCCCGTTGCACTATGAGATTGGGTTCCATAGTCTGATTGACATTACTCTCTGATAACTTTGTGTACAAATCACTTCTCCATATCTGACTCACAAGCAGGGGGTACTGGAGCCAGCTCAAACTGGAGAATTCAGTTGTCAATGTGAGTCTCAAATATCTCAAAAATCAGCAAATGCTACAAATCAGACCTTGATTTATTGTTTCAATGATTGTCTAGACTTAAGAAAGTGTGACTAACGCAGATTAAACTTAAGAATGTGTCCTATATACATTTTCTTTCAGAGAGATGATTGTTAAATATTTACCAGCACAGTCCTGTCCATAAGAAACTTGCAGACCCTTTTGTCTAGCTCCCAACTATCTTTCCAGTCTTATTTCTCATTACCTGCCATCCCCTTTATTTCATCTTTGTTCTGATGGGTGCAGACATCCAGCTATTCCCTAACCTTATGCTTACCTCCTACCTCTGTGAATTTGCATAGCAGTGGACTCTCCCTATCTCCTTTCTCTTGAAACCTTTCCTTTTCAAGGCCCAACTCAGATACTGACTCATATGTGAGACCTTCCTTTTTTTGTTCTTTAAAGAGGCAATCAGGGTTAAGTGACTTGCCCAGGGTCATACAGCTAATAAGTATCTGAGGCTTGAATCCTCCTGATTCCAGGGCCCATGCTCTATCCACTGTGCCACCTAGCTGCCCCAATGTAAGACCTTCCTGATGCATCCTTGCTGCCAGTTAGAATCTTTCAGGTTAGAATCTGTCCCTTGGACCTCTCCTACAAATTTTTCCCATTTTGCTTTCCATCAGGTGTTAAAATAAAAGTCTTATCAGCACCTTTTGTTTTGCTCCACTGTATCACCAGTATGTCCTCCCCAGGAAAGCTGTGTAGAAAAGAAAAGCATCAAAGCAAAACCAACTGACACAGTGATCACATCTGACAGCATAAGCAGCATCTCATCTCTGTAGTCTCCCACCTCTCTACTGAAAGGAAGGTGATGCCACCTTTCATCTTTTCTTGGTACCAACATTGGTCATGACAGTTACAATCACTTGACCATTCTTCTCCTTTTCAGTATTTCATTCAGTCTTGTACTATTCTCCTGATTCTGATTACTTCACTCTGCATCAGTTCATGCAAGTCTTGCCATGCTTTTCTGAATTCTCTCCATCACAGTTATTCTTTCTCATAATGCCATCCACGTATGGTGGCTTTTTTCAGGCAAATCCCAATTATGTATCCACTTTGTTTCCTGATTTTTGCTGTGGTGATGCTTTACACACAGTAAATGCTTAATAAATGCTTTTACTCAATCATTCATTCCAACAAGGGCTACTATGTCTCCTGTAAAGGGAGAGGACTGGTGATGCAGTGGTTGTAGTACTGGGCCAGGAAGACCTGAGTTCAAAAATCTGGCCACAGACACTCATCAGTAGCTGTGTGGCCTTGGGCAAGTCACTTCACCTCTGTTCACTCAGTTTCCTCAACTAGAAAATGAGGATAATAATAGCACCTCCCTCAAAGGGTTGTTATAAGGATCAAGTGAGATAATATTTGTAAAAGGAGCTTAGTACAGTGATTGGCACATAGTAGGTGCTATATAAATGCCCATTCCATTCTCTTCTTTTCCCTTCTAGGGGGTCCTGGATCTCAATGGGTTGTTTGCCCAATATGAGACCTCTAGGTAAAGAGTATAAACAGTTTAGTCTCCTTTCACACAATTCCTAATCATTTTCCAAAATTGGCCTGGTTTATAGCTCCCCTCCATCAGTATCTTAGCACGTATGTATCATCCCCTTAGTAAGCAACAAGCTCTCTGAGGTCAGGGTATATGTTCCACAGCCTAAGTATTCAAAGACAGCTTGTCAAAGGAATGAATAAGTGAACATCATTCTCTGGTTCTGGAAACAAATGAATACATAAATGCTGAATATAATCAAGCAAACAGACCTTTACTGACACCTGGTCTGTGTTCAGTCCTATGCCTGCCTATGGTGGGGCAAGAGGGGGAGAAGGGAGATGGACTTAACATGATTAGTATTAGCAATCATCATAATAATAACTAATTTCCTATAATAATATATAACTTTTTGTAATATAGAAATTTATAATAAGTTATGTTAAGTTATAATAACATAATTTTCTGTCATATATAATTCTTTAATTTCTACAATATATATCTATGTATAGATATACATCTACATATTAAAGTATAATTTTATAATTTCTATCACATATAATTCTATAATAATAAATAACTTTCTATAGCACTTATCATATGCCAGGCACTGTGCTAAGTGCTTTATAATTATTATTTCATCTTACTGAGCCTTGTGATAACCCTGGGAAGTAGGTACTATTATTACCCCCATTTTACAGATGAGAAAACTGAGGCAAGCACAGGTTACATGACTTACCCAGGGTCAAACATCTAGGATGTATCTAATGCCCGATTTGAACTAGGTTTTCCTAATCCCAGGCCCAGAGCTCTATCCACTGTGATGCCTAAGTATTAATAACCTCTCACATTTCTATAGCACTTTAAAGTTTACAGGTCACTTTTCTCACAACAGCTCTTAGAGACTAGCACTGCAAGTTACTTTTTTCCATTTCATAAATGAGAAAGAAACTGAGAGGTTAGTTGACTGTTTCATGGTCACACAGCTTATCAGTGAGTATCACAGTCAGGATTCAAACTCCAGTCTATCTTTTTCCAAGTTCAGTATTTTTTCCCCAGCATACCATGCTCCAAACTACAGGAAGCTGGCAAGTTTTGTTTGTTTGTTTGTTTTTGTAGATGTTCTGAAATTTTTTATTTTATTTTTAAAAGACAGCAATAATTCACATCATTAAACAAACCAGAAAGTTTAACGAACTTTCAAAACCCCAATGATGAACGCAGGTATTAGCCAGGAAAAATGGTCCATGGTTCCGCACTACTCCCCTTGCCTGGCTCTGTGGGCTGCGACAGACCCCCATCCTTCAGTGAGGTTGTCCCCAAGCCTCTGCCTGAGGAGTGAATTCCATCATCTCTTTGGAAAGGTGATAAAAGGGACCAGAGATCCACCTCCCACCCAGCCTGGGAGCAGCTGTTTTCACCATGTAAAGATCCAGCTGGGCCTCGGCACCCTGAAGGCCAAGTGGCTAGCTAGGCAATACTTTCTTGTTATTAGCACAAGGTAAACAGACACCCTGAAAACTTGAAAATATAGAAATAATCTAATGAATGTGGCCACCTCAAAATCACACACTAATAGGAGAGAGGAGATTTACACATTCAATGATCCATTGGGAGCAGAGGCAGGAAGTGTGTCTGACTAAAGGTTCAAGAGAAAGAGGGTTTACTCTGCTTCAGCCCTCTCCCCCCACCACTCCCTCCAGGCTTCACCCACCACTTGGGTCCTAGCCCTCCCTCTGGAATGTTTTCCCATGTCCTTCCTTGGTAAGGGGAAAGAGGGAGGGGCAGTATAAGGCCAAAAGACAAGGGGGGATTCCCTTTCTCTGTCCTGCCTCTCATCACGGCCTTATGTCTCTCCACAGGTGTAACAACAGAACTCAGTGTGTGGTGGTGGCCGGTTCTGATGCCTTCCCAGACCCCTGTCCTGGGACCTACAAGTACCTGGAGGTGCAGTACGACTGTGTCCCCTACAGTGAGTCACCTTGTTCCTCGCACGAACACGGGCCCCATCCTCTCCCCCCGCACCGAGTGAGGAGGAGACACCTGTGTCCCTGTGGAGCCTGGGTGGGAGCAAGGAAGGAGGCACAGCACAGGGTGCTATGGGACAGGCTTTGTCTCTTCCCACTTTCTCACCCTGGGCCCTTCAGATATAGTCACATTCCCTCTGTCACCCATAACCTCTGCCTCACATCTTCATACTTTCCCTCACCTTCGGTCCTCTCTCCCTAGAGCACTCCCATCCCATCTCCATCTCCCGGTCTTTCCCTCATACCTTCTCCTCTTTCTCGCACTCTCCTGTCCTCCGTTGCCGCTGCATCTGCTCTCTCCATGCACCCTCATGTTCATCTCTCTCACAGTCACACTCTTGTGGCCCCACAATTTGATCTTTGTGTCCTTATTCCTTTGGATCTCCCATGTTACAGGATGTGCCTGCCAAGGCCTCTAGGCTCTTGGACCAGAGGGGGATGGCTGATACCAAACCCCAGGGGGTGAGTGAGGCCAATACATCTTCAAGGAGATGCACTGCTCCTTTCAGTCTGCCTTTCCATCTCTACAACACTACTTCCTGTTTACTTAGGAAGTTCCACCATTTTCAATTGGGAGTGGTTATTGGAGACCCTCCTGGAGGCCACAAGGAGAGGATTTAAGGAGCCAGGAGCTCATCTGTAATAGACCCTGTCAGGGGGAGCAGCCAGGGAGCTGGGGAAAGGGTTTCTTCTCCTCCTCGGTTACTCTCCCCTCCCCCACCACCACCATTTCCCTTCTTTCCTGCTCCCCTTCTTTCCTTCCCTCCTCACCCTTATCCCCACCCCCAGCTTCTTATAGCCAATTTGGAAGCAAGGACTTGGGGGGAGGTGGAAAGGGAGAAGTGAAGGCCCCCAGTATGTATGTTTTGGGGGTTGGGGAAGGGCAGGGGGAGCAGGAGGCCCTGGTAATTCCCTCCCCACTCCCCATCCCCACCCACTTTAATTTCTTCTCACAGGTGGCCGTCTATGCTGAGGGAAATCGCTTATGTGCTTCCTTAACTTTCTCCTTTGATTCCTCATCCTTTCCTTTCAGCACCCAAGGCCTCCATCCAGCTACCACCTAAGGGGAAAGCCCCTCTCTCCTCGTTGAAGCCCTCCCCCACACAGCACTGGGCACAATCTCTCTCCATCCCTGCCCTCACCTCCAACTCACCCACTGATGTTGGGATAGCAGGGAATATAATAGAAACCAGCATATAAATACTGAAAAGTCAGTGCAAATATTATTACACCCTTGTTACCCAGGCAAGAAAATAGGCTGACAGAGATCCCAGGGTCAGAGTGAACTCTGAGGCATCATGAAAAGGCGAGCATAAAGTAAAAGGTTCTTAGAGTCATATTAACCTACATTAAATTCTGTGTAGTTGGGCTATTGGATCTCTAGGTCTGGCCCTGAGCTCCACAAGTTGAAAGGAATGAAGGAAGAGCTTGGAGACAGGCCCAGTAAGAGATGAAATAAGAAATGGATGGAGTGTTGTGGGCAGAGTCTTGTCTTAGGCATGAGGAACACACAGAAGATGGGTGGGGCATAATCCTCATTCACAAGGAGTCCCTGCTCTGATCTATCCTTGAATATTCCAAGGTCTAATGAGAAAAACAGAATGCACACACAGAGCTACAAGAAAGGCCCACAAAGGACTTAGATTAGGTGCAAGTGAACTCCACAGGTGCTGATCGTAAGCAGCCTCAGTTCAAGGCAGGGTATGGAAGGACATAAACTCTTCCTGCCGTCAGAGCTGGGACAAGACATGGCTTGGAGTTAGTGTTAGGCAGGACAACATTAGACCTGAGGAAGGACAGAAGGGCTGGGAAGAAGCGGGAGGTTCTGGATCAAGTGACCAGGGAGGCGTGTCCAACTCCCAGAGAGCCAGAACAAGACCAGCCTAGGGGACGCTGGAAGAATTGCCGAAAGGGGAGAGAATAGCAGGTGGGGAGGAGGTCAGATTGGTGAGGCAGGCCTTCCCCTGGTAGCAGAGATGGGGGACCCCAGTGCTGCTGTGGAGGCCTCTCCAGGAGGTCTGGGGTGGGCTGCGGGTGGAGGCTGGGGGAAGGGGGAGGGACCCAATGGAACACGCCCAACTAACAGCCACTTTGCTTTGCAGCTGAGTGCAGTCTAACTCCCTCACCCCCCCTTCCTCCCCCAGGTGCCTGCCGGGCCACGGGCAGGTGTGTGCGTGTGGAGCACCCAGCTCCTTGGTTAGGCTAGCTTGGCTAGGGAACTCGGAGTTTCAGTCACCCTTGCAGGGAGAGTGTCTGTTACCGCCCCTGGCCCCTCCCTCCTCTTCCCCCAGACCCCACTGTGTCTCTCCATCAGTCTGTCACCTTATCTCTGGCACTTTGTTTCTCTCCATCTGGCCCTCCCTCCACCTCTGTCCCTCTCTGTGTAACACTGACCCCCTCTTGATGTCCGTGTGTATTTTCCTCTCCATCCTTGCCCGTCTCTCTGTGTGTGAGCACTGTGCCAACTTTCAAACACGATATAAAGTGAGTTGTTGTTGTTGTGCTATTTTTGCTCTCTGTGTCTCTGATTTTCTCTTCCTGTGTTTATTCTGCCTGGATTAGAGTGGGTTACTTAAACTCTGTAGGGCATTGAGTGAGGGGGCACAGAGCTTGATCACCTGGAGCAGGGGGCCTGAGCCATCAGAAACCATGGACCCCATTCCTCCCTGGGCCCCCAGAGAAAGGAGAGGGTGCCAGGAGCGGCCAAGGCTGGCCGGCTCTTCCTCGCGCCCCTCTCGGCTTGCCCCAGCCAGGCTCAGTTGTTCAGCTTTTCTTTCAGGAAGGCAGCCCAGACACTTCAGCTGAGGGCTCCGTGTGAAGCAGCAGCCTCGCAGCTGGCGTTCCCAGCCCCCAGTCTCCCCTCTGTCCGTCTCTCCGTGTCTCTCTTCCTTGCATCCTTCTGTCTCTTTGTCTCTGCTCCCTTTGCTCTGAATTGCCTCGGTGTTTCTCCTTCTCCCTCTGTCTGCCTCCTTTTCTGTGCCTGCCCCTGTCATCGGGCCCTCTGTCTCCCTCCGCCAAGTCTGTCTCCCTCCGCCAAGTCTCTCTCTCTCTCTCTCTCTCTCTCTCTCTCTCTCTCTCTCTCTCTCTGTCTCCCTCCGCCAAGTCTCTCTGTGTCTGTCTCTCTAGACACTCCCCCAGCCCCCCGCACTTGCCCCGATGGAAGGGATATGGAGGGAGGAGGGGGCGGCCGAGAGGTGCTAAGGGGTTGGGGAAGCAGGTGTAAGGAAGGAAAAGGAGAAGGGGATGCATTGCCAGAAAAGAAACAAAAAGCAATTTAATCTCTTTTTTTCTCTTTTTTTCTTGCACCCTTTTTCAATTGTTTTTCTCTCTCTCTTCCGATGCTTAAAGTAGAAGTGGAGCAGAAAGGTAAACGCACTGTTACCAATGCTAACCCCTAACTCACATTTTGTTCTCCCCGTGCCTATACTTAATGTGACCCGCCCCCCCCCGCCCATTTCCCCCTGCTCCCTCCTCTGCCCCACCCTGCCCCGCCCCGCCCCACCTTCTCCTTCCTCCCCTCTTCCCCTCCCAATCAAGTCGATGCTCTCAGTCCCTGGTGCCCCCTGCCAGGTTGGGAGCAACCCCCCTGTGCCAGCCACGGGCTCTTCTGCCCTCCTGACAACCCCACGGAGGGGCTTCTCTCTGAGGTCCGGACTCTCCTCTCTGTCTGTCTCTCTCTTTCTGTCTCTCTGTGTGTCTTTCTCTTTCTCTCTCTCTTTTTCTCTCTCTCTTTCTTTCTCTTTCTCTCACCTAGTCCTTGACCCCTGTCAGGGACCTGACAGCCTCTCATGCCTCTTTTTGCCTCCTTCAGGGGAAATATATAAGCAACCAGGGCTAGTTTGTTTGGGGAGTAGGGGGTATGCACCTCACTCTCTCTCCCCAAACCGCCCACCCCAACTTTTCCCCTAAGACTTCCTTCCCTCTCTCCCCCCACTGGGGGTCATTTATCTCCTTCTTTCCTCTGCTTTCTCTGGAATTGGGTTTGGGTTTGGAGGGGGGAACGGAGGGGAGGGAAGGAAAAGGGGTACGGTTCATTTTCCTTTGGGGGAGCTGACTATTCCACTGGCTTCTGACAGCTACTGAAGCTCTCTTCTCACTTTGGAGTTTCCAAGGCAAAGAGGTGTTTTGGAGAATGGAGTACCAGTCCTCCCCGCCCCCACCCCTTGCCTTGCTCAGCCCTTCCAAGTCAGGAACCGAGAGACCTGGGACAGTGTCCTGCCGTAGATGGGAAGGTGGGGAAGGGGGCGGGGCTCGGAGATGTGTGTGGTTTGGGAGTGGGGTGGGGCTTTCTCTGTTTTGTTTTGGTTTTTTTTCCATATTTTCGAAGCTGCAGTCAGGGTTTCTTCTGGGCTGTTGTGGTTAGTGGGCCAGAGGAGAGTGGGGGGGGGAGGGGGAGGGGCGCTTCCAGGAGTACCGTAATTTCACGCCTATATAGACTATCCTCCACTTGGGAAAAGAGATTGGTGAAGTGCATATTGTGGGCAAGACAGAATCCTGACCTCAGGTCTCTTTTAAAGACTTTGGGTTGGGGTGGGCAGACGGCGTCTCTCTTCCTCAGAGTTTTAAAAATGGCAAATCTGGAATGCATTAAGGTGCCACCTGCAAGAGGCAAGGAGCTGGGTATTAGTATGCCTTCTGGCCCTGAAATTACGGTACATGGAGTATCCCTGTTATGAGGAAGGGGGATATTGCTGAGCTGTTCTCCCTCCCTACCCTTCCCCTTCCTGTAGGAGACCTGGGCAGTCAGCCCTTCTGGGTCCCTGCCGCCCACCCCATCCCTCCTTTCTCACCCCCTTCTCTTTCCTTGAATCTCTCTTCCTCCTGGCACCCCGCCCCCGACGCTCTCCTTGCAGGCACAGCTTGGACACTCCGGCTCTGGATTATTCTCTTTCCTGGTTTTGGGGAAGGGTGACATGTTGCTGGGTGGACACACCCATAGGGACGACCACTTGCTGGTTGTGGTTAAGGGCCAAACCCATGCGCACAGACCCTGCTCTTCCCTCCCCTTTTGCCCCCCTTCCCCAGTATTATTGCTAACAATTTATTCTTCCTTCACCCTCTGCCAGGTCAGACTCCAAGACCCTGTGTTGTCCCCACCACCACCACCACCACCACCACCACCACCACCATACTACATACACACCAACCCCCACTCACCTGGCAGAGAAAACCCAGCATGGAAAAAGGGGGAAACTGAGGCACAAAGGGGTAGGGGAAGGAGTCATCACTCTCAACCTGAGACAGCCTGAGTCAAGTGAGCTAATACCAGGATAGGATGGACAAAGAACCTAAAGTATGTATGCCTGAGCTGGCTGGCAGAAGCCCTGGGTGGCAGGGACAGAAGGATAAAGATATAAATGGACAGATGGATGGACAAAGGGCCCTGGGATCTTTGGTGTGTACCTACTTCCCTTCCCAATGCCAGTCTCTTAAACTGAGCCAAAATCCCCTTGAGGGAATGAATGCCTATGGTGATACCCACCCTCATTCAGAACCCTCCAGGGAATCCCCACTTCAAAGGGAAGCAAGACCTATGGATGGTAAGTTTCCTAGGTTCTTTCACTATCTTTGTGCCTCAGTTTCCCCTCACCCTGTTACATGGGAGAAGCTTCTGCCTGCTTCATGCTTTGGGGCCCTCTGAGGATCTCCAAGAAACTGGGGAAGTGGGAAAAACCTATCCCACATGGACCCTAGGCAAATTCTGTATGTCTCACCCATGAATTCCCCCGGTTAACTAGGATGCCTGAGAGGCGATGGCTACCTGCTGCTGTCCCTTCAGGTCAGTGTCCAAGAGGGGCCCTGAGACACTTCCTTCCCTCCCCTGTGCCCACTAGGCCAGCCCTTTCAGAAAGGAGCTGAGTGAAAGCAGAGAATTCACTTCGGATCCCAGGACCCTAGCTCCCCATGTTCTTCCACGCCCTCATGGCCTTGGTTTCAGGTGGGGCAGAGACCCTGGAGGGATGAGTCTCCCAGAACCACCTAACCACATTGTACTCAATGCATGTAGTCCCTGAAATAAGGGAGATGGTACAATTCAGCTTCAGTTGTATGGTGGGGAATACTGGAAATATATTGTGGTTCAGGGGCAAATTAAAACCTGCTATTCCATGATGGGGGAGAATGGAAACTATCCTACATAGAAGAAAAACTAGATATTATTGGGGGGAAGCATTATGGGGATAGTGGAAAGAGTGCAGAAACGGGTCAGGAGCACTTGAATTTGAATTTTTGACCTACTTCCTACTGGTGTGACCTTGGGCAAGTGCCTTAACCTTGCTAGATCTCATTCTCCTCCTCTGTCAAATATTCATACTAGAGCAGTAGCTCTAGTATCTTGGACCCCTTTGGCAGTCTGGCCGAACCTACAAAGCCCTTCGCAGAATGTTCATTTTTTTTCTTCTAGAATCATAACTGAAGATTTCCTTCAGTTAGGCATTAGTGAAAATAAAGGTCATTTCCTCCCCATCCAAGTTCACAAACATCCCGAAATCTGTCCCCAGACCCTGCCCCTTGAGGGTCTGCGGACCCCAGGTTAAGAACCGCTGGACTAGAGGGTCTCTTCCGACTCTACGATCTTAAAATTTTAATAATTATGATCTTGTGCCTGAGCTTTTTTTTTTTTAATGCGGGTGAGATTAGATATTGCGGGAAAGACGAGAAGCGGCCCATGTTGGGGTGGGGGTGGAGGTGGGGGGAACTGGCCCCCATCATTAATAGGAGTCCGCACCACCACTGTGTATCGGGGTAGGGCTACAGTAGTTTCAGTTCAGTCCTCGGGTGGTGAGAAGGGAGGGGCAGGGCAGAGCTGGACACAGAGATGCAGTCCAGGTTTTCCTCCTTTTCAGGGAATGGGGGGGGTGGGGCGGGGCCCCCACCTTTCTGACACCAACGCTGCCTTGATCCCTCTTCCCGAGCCCGGGACGGCCGCAGGTAAATCGGGGGGCGGGGGAGGGAGAGGGAGGCGGTGGTTGGGGGGGCCCTGTCTTCATCCTAGATTCTCGTTCCCTCCCTCGTCCCCTCCTGGCCGGACCTGGGATTGCACCCGAGTAATCCTGGGCGGGCCTGGATTCTGGAGTGAATTCTCTGCTCGCCCCTCTCCAGCCTCTCTCTCTTTCTCTCTCTCTCTCTTCCTCTCTCTCTCTCTCTCTCTCTCTCTCTCTTTCTCTCTCTCTCTCTCCTTCCGCCAGCATTATTAACCTTTTCTTCCCAGGCTCGCTCGGGCTCGCCTCGGACCCAGGATTGGCGCCGCCGCCCCCTCCCCTCCCTTGTCTCTCTTCGCCGCATAGCTGTCCTTTGCCCTTCCCCCCTCCTCTCCCTGCCTCCTCCCTCCGTCTTCACGCCAGTCCTCCCCCCATGTGCACGAGTGCCAGTGTCTGTTGCTGAAATGATCGTGTAGTGACCCCTTAGGGAAACCCTACCAGTCAGAGGGCGAGGGGCACCACCCCCCTCCGCCCCCTATCCTAGGCTGGAATTTGCCCCTGGGAAACCTTTTCCTTGCTCTTTATTGTGTGGGGAAGACTGGGCTTCATCATCATCACCACCATCATCAGCATCATTATAACCATCCCTGGAAGAGCTGATACCCCTTCCCCTCCCCCCACCGTGGGGCGAGGCCTTGACAGCACTACTGGTGAGAAGGAGCCCTTCAACACCACCAGAGGCGTGGGGGGCCCCTTAACACCCACCTCTGATTGGGGAGGATCCTAGACAGTGCCAGTGGTATGGGAGAGTCTCCCAGCAACACCACTAGTATGGAAGCCCAAAGCCCCTTCAAGTTTTCCAGGCAGAAAAAGTGGGGCACAGTCGGTCTCCCAATGGAGGAGAGTGTGTGGGTCTTCCAAAACACACCCTTGGAAACAGAGGAATATTGATTGACTTCCTGAAGGAGAAAAATAGAGGCACAAAGTGGGGAGTGGGTGAAAAAAGATAAGGGGATATACCTGTAATTGTTAATCTACGTGACCACTTAGGGGAGGTGTCAAAGCAAACTCTTTATCCCTGGCCAGTGCAATCTCTTATCTGCCACATATGAGAAAGAAGGGTTATGTTCCCACCTACTAACCAGGTCTTGACTTATCACTCTCAGCTTCCAGAGGTAACCTGTCCAGGGCAGGGAACAGCAAGGGAGGTGCCCCATCCCCACCCCAGATACTCCTTTCCCATCACCAGTCCCACCAAGCAACCGTGACTGCAGCTGCAGGAGGGGAGACCTGCTTTTTAACCTGGCCTCCTATGATCGATTCCTCCTTTCTCCTTTCTCTCTCTCTCTCTCTCTCTCTCTCTCTCTCTCTCTCTCTCTCTCTCTCTCTCTCTCTCTCTCCCTGTGCCTTCTCTCTACCCCCCTTACCTCCCCTATCCTGCCTGCCCCTGGCCCAGTCTTCGTTTGCCCTGGGACTCTTCAGAAGGTGCTGGAGGCCACATCTACACATGAGTCAGAGCACCAATCAGGGGCATGGTGCAAGGACCCACTACAAGCTGGGGATCGCATCTATGTGATGCCCTGGATCCCCTACAGAACAGACACACTGACCGAATATGCATCATGGGAGGATTATGTGGCTGCCCGCCACACCACCACCTACCGCCTACCCAACCGTGTGGATGGCACAGGCTTTGTGGTCTATGATGGTGCTGTCTTCTACAATAAGGAACGAACTCGAAACATTGTCAAGTATGACCTACGGACGCGTATCAAGAGTGGGGAGACGGTGATCAACACTGCTAACTACCATGATACCTCACCCTATCGTTGGGGGGGCAAGACAGATATTGACCTTGCAGTGGACGAGAATGGGCTGTGGGTCATTTATGCCACAGAAAGCAACAATGGGCGATTGGTGGTAAGCCAGCTCAATCCCTACACCCTGCGCTTTGAGGGTACTTGGGAGACAGGCTATGACAAGCGATCAGCCTCCAATGCCTTCATGGTTTGTGGTGTCCTCTATGTGCTGCGTTCGGTGTATGTGGATGATGACAGCGAGGCTGCTGGCAACCGAGTCGACTATGCCTTCAACACCAATGCCAACCGAGAAGAGCCCGTCAGCTTGGCATTTCCCAACCCTTATCAGTTTGTCTCCTCAGTTGATTACAATCCCCGTGACAATCAACTTTATGTGTGGAACAACTACTTTGTGGTGCGCTACGGTCTTGAGTTTGGACCACCAGACCCTAGTGCTGGTAAGGACAACCTCTGACCCAGGGATGGCCATTGATAGTACTTTGGTCTTAGACTCAGGAATGAAAATCTTTGACATTATTCTTAAAACCATCTCACGTGTAGGATAGACGTCTAGAAAAGAGGCCTTAGAGTTCATCTAGTTCAACTCCTTCATTTCATAGATAAGAAAACTGAGGCTCAAGTTGAATGACTTGCCCAAAGTCATTAAATAGAAAAGCCAGGATCTGAACTTGTCTCCTGACTTAAAAAAAAAGATGCTTTTTCCACATGGCCTGACAGCGATCTTGGGGTCCATCTCCAGGGTGGGGATCCAGAAGTCATTTGTTAGATTCCAGGAATAATGAGGTGATTGTGCCACCCTACTCTATCCTGGTTGGTCAGACCACATCTGGAGTATTGTGGTCCTGGGCACTGCATTCGGGGAGGATGTGGATAAGCTGGAACGTCCCAAGGAGGGTAACCAAAATAGCACAGGGCCTCAAATCTATGCCGTATGTCTGGGTAAGAGCTGTCCTAACTGTTGTGGTAAGGCTGTGGAAAGGCTGGCCACACCAGACATGGAGGGAAGTAGGAATCCTCAGGGGACCAGAACATTTCCTGTCCTTATGAGGAGACACAGTAACAAGATGGTCAAGAGTAGGGCGATTCGGAATACCAGAGTCTGATATGTCTGAGAATGGGGGAGAGGGCACAAAAAGATCTACCTCTAACACTGTCTCTATCACCCCACTGCAACATAGGCCCAGCCACTTCACCCCCCCTCAGCACGACAACCACAGCCAGACCTACCCCACTGACAAGCACAGCCTCACCTGCTGCTACCACACCTCTCCGTCGAGCACCCCTCACTACTCACCCTGTGGGTGCCATCAATCAGCTGGGGCCTGATGTGCCACCTGCCACAGCACCAGCTCCTAGCACTCGGAGACCCCCTGCCCCCAACCTGCACGTGTCACCTGAGCTATTCTGTGAGCCCCGAGAGGTTCGGAGGGTCCAATGGCCAGCCACCCAGCAAGGAATGTTGGTAGAAAGGCCTTGCCCCAAGGGCACACGAGGTGAGTGACTTCCTCCCCTTCCAAGGGGAATGGGTGGGTGGTGATTGCTAATTCCCACTGTGGAAGAGTGGAAAGTGTTCTCCCTAGGCTTAAAAAGATCAGATTATGTTTATGGGTTGGGGGCAAAGAACAGTGGGGATTAGGGGAAGAGGAAAGGGTAGATAGAAAATATCAACACATAATGATAGTGCCCCTGACTGTCCATTGGCTTCCCACAACTTTGTCCCTCTGGCCCTTTCTCATCTCTGTCTTTCCATTCTCCCCTCTCCTGTCTCATCCCATCCTTTTGTTCCCAAACCTTATCTTGGTCTATCCTATTCTCTGTTTGGTCCTCTCCTATTTTCTTTCTTATCACCACCTCCTCCTCACTTATCTGTCTTTCTCTCGTTGTTTTTTCTCTCCTCATTCTCCTCTCCCATTTGTCTCCTGTCTTTGCCCATCTTCATAGGAATCGCTTCCTTCCAGTGTCTACCAGCCCTGGGGCTCTGGAACCCCCGAGGCCCGGATCTCAGCAACTGTACTTCCCCCTGGGTCAACCAGGTGGCCCAGAAGGTACCAGCACTTTGCCCTTACTCTATCACATCTTGAAGCGCTGGGTCATGGGGATGGAAAAGTTTAATGGGAGATGAATGTGAGAGGGAGTTCCTAGGTTACTGGGGAGAGGTGAGGAACTGAAGTAGAAAAGCTGACCATCATAGGGTTTTCAAGCACAGGATCTGGGCAGGGAGAACTTCAATAAGCTGGGAGTGACTGGGGAAGTATAGAAGAAAATAGTCATGGTACAGGATTCCTGCCTCCAGATCAAGAGTGGTGAGAATGCAGCCAACATTGCCAGTGAGCTGGCCCGCCATACACGGGGTTCTATCTACGCGGGTGATGTCTCATCTTCAGTGAAGCTAATGGAGCAGCTGCTAGACATCCTGGATGCCCAGCTGCAGGCTCTCCGGCCCATCGAGCGGGAGTCAGCTGGCAAGAATTACAACAAGGTTGGCTTACTCATGGGTGTCCTGGGAGAATTGGGGAAACTAAAAGCATCCCCTAGGCCTAGGTATGGGGGAAAAAAAGACACTCTAGTGGGACTTGGGTGTCACCCATTGTGAGCCTCCATCCATTGTAGAGCCTCTGAGCTGTCTGTGCCTCGCAATTCTGCATCCCCTTTGTGAGGCACACCTTCACAACTCCCCTGGTTGAAAAAGGAAACAAGAACTATAAAGGCTGAGGTTTAGCAGCTATAACACCTGAACCACCTTGTGAGGTCAGGAAGAGCTGAAATTAGATACTGGGCTCACCTTGGAAGCCAGATATTTGGCTAGCAGTCAGGATGAGCTGGTGACATGATGAGAACGGAACTGAGACAGAATGGGGCTGGGAGGCGAGGCATGGGTATTAGGGTTTTGAGTCTGACATCTCTCTCCTGCCCTAGATGCACAAGCGAGAGAGGACCTGCAAAGACTATATCAAGGTGAGATGGAGACAATGCCCCAGCTAGAGCTGAGGGATGTGGGCACCAAGGGGCATTAGGGACCAGGGTATGCAAGGCTAAGAATGACTAGAGGGCTGGAAAGGGGCCTTCGAGACTTTGGAAGGAAAGTGGAGCTGGGATAGTCAGACTAGAGCAGGCACTCTCAGTCTTACTTATCCCACCCCCACAGGCAGTGGTGGAGACAGTGGATAACCTGCTTCGCCCAGAGGCCCTGGAGTCATGGAAAGACATGAATGCCACAGAACAAGTGCACACAGCCACCATGCTGCTGGACATCCTGGAGGAGGGGGCCTTCCTGCTAGCTGACAATGTCAAAGAACCAGCTCGATTCCTCACTGCAAAGCAGAATGTAGGTGAGTATTCTTCCTGAGGTCACACCAGGAAACACAGTGCTGCCCAGCCTCAGAAGATGAAGATCTGACTAGATTATGTAGACATACCCCCAAAACATGCCGGGAACCCAATATCCCACCTGGACCTATTTAATAACAAACCTGGAACCTGCCTAGAACATAGGCACTTATGCATGGACAAGAAGACTTTAGGCCATTAGGGAGGGATAGCTCCATGTCAAGCTCCTTTTGCCAACCTCCTGCCATAGGGTTCCTTCTCCAGGCCCTTGGATGGTGGAGGCCAGAGCCAAAAGTGCTCAAGCACTTTCTCATGTCCCTCCACAGTACTCGAGGTTACCGTACTGAACACCGAGGGTCAGGTCCAAGAACTGGTGTTCCCCCAGGAGTACCCCAGTGAAAACTCCATCCAACTTTCTGCCAATACCATCAAACAGAACAGCCGTAATGGTCAGTACCATGGGAGGAAGGGGGGAGGAAGGGAACCCATTCAGGAATGTATCGCTGAACTCTAGTAACATGCCAGCCCTCAACTTCATCGTGGGAGCTGAGGGGTATCTCAGAAACTAAAGAGGGCAGAGTAAATGGGGTTTTCTCCGAGGTGGGACTCCAGAAGTCATTCGTTAAATTCCAGGAATAATAAAGTGCTTGTGCCATCCTCCTCCACCCTATCCACGTTGGTCAGACCACGTGTGGAGTATTGTAGCCCTGTGGTCCATGTGGAGAGGATGTAGATAAGCTGGACAACATTCAAAGGAGGGTAACCAGAATGGCAGAGGGCCTCAAATTTACACCATCTAAGTATTGGGGACATTTAGCCCAGAGAATAAAACTGGCTGCATAGTTGCTCTTTTCAGGTGTCTCAATCTTTCTGTTAAATAGAAGAAGGATTAGATATGCCCTGTGTGGCCCCAGACAGCAGAGACAAGTAATAGATAGAAAAAATTGCAAAAAAGCAAACTGAGATTTAATGTCAAGAAAACTGTTTCAAAAATCAGAGCTGTCCCAGAGTGGAACAGGCTGTGCTGGGATGTAATGGGCTTGACTTCCTTTTTCATCTTCAAGCAGAGGCTCCCCAAGCACTTCTTGGACGGGGTAGAGTGGGGGTTCTTGTCATGTATTGGTTTGACCAGAGGGCTCCCCAGGCCTCTTCCAATTCCCCAGTGCTGTGAGTCAGTGACTTAGAGCTGGAAAAGATTTTAGAAGTCATTTAGGCCAGGGGTTCCTAAGCTGGAGTGAGGAGAGGATCTGTGAACTTTTCTTTTCTGATTCTGAGAACTGTATTTCCATAGAATTGGTTTCTTTTGTAATCTGAATTATTTTATTTTAAGCATTTAAATACATTATTCTGATAAGGGTCCATAGGCTTCCCCAGAGGGCTTCAATGCCAGAGGAACCCATTGTACAATAGAAGTTAAAAAAAAAAACCAAACACGCAAAAAAATCCTGATCTGGTCTAACCCTCTCAATTTACAACTGAGGACATGAAGGCCTAAAGTGAAGAGATTTGCCCAAGGTCACACAGGTAGGAAATAATCAACTTGGAGCAAGTATTTGAACTGGTGCTGATGGTTCCCACCAAACTCTCTATTCCAGGGGTGGTGAAAGTTGTCTTCATCCTTTATAACAACCTGGGCCTCTTTCTATCCACGGAGAATGCCACAGTGAAGCTGGCAGGTGAGGCAGGCTCCGGGGGCTCTGGGGGAGCTGCGTTAGTGGTGAACTCTCAAGTCATTGCAGCCTCCATTAACAAAGAATCAAGCCGTGTGTTCCTCATGGATCCAGTCATCTTCACTGTGGCCCACCTAGAGGTAAGCCCTGGAAATCAACCCTGCCCTGCTCTCACAATGCTCATCTCCTCAGGATGATTCTGAGGAGCCTTTCCTATGGAGAGCATCATTCCCCCAAGGGTCCCATTTTGTCCTCTGTCTGGGGAAGGGGAGGATGGGCAGGGCAGAACTTATCAGACCCTATCCCCAGTTATGAGCTTATCAGTTTCCCCAGCACTGAGACCACTTCAAGGAAACTGTCAGGGCTCCTATTCCCAATCTATAGGTCCTGATTCCTAGTATTGGGTACTCCCTCCTCCAGGTAGGGTCATTTTAAACTAGATTGTTGAATTTTTGAAGGGAATCTTCTTGGTTCCTTGTTGCATGTGGGGATATTGAAACTCAGTGCCATTGTGACTTGCTCAAGGTCACATAGTTTTTGAGAGCTAGATTTGAGGTTTGAAACCCAGACTCTAGACTCTTTCTTAGGTCAGTGGGTTTTTTCACTATACTGCCTCCTACTGTGCATGGAGTGCTAAGTCTTCATCTTTACTTTTACTTTAAAAGCCCTGACCAGTAGGATTCGCCTCCACCCCATGACACTTATCCAATTCTGAGTCTGTGTCTGAGGCTGTGCTACAGCCTGGTGGGGGTGAGGGGTTGGAGAGGACTCCACAGATCTGATGCCTCTCACTGTAATACTCTGACATCCCCCAACTACCACCACACAACAGGCCAAGAACCACTTCAATGCCAACTGCTCCTTCTGGAACTACTCAGAGCGTTCCATGCTGGGCTACTGGTCGACCCAGGGCTGTCGTCTGGTGGATTCCAACAAGACCCATACCACCTGTGCCTGCAGCCACCTCACTAACTTTGCCGTGCTCATGGCTCACCGTGAGATCGTAAGCCAGTGGCTCCATCAGCTCTACTGGGCCAGGGCCTGCTTGTTAGCCTGGCTTTGCATGGCATTACAACATGAGGCATGCCAAGGGAATCCCAACTTCCTGAACATAGGGAACCATCAATACCTCCCTTGCTCAGGGCATGGGGCTGGAGCAAACAGAAAGTACAAGGGGAAAGAACTGCTTTTCCTGGCTCTGTCTCAATTGCCTCCTTCTCCCCAAACATTGAGGGGGAAGCACTAGTTTAATTACTTCTCCATGGGCATTCCAGAGCATGGGGGAAGGGGGCATACTATCCACAAGAGGGTGGGAAGCAGTCAGCTAGTGAAGGGGCAGAAGGTCCAGATGGGTGGTCCAGCGAGGTCCTTAGCAATTGCCTACAAATGGTGCCCTGGTTAAGTCAAGGTTAGGGTCACAGATCCTAAAATTGCCCTTCCTGGTTTCTCCCCAGTACCAAGGTCGGATCAATGAGCTGCTGCTGTCTGTCATCACTTGGGTGGGCATTGTGATCTCCCTAGTCTGCCTGGCCATCTGCATCTCTACCTTCTGCTTCCTTCGGGGGCTCCAGACTGACCGAAACACTATCCACAAGAATCTTTGCATCAACCTCTTCCTGGCTGAGCTTCTCTTCCTTGTTGGCATTGATAAGACCCAGTATGAGGTTAGTCAGGGTTCTGGGAGCCTGATGCCCAGGGGGTAGGACTGGTTTATTTCCCTCCCTGAGGAGAGGATCAGCACAAAGCTTGCCACATCCATCACGAGCCAACATCGGGCCCCTCCAGCTTTGAGGGGGTTGGGCAGCAGGGCTCAAGGGCCCAGCTGGATTGGGGGCATGGGAGGAGGGCTGGCCTGGGCAGGGCCACTCCCCATCATGGCTGGTGCCTGTTCCCCTAGATCGCCTGCCCCATCTTTGCTGGGCTGCTGCACTACTTTTTCCTGGCTGCCTTCTCTTGGCTGTGTCTGGAGGGTGTACATCTCTACTTGCTGTTGGTGGAAGTGTTTGAGAGCGAGTACTCACGCACCAAGTACTACTACCTGGGAGGCTATTGCTTCCCAGCCCTGGTTGTAGGCATCGCTGCCGCAATCGACTATCGCAGCTACGGCACTGAGAAGGCGTGAGTGTTTGCTCTTCCCCTTGTCTCTCTGGTGTCTGCTCTCCAACACCTCCAGATGGCACTAGCCCTTTGGATGGGACTATTCAGGGACCAGGGTGCACCCACTTGACTCCATAGAAACCCCATTAGGCAGAATCAGCCCCCCAGGGACAAAATGGGGAGTCCTACTGGTGGTGGAGGTGGGACTATTTGGTCCCCTGGGTCCTTCTCTCAAAGGAGATGATCTTTGTAAAGTGCTTAGCACAGTACCTAGATCATAGTAGGCACTATATCAATGCTTATCCTCCCCCCTGCCCCCTCCCACCTCTACCTTATCCTCTACCTGTCTGACAGCTGCTGGCTCCGAGTGGACAATTATTTCATCTGGAGTTTCATTGGGCCTGTCTCATTTGTCATTGTGGTGAGTCAGAGGGAGGGCCCCAAATGCATCAGGCTCCCTTGAATCATAGTGGTCTTCACCCCCCAACTCTTCTAATCATTCCTAAGGAGCTTATCCCAAAATTTGAAAAGGAGCAACATTTCTGTTGTTCTGCCCTGCTCTGTTTAAGATCCAAGAAATGAGACTAATCGTCTCTTTACTACATACCAGTGGTGTTCAATCTTTTCTTTCCCAATTATGATGTCTGGTCTCCCCAAAAGAAGGATGGTTTCTCATCTTCCCCATACAGCGGGTACTTCCCAGTCTCACACTTCTACAGAGCCAGACAAGAATTTAGAGATGCTTTAGACCAACCCCCTCATTTTACAGATGGAGAAACTGAGGCTCAGAAAGATAAATACTTGTCCAAGGTCATGCAGGCAGTAAGTGACAGAGCCAGAATTCCAACCCAGGTTGTCTGACTCCCATCTGAGGGGAGGGAGGTGTGTAGACACAAGTGAAGCTGCTTTGGTTGATCCCTCCAAATGGAATGGAAAAACGAAACCGCCTCAGGCTACCCTCTGGGTCCTGGTAATGGAGTGAGAACACATTTCCAGTGTTAGGCAACAGCATTGTCTCCCTTCAGTGTTTAGCAGTCTCAGACCAGGCCTAACCAAAATCCTAAGAACATCTTGGTGAGAAAAAAATCATGCTAAGCCAAGTAGCCTAACCCACCCTCTACCATGTCTTTGCACCTTTCCTCATTTCTCAGGTGAACCTAGTGTTCCTCATGGTGACACTTCACAAGATGATCCGTAGCTCCTCCGTGCTCAAACCTGACTCTAGCCGCCTGGACAACATCAAGTAAGTGACGGCTTGAGGACAACTCAGCCAACCCCCCTCCCAGGAGCCCTCAGCTCCAGCTTCAGCCCTGGGGACTGTCTCGGACCCCTGACTGAGGACTTCGTTTACCTATTGCCAACTTGGAGGCAGAAGCCTTGGGTGACTGTGCTGGGGCTGGATGGACTGAGGGATGGTTCCCCCCTACCAAAAGCCCCACCCTCGCTCCCCACCTTTCATCTACACCCTGCAGCTGAACCTAAGCTGCTTCTTTGCTCTGGAAGCTTGGCTTCCTCCAAGAAGCTGCTGCACAGGGATGACTCAGATGCTGTTTCTCTCCTCTTGCTGCCCTGCCCCCCACTTACAGGTCTTGGGCCCTGGGGGCCATCGCCCTCCTCTTTCTGCTGGGTCTCACTTGGGCCTTTGGCCTCCTCTTCATCAACAAGGAGTCAGTGGTCATGGCCTATCTCTTCACCACCTTCAATGCCTTCCAGGGAGTCTTCATCTTTGTCTTTCACTGCGCTTTGCAGAAGAAGGTAAGAGGGGTCTCTATCCTCTGGATTTCACTCTCCAAGGACTTTTTCCTTCTCTCTAGTAACTTGACTTTTGGGCATAGTGGGTGAGTCAGACCTACTTCTCCCCCTTGGCCTGACCTGCTGTTTCCTCCTCCATCCACCCTCAGGTGCACAAGGAGTATAGCAAGTGCCTGCGCCACTCCTACTGCTGCATCAGGCCACCCCCTGGAGGCGCTCACGGCTCCCTCAAGACCTCTGCCATGCGCAGCAACAACCGCTACTATACAGGGACCCAGGTAGCTGAGGCTGCTGCGGCAGCTCACAAGTCCTATTGGGGCTGGGAAAGCCACTTAGTGGTGGGGCTTATGATGATGAGGCTGTCCACCAAGGAAAGGGAGAGTCAACCATTCTAGGCACCAAGGGCACTTGAGCCACGTCTCACACCCTGTCTGTCTTGTTATGTTCCCAGAGCCGGATTCGAAGGATGTGGAATGACACCGTGAGGAAGCAGACAGAGTCATCCTTCATGGCTGGAGACATCAACAGTACCCCAACCCTGAACCGAGGTGAGACGCTGACTCCCCTGCCCTTCTTGACTCTAGACTCAGTTTCCTTTCATCACCCTGAAACTGTCAGACTCTGGAATGTTTGGTGATCTCTGACATCTGGCTGTCCTCTGCTAGGCACCATGGGGAACCACCTGCTAACCAACCCTGTCCTGCAGCCTCGAGGTGGGACCAGCCCCTACAATACCCTCATTGCTGAGTCTGTGGGCTTCAACCCCTCCTCACCTCCTGTCTTCAACTCCCCAGGTAAAAGCATAGCCTGTGGGGACAGAGCTGAGAAAGGCAGCATGGTTGATTGTAGCAGAAAGAGTGTGGGACTTGGGTTCAGAATGCAGCTCTCTTACTGTGTCACCATGGACTAGTTTGTTCATGTCTCAGCCTCAGTTTCCTCATCTATAAAATGGGTATAATGCTTGCCTCAGAGTTGTTGTGAGGAAAGTATTTGTTCACAAAATTGAGTTGTTTTAAAAGAGAAATAGGACCCTTCTTTTGAGGGCTGGGCATAGGGTACCTAGGTTTTTGTTTGAGGGAAGGCTTCATAAGCCCTGGATCGGGAGCTGGGTGTTTGAAGTTGGGAGATGATCTCTCTGGACCAATCTCATTCTGACCCTCTTTCTTTTCTCTCCTCATGCAAACCTACAGGGAGCTACCGGGAGCCCAGTACGTCCTACCCTTTTCCAGTAATATTTCAGGAGGTGGGAGACAGTCTAAGGCAGTAGCTGCTGCCAGACAGGGATGACCTCATGTGTGGGTCAGAACATACAGGATTGCCCTCCTCTCTAGGCAGGGTCAAGCTCGGCCCCTCCTATCCCTAAGTGTCCAAACCCCCCAGCTATGACTCCTCAGGATCCCCAGGAGAATTCCTGATGAGTGAGTGATAGAATGAATGGCCCTGGGAAAGCTAGCTCTCTCTGGTGGAGGTAGCAGGAGCAGGAAGTAGTGTCCCCAGCTGCAGGTGAGGAGGTAAGAAGTGGAAGGGCTTATCTGTCTCCCCAGGGTGATGGGAAGAGTCATAGAGAGTGACTGAGAGGACAGTCCAGCCCCTCTTCCTCCCATGCTCCCTTCCTCATCAGCCCCGCCATGGCTTCTTTCCAGCCATGTTCCCATCCGTGCCGCTGTCTTCCTTCTGACCAGTGCCCCTCTGTCTTACAGAACACCCTCTAGGAGGCCGGGATGCATGCGGTATGGACACCCTTCCACTGAACGGTAACTTTAACAACAGCTACTCCTTACGAAGCGGCGACTTCCCCCCCGGGGACGGGGGTCCAGAACCACCCCGAGGACGAAACTTGGCTGATGCTGCCGCCTTTGAGAAGATGATCATCTCCGAGCTGGTGCACAACAATCTCAGGGGTAGCAGTGGGGCAGCCAAGGGCCCCCCACCCCCTGAGCCCCCGGTGCCACCAGTGCCAGGTAGTGGTGGGGATGAAGAGGCAGGGGCCCCCGGAGGGGCTGACCGGGCTGAGATCGAACTGCTCTACAAGGCCCTGGAGGAGCCCCTGCTGCTGCCTCGGGCCCAGTCGGTCCTGTATCAGAGTGACCTGGACGAATCAGAGAGCTGTGCGGCTGAGGATGGGGCAGTCAGCCGACCTCTCTCCTCCCCACCTGGCCGGGACTCGCTCTATGCCAGTGGGGCCAACCTTCGGGACTCGCCCTCCTACCCGGACAGTAGCCCAGAGGGGCCTAGTGAGGCCCTTCCACCACCCCCTCCGGCCCCACCTGGTCCTCCTGAAATCTACTACACCTCCCGCCCGGCCCTGGTGGCCCGGAACCCCCTGCAGGGCTACTACCAGGTGCGGCGGCCTAGCCATGAAGGCTACCTGGCTGCCCCGGGCCTGGAGGGGCCAGGGCCTGATGGGGATGGCCAGATGCAACTGGTCACCAGCCTCTGAGGGGCCCCATGGACTCAGAGGGCAGGGTAGCCCAGTGCCAGGGGAGGGGGATCCTGGGGAGGGGAGGACTTTGGGGGATAGAGGGTGAACTAAATGGAGCGTGAGACAGGCTGTCCTCTCCATATGTACCCCTCACCTATGGGCCCTACCACTCCCCTTTTAGGAGACTCTGAGGGGGCAGGGTCCCTGATGTACAGGGTACACAGGAGTTCCCGACAGCCACATGCACCAGCTGTTTTGGGGGAATGTTGTGAGGATAAGCTGAGGGCCCCCTAGGGGTAAATGGGCAAGAAGCTGGAGGAGCACAGTCCCTTCTAGATTCCCTGCCCAGGGGTAAAGCGGTTGCCAAAACCTCACTTTGCCAAACCTCAGTGGCTCCTCTCTGCAGCCAGAAACCTTGCAGTCCCCACCCCAATGAAGAATTTCAGGGCAAAGGACAGATGGACAGCCTTCTGTGTATCCTCCTGCTCCCCTGAAACTGGGGGTTCTAGCCCAAGGGAAAGCCCCAGAAGGGAAATTGAGGGGTGCGGCTGGAGGTTTAAATATTGAACTTTCTTCTGAGCCAACTACCCCTCATTCCCTCCCTGGAAGCAAGCCTGCTCTGAGCTCCCCCCCAAGACTGTACCCTCTGACCCCCCCCAGGGTGACTCCTGACTAAGCACAACCCCCCATGGGACCCCCAGCTCATGGGGGTGACTCCTGGGGGGGCAGTTCCCAGCTCTGTGGGCTCAGATCTCTGGGGAGTAGATTCTGGGTCTGGAACTCTCCCTGGGGCAGGGGGCCTCTTTACCCTTCCCCTCCTCCCCCATTGCTGTAAATATTTCAACGAAATGGAAAAGAAAAAAATTACAAAAAAAAATCTCATCACTTGAAGCCACTGGGAGCCCACAGCCCAGGCCAGCTCTGGCTCTCCACCAACCAGAGCACCTACCCACCTACCTGCCCACCCACCCACCTACCCACCCAGCAGCCAAGACTTCTCTCTGCTTGTGCGTGCATCCTGGCCAGGTTGGAGTGGGGGCCTCCACGGCAGCTTTTTACAATCAAAAGACAGAAAAAACAAAACAAAAACAAGAAGCAAAAGAGACACAACCTTTTTCCTTCCTGGCACCACGTTCCTGTCGTTTCCCTCTGAATTTAGTCCCTAGCATCATCTCTCCTGGGGCATGTGTCCCACCGCCTGCTCCAGGAATAGGGATCCATTTTCCTTTCCTCGCCCCACCATCCCTGCCAAGGGGAGACCCCTCCGACCCAAAGATGCTTTCCTGAGGTGGCTACACCATCTCTTTAAGTTCTGTTAACTGCAAATTGCTTCTGGGCCTCAGGACCAGCAAAGGGATGAAGGTGTCATTTTTCTGTCTAGAGAGGCTAATGGAAGAGTTTAAGAAAAAAGGCAACCCCCCCCGCCCCCAGTCCCCAGGTGCTGGAGTAGGGAAGGGTAAGATGGGAGTTTTGTGTCCATGAGTTTGGGGTCAGGATGTGGAATGGTGGAGTTTGCCCTGTCTGGAAAGAGTGAGAGGTCCCCAGCAGGGAAGGCATCAGCTGACACCAGCCGGGCTGTTTCTCCAAACCTCCTACACTTCTTAGAAGCTGGTTTTGGGGGGAATCTGCTCATGTGTGCCTCTCCCTGCTATATTGTCTTTTCCTCTCTAACCTTTTTTCACCATCCTCACCTAAGGGCTCCTCTCCATGCCTCTTGGGGTGGAAATGGGACAGCCCAGCTGTGCAGTGTTGCTACAATGCCCTGGTCCCTGGTGGCCATTTCTCCAAAGGGTGGCCCCTCCCCATTCCTGCTCCCTCCACCTCACACCCTCCCCCTACCACTTTTCTCACAAGTGCCATGAGTTTTCTAACATCTTTGGGTCTCAGCCTGCTGCTGCCATTAACTTCTTGGTTTGGGGGACAGGAGCTCCAGGGAGTAATTGGGGAATAAGTATGTGTGGTATGAGGAGATAGGGGGTCTTGGGGGAATCCTTTTTGCTGCTAGAAACCCCCCTCCCTCCTCCTGGGGAGCTGGGGCTGGCTTGTCCCCATTACGTGGGGGAGAAGGGGTCAAACCAAAGAATGGTGGCTTTGTCCCACATTGGGGGCAGGGGTAGGGAGGACAGTGAGGAGGAGAACCCGGTTGGTCTCCATCTCTTGTTCTCCTAGGTAAGACTGAGAGTGATCCTGAGTTGGAAGTGGTAAATTCACTTCACCAGGAGCCCCTGGGTTGAATGGCAGTGAGGTCAGGTTGGGGAAGGCAAAGACCATCCAAAGGCCCTGCATCACCATTTCCCCCACACAACATTCCCCTCTTTCTGTGCTTGGGAGAGACTTAAGGCAGGAGCTATTCCCGGTGACCTCTGTCTCGATTCCCTGGTTGTGACAAAGGGCCACCTGGGTGGGTGAGGGCTGTGAAAAGCTCACTTTGGGAGAGGGGGAAGGAGAGCTAGAGAAGGGATGTGTCTGACGAAGGAACTGGCAGGTGGAAGGCCTAAAGGGCCCCCTACCCTTTCTGCCTCAAACGTGGGGCAGCCATATGACACCAGCTGGGGATTGGGAACTCCTAGGTTTTTGTGGAAACTGAAGGAATGTAAGGAGTCCTGCTTTCCCCCCTCCTACCCTCCCCTTATCTCCCCAGACATGGACAATCATGGGGGTAGGGTGAAGTGAGTCAGTAGGTTCCCATCTAGCAAGGACAGGGATAGCAACAGGAAGGGTTCCTAGGCCTCACGGCTGCATGGCAGGGCCCCCTGGTGGGGACACAGAGACCATCGCAGCCCAGCTCCAAGCCACCCTAGAGAACCCAGCTGTTCCCCCACCCCAACTAGCCCTGGTGCCTTGACACCCCCACCCCAGCTGGGACAGGACCCACTGTATAGAGAAGGTTCTTGGTTTCCTCCCCCTACTCTCCTTTCCCTGGGCTCATGAGTTCCTTCCCTCTTAAAATGTTGTGGGAGGCAGTTTCTGGATTTTCATTTCTCTTGGTTCCCTTGCCTTCTTTCCCTTTTTTCTGTCTCTGCCTCTCTTTCCCTCTGTCTGTCTTTCTCCTCTGTGTCTCCCATCTGTCTTGTCTTCTTCTTACCCTCCTTTTCACCCTTGCTTTTCTCTGTCCGTTTGGGCTTCCCTCCTCCTGTCCCGCCACCCACCTGCCCCACCTTGGTCTCCTCCTTTTCGATATGCCAAACCAATTTTGGGTCGAGTGCATTTAACGAGAACAAAACAAAAGACTCATAAAGACAACGAGTACGTTTCAAAAAAAAAGAAAAAATTCCAAAAAAAAAAAGAAACCATTGTCGAGTCAAAAAAAAAATCAAACAATAAAGAAAATAAGATTTCTTGGAACGTTTAGAGCAGAGTGATTTATTTCAGGGTGCAGAATGGGGAAATAGGTGGGAGGGGGACCAGAGGTTAAGGAGGACCACAATGACAGTCTCAGCTATGGGCAGTGACAAATTCTTTGGAAGATAAAGCAGTCCAATGGGAGAAACAGTATTTTCTGTCTAAGGACCTTCTTTGTCCCCAGGATGTATTAACACTATTTATATAGGACTTGAAGGTATGAAGCATTTTTCTTGCAACAGCCTTGAAGGGTAGATCATACAGGATATTATTATCCCTTGTTATGGATGAGGAAATTGAGGCCCAGTGAGATTTAAATGAAATGTGGCCAGACTTAATAGTCCAAGTGTCAAAGCCAGGATTAAAATGCAGATCTTTCCATGGTACAAAAACAAGGGCTGCTGAGATTTGAAAGCATGAGTGTAAACATGATGTATAAAACTTCCAACTCCCTCTTAGGGAGACCCACATTCATGCGCACATGTTAGGAAGGATATGTTTTCAAACTTCTCTTGACAATTTCCCTGTCCAGTTCCTTTATCTTTCATTCGCTCCTTACCACTGTAAGCTTCCTCCCTCCATGGTACACATATCAGAGATAATGACAGAATCTGTCTTTGAGTACTTTCCAAGGAGTGTTGTATTCTCTTTTTGAGACTATTAGACAAACCTTAATCATATGCAATAGTTATTTTAGCCATGGCATAGAGGGGATCCTGGGTTCTTGAGGATTCTGTCAGCACAGTCTAAGCTCTGTCAAGTTCTAATATGCTGTAAGAGTTCCAAGTATGGTTCTGACAACAGACCAAGTGTGCTTTTCAAAACTCAGCCTAGCCACATAAGGAGAAACTGACCAACAGTAGATTGGCCCCTTGTCAGTGAATTCCTTGGTCATGGCAACTCATAAAACAAAGAAAAATACAAAATGTCCCTCCATTCTGCCGGTTTGTGCTTCTGTAGTGAGTGCAGCAGAGTGGGAGGTAAGGTATCTGTGTGTACTAAGAAGAGGAGTTTTTAGACTATCTATAAAATTCACCTTGGTCTATTTACCTGGGCTGTTAATTCGATAAATGTGAGCCCATTGTTCAATGACCAACAACAAGGCATATTACAGGAGGAACTGAATCATATCAATCTTGACATTCTTGAGAGAAATGAAACTAGAAGAAATCTAAACAAAAAGATGGCTCACAGGTAATCAATTCCTTGAAGAAACTAAGAAATGAGTTGGTGGAGTCGGTTTTATCATACACCCAAAGTCATCAAGGAACATCATTTTGTGAGACATTTGGTTATCTAAAACTCCAGTGATCATGATATTTGCATGAATTAACATAGTTGTGTAGAAACTGAAAAAGAGAAATGCTACAAGAATTGGATAAGACAATCCAAATTATGTCAGCATGTGGTTTTATACTCTGTGATTTCAATGCAAAGGTAGGAAAGGTGAGCACAATGAAACACAGAAAACAGCTCGGGAAGAACCATGAGAGAGGTCAGACACACGTTTACTACACAGAAACTTCATGCCTTTTTTCAAGAAAGGAGCCAATCGATGCTAGATGTAGTAAGCACCGAGTAAACTTAAGAGAAAAAGGAATTATTATATTTTAATAGACAACAAAAGACTCATCTTTAATGTGAGAGTCCGTTTGTCTGTGTAGAATTAGATCATAACTTGTTAGAGCAAAGAGGAGAACTGGTATAAAATTGTGCATAGGAACTGGACCTGTCATTTTCCTGGAATAAAGAATTGGGACAGAATGAAGAACTCCCCTCTACTGATGGAAATTAGCAGCTTCTTTGCAGCTAATAGTCTCAGAAGTTGCTAGAGCACTGACTTGTCTAGAGTCCTATGACCAGGACTTGAATTCGAATCTTTTGGTTGCCAGGCCAGTTTTCCCCAAGGCCATGACTCACAGGTTGATTGAAAGACATCAGAGACATTAGAGTATAAATAGCTAGAAGAAATAAAAAGGAGAAAAAGAGAACATACAACTGAAACAATTCAATCCTCTCCTATTTAAATAAATTACTGATAACAGAAAATGGGCAACAAAAAATAGAAAGCAATTATGTAATAATTTTTTACAGAAGTTTAATTGATAGAAATCAATTGCCATGAGAAAAGAGCAAAAGAACCTTATTAAGAACATAAATGCCTTGTAGAGAGAGAGCAAACAGAGTCAACACCAGTTTAGAATATAAACTCGTTTGTAAAATCTTACAAATAAGAGAGATGGGTGATTCCAAGGTGTATCACCTCATAAAGCAGAGAGAAACAGGGATGGGCAAAACCAATTTAAGGAAAGCTGGTCAAGAGAACTAACTTAAGCAAGTAATCCTGAGAGCCATTGTCTACACATTCCCAGGTCACTCTCCTTCCTTCCTCATTGAGCCTGGTACCTGGTTCACAGTCTTTCTCCTCCCTCATAATAGGAGACAACATATGTACTGACCCTCCCTCAAACACCGTAATTACTCAGTTCCTCAACCTCCTTACTTCCCATGACCTATTCCTCTAATCCACCTGACCCACGTACAAAGATGGTCATACCCTTAATCTTGTCATCGCCCACATTCAAGAATTCCAAAATCCCCTTATTGAACCATAACCTATTGGCTTTTCACCTTTCCTTCTGCTTTCCCTTACAAAACCCTGGTTTTTCTCTTTGCTGTGACCTCCAATACTTTAAACCCTCAATTCTCTCCAAGGTTATCTTCCTATACTAACCACTCTCTCCTCTTTTCCCCATCTTAACCCTTGGTGAACCAGTTCAACTCTCCACTGTCCTCCTCTCTTGAATTCCTAACTCTCTTTTATCTCCAATTATACCTTGCCAAGCCTCAACCCTGGATCACTTTCACCCCTACACACATGCTGCAGAACAAAGGTGGAGAAAAATCACACAACCATTTTGACTAGGTCCACTTCAAGACCCTTATCGCTGCAAGGTAATCCTACTGTTGTGCTCATCCTTCATTGCTGAAGAAGACCATGCCCATCAGAGAAACGATGACATGACTTGCACTTGACTTTGTTTTGCATGAGGGAGGGCTGTACAAGGTCACCAACCTCACTTTCTCCTCCTGAGCTATCTGAATCCAGTGACCAAATATTCATCAAGATAACTGGAGATGGCCCAGGATGCAATGGGAGACCTTGGCCCCTTTAAGCCAAGGCCTATTCAGGTAATCACTTAGGGTGAGGTAACACCCATTCATCGAATAGGCCTGTTTAAGAAGTAGTCAGGCACCTCCTTTATCAATACCCCATTCTACAGCAGTTCTGCCAAGCCTCTTCATGATTTCTTAAACCTCTCATTGCTCCCTTTCCCCTCACCCTTTAAATTGAGATTCTTGTCTCATATTTTACAAAAAAAAGAAAAATTCAGGCCACATGCTGTAAGCTCCCTCTCCTCTTTTTTTCTTCCCTTCTCTTCCTCATCTCCTATCACTCAGATGTCTTCTGCCACTTTCTCCTCCTTCACTTTCCTTTCATATAATGAAGTGGCCTTATTCCTTAACAAGGCTAACCCAAATACCTGTTCAAGTGATCCCATTCCTTCCCATTTCTCCCCCCTTTATATTTCCATTCTATCATTTATATTCAATTTCTCCCTGTCTACTGGCTCCTTCCCTGCTGCCTAAAAATATGTCCATGTCTCCTCCATTCTCATAAAACCCTCACTTAATCCTTCTGTACCCACTAACTATTATCTTTTCTCTCTTCTGCCATTTGTAGCTAAACTCTTCAAAAAGTCCATCTACAACAGGTGCATCCACTTTCTCTCCTCTCACTTTCTTGTTAACTCCTTACAATCTGACTTCTGATCTTATCATTCCATTGAAACTGCTCTCTTCCAAGTTAATAATGATCTCTTAGTTGCCAAATACAATGGTGTTCTCCTCAACCTCTCTGCAGCCTTTGACACGGATGATCATTCACTTCTCCTTGATACACTCCTTTCTCTATGTTTTCCTCCTACCTTTCTGACCACTCCTTCTCAGTCTCTTTTGCTGGATCTTCATCTGGATCAGATCCTCTAACTGTAGGTGAACCTCAGAGTTCTATCCTGGGCCCTCATCTCTTCTCCCTCTCTACTATTTCATTTGCTGATCTCATCAGCTCCCACAGATTTAATTACTGTTTGACAATTCTCAAATCTACCTATCCCACCCCGACCTCTCTGCTGATCTCCAATCTCACATGTCTAACTGCCTTTCAGATATCTCAAACTGGTCCAATACGCATCTTAAAACACATGTCAAAATATGAGCTTGTTATCTTTCCCAGTAAACCCCCCACCACCTTCCCTATTACAATACAGGGCATCAACTAGGCTCATAACCTAGACATCCTAGACTCCTCACTATCTCTCATTCCCCATAGCCATTCTGTGACCAAGGCCTATTAATTTCACCTTTGCAGAATCTCTCCAATAGGCCCCCTTCTCTCCTCTGATACTGCCCCCATCCTGGTGCAGGCCCTCGTCACCACACACCTGGACTACTGCAATAGCCTAATGGTGGCTCTGCTTGCCTCAAATCTCTTCCCACTCCAATCTATCCTCCATTCAGTCACCAAAGTGATTTTCCTGTCATGTCACCCTCATACTACACAAACTCCAGTGGCTCTCCATTGCCTCCAGGATCAAATACAAAATTCTCCACTTAGCATTCAATGTCCTTCAAAAAGTAACCCCATCCTACCTTTCCAGTTTTCCTACATATTATTCCCCGGCAGGTACTCTTCAGTCTAGTGACTCTTAAGTCTCCTGACTGTTCCACAAACTAGACCCTCCATCTCTCAGTCCCAGGCATTTTCTCTGGCTGTTTCCCATGCCTACAATGCTTTCCCACCTCAATTCTGCCTCTTGTCTTCCTTATCTTCCTTTGAATTCCAATTAAAACTCCATCCTTTGCGAGAAGCCTTTTCCAACCCCTATTAATTCTACTGCCTTCCATCTGTTAATTATTTCTTATTTATCCTATATGCAGCCTGCTTTGTATATATGTTTCCATGTTGTCTCCCCCATTAGATTATAAGCTTCTTGAGGGAGACTGTAATTTGCCTTTTTTTGTATCTCCAGTGCTTAGTACAATGCCTAATATAAGAACCTAATAGTTACTTAATGTTATCGATTAACTGACTGGTCCAAAGGGCATTTAAGGATGAAAGTGGAAGGATAACTTAAGAAAAATTGAAAATATATACAAAGATATTTATTATAAACTCTTTTTCCTATCAGGACAACATAACCACCACACTTAAGAAACAGTACAGTCCCAGTTGTACTTTCAGAGAAGGCAAAAATGGCACTAAAGAAAAATTTTTTAAACGGTTGGATTTGATCAAGTACTCAGAAGATCTGTGCTGGAGGTGGCGCAATTACAGGGTGTCAGAAGATTGATTCACAAGGTAAATGAAGGAGGAAGAGATATCAAAGTGTGGCATAAAAAAAAATCTGACCCTACTAATACCCAAAAAGGCAACCAAGAGAGTATCAGCTACTAACCTACGTTCTGCCTTTCCATTTATATATAGTTGGAAGGCATCCTAAGTGAGTGTATTAGGAAAGAACTGTGAATTAGACTTTCATAAGCCATATCCCTCAATTGTCCACATCTTTACCATCAGAGGAATACCTAGAAGCTACAAAAAAAAAACAAGAACCCAAACTGTGCTCATTGTTCACTGATTATTAACAAAAAACATTAGAACAAAATGCCTTAAAATCTCTCTTCCTATAAGGAGAGTCTTCCATTCATATATAAAAATCCTTCAAAATTCCTTGAACGATTTAATAACAGAGATAATCTTATTCAACAACCCTCTGATCATAAACATCAGATGAGATATAAGAGAGATAAATGCTTGCCAAAGATGTTTGCTATTGTAATGTGATGAAGATTCAAAGTGCAAAAAGATTTCTGCATTGAAAGTAAGGTCCTCTTCATATGTTACATCATGATAGTTCCATCTGTCTATCGGGCCCTGGACAACTGCAGAAGCTTCTGGAAGAGATCTGTAACCAACCAAAAGAATTTGGCCTGACTATTCACACACAAAGGATTAAGTGGATGAAGAATGACTGTTGTCCAATTGGATAGATAACCTATGGAACATGCCCAGCAGTATGTTTATCAGGGAGAGACAGAACAGATGGAACAAGGTGGAGCCAGAAATAAGGCCAGAGATCGCCTTTAGGAAATGATATGACCTCCAAACTTTTCACAGAAATGAAGGCTCATATTTGTAATATCAATAATCTACTGACAGTGTCATATGGCTTCCAGAAATGGAATACAACAGCTGCCAAACATTTACAAATGATTGTATTTACAACCAGAGGTCAATGGAGACCTTACCATACATGGTAGGTATGAGGAATCTGCAACATTTATCAAATGAAGAACAGGAGTAAAAGATGTCACCAGTTCAAATGTATGATGGGAGAATGACCTTATCACATGATCAGGACAAAGTGGATAACCTGACTCAACCAGTCAACAAATATTTATGCAGCACTTACTATGTACCTGGCATTATGCTAAATGTTGGGGATACCAAGAAAGGTAAAACCAATTCCTGCCCTTGAGCATCATAGTCTAGTGGGGGGGGGAACAACATGAAAATATGCATATACTACATGTACAGATATATATACGTCTGTGTGTATATATATATATATATATATATATATGCAAGGTAAATTGGATATAGTCTCAGAGGGAAAGCACTAGCACTAAAGGGAACCAGAAAAAGCCTCTTGAAAATAGCAGGATTTGAACTGAGACTTGAAGGAAGCTAATCTGTAGAGACAAGGAGGAAAAGCATTGCAGGCATGGAGAATAGCTACTGGAATTTATCTGTCAGGAGATAGAGTCCACAATAAAGTCCACCTTTATATTATGAATGAGAGACTCTCCTTATAGGAAGAGCCTGTTCTAATGAGTCAGACGTTTTTATTAATAATCAGTGAACAATGAGCACAGTTTGAGTTCTTGTACTTTTTATAGCTTGTAGGTATTTATGTGATGGTACAGGACAGAACCATCATTGGGTAATCATCTATTTATTTTTTAACTCTTTCAATATTTTTGAAGTCATTAAGGTTCTTAAGAGAAACTTGTTTCTAATCGCTTTATAGAACATTTAGTCAAGTCCATTATACAATCCCAATTGCTCAAATCATTTTATATTTCTAGTTTTCTCTTGAAAATTTTTCTTACTTGAAGTTTCTATTGAGCACTATTCTTTTCATCAGAAATTCTTCAAAGTCTTCTATTCCATTACCTGACTTCCCACTTTAGGTATAATACAGCTTACACAACAGAAACCTACCACAAAATGAAGATTCCCAATTGCTGTAACGGTAAGAGAATTTGAAGATCTTCTTTGCCCCTTAATAGGTTCATGTGACCTGCTTTGAGCTTTGGCCCAGCCCACAACAAATCACATGGAGCTGAAAGTGGGAGGTGCTTGATGAATGGGTGGAGCAGGAAGGGTACAGCAGAGCTGAGAGCTGGTGGAGGGGAGAGGGAGGGGAGAGGGAGAGGGAGAGGGGGGGGGAGGGGGAGAGGGAGAGGGAGAAGAAGGGGGAGGGGGAGGGGGAGGGGGAGGGAGAGCAGCTAGCCAGAGTGACAAGAGGAGTGATTTTGCTTTAGGGAGCTTATTTGTGGGAACGTCTGATGGCAGGAAGTCTTGAGGATGGCCGTGTTCCCTTTATTGGTAATGTATACAAACTTTTCTGTTACCATGGTGGAACTGGTTTTCTGGTAACTGAATAAATATACTGGTTTCATCTTTAAGGAAGAGAGTTTATATTTTGCAGATTTGCCCTGGAAATACACAGGCATATCCATAACACTGCTGTGGGCATCGTATTGGCGCTACAATTGGTTAAGAGTGCGCTTGGGATTGTATTGGGACCAATGACCTCACACCAGAGTAGCCAAGTGGGCTAGTACCAATTCCCCACTGGTATTTTAAGTTCAGAGACATCATTCTTTTCTAGGGTTTGACAGAAGGGTAACAAAGGTGACCATGGAGGTCCCAACATGGAGAAGACCACTAGTCCAACTAGGTCTAAGGGACTCTAGACAGACAGAACAGTTTAAAAGTTTAAGTGCCACTTAATCTTGTACTATATTCTTATTCCTTCACCTGAAGTCTTCCAGTGAAGGACAAATGACTGCTTCTTTGAGAATGCTGTCTAAGGATTTTTGATGAAAAGTAATTAGAGATTGGGTGTGACAGATCTCTGAATCCAGAAAGCCAAGCAGGATCAAGGACTGAGGAAGGAGGCATATTCATTTGAGTTGGGGTCATAGAGGGAGGGGAGAAGGGTATTCAGATATCATGGAAAGTTTAATAAACAGCACAAAAGTGACAGCCCTAAGCTAAAGGCAAAGTCTTCCCTTGGATCAGTTCCAAAAAAATAGCTGGAGTCCCCAGGAAGCTGACTGAAACCCACAATGCCTAAGGCCCAGAACTATATCTTTCAGAGTCACATTTGCCAGTTTTCAATATTTCATAGACAGATAGTTACTGAAGTACTTCCTTCCCTATCATTTGTGACAACTGCTATCCAATACCATTCTGTTACTTGTGAGAGTTGATAAGGAGTCACTACCCTCACACATTTCACAGAGAGAACGATGTTGATGTCTGAGCATCTACCTTTTGGATGGCTGCTGACCCTTTCACACCTCTTAGGCAAAAAGTGAGCTATCCTGAGATGAAAGAATGTGGTTCAGTCTAAAGAAAATGTCTCAGGTTTAGAACCCCAATATAGAGTAAGTCTCAGGTATTGGGGTGCCCCCATTTGTCTCCCCAGTGAATAGATAATTCCAAGATCTTGCACCCTTGTGAGAATCCTCTCTCTGCCCTAAACCCTTGGAGCTATAATGAGGTACCTCAGTCAACTTCTGTTCTTCCTTTTCCCTTACTCCCTAGATGGGATCATTTACCAAGTCCTAGCATTTTTACCTCTTTAATCCTCTCCTTTCTGCTCCCACTACAAAGAACTATGGTTAAGGCTTTCATTACCTCATAATTATTAATAGCCTACAGGGTTGAAAAATGACAAATGTCGGAGGGGATGTGGAAAAATTGGAACACTAATATACTTTTGGTGGAACTAGTGAACTGATTCAACCATTTTGAAGAGCAATCTGGAATTAAGCCCAAAGAGTTACAAAATTGTGTATACCCTTTGACCCAGCAATGCCACAATTAGATCACAATTAGATTAGGTTTGGGAAACCAAATTAATCAGGGAAAAAGAAAAAGAAATTTATATCCTCTAAAGTATTTATAGCAGCTTTCTTTGTGGTAGCAAAGAATGGAAATTTGAGGGGATGCTCATCAGTTGGGGAATGGCTAAACAAGTTGTGGTAAGATTGTGATGTAATACTATGGTGCTATAAGAAATTGATGAGCTTGTTGATTTTAGAAAAACCTGAAAAGACTTGTGTGAAACAGAATGAAATGAGCAGAACCAAGAGAACATTGAATATAGTAACACCAATCTTGCTCAAAGAACAACTATGAATGACTAAGCTATTTTAAGTATTACAAATAACTCAAATCAACTACAAAGGACCTTTGAAGGAAGATGCTATCTACCTCCAGAGAAAGAACTGATAAAGAGAAGCATATATAGTATGGTTTTACATATGCATACATATATGTATACATATACATACATATTTTTACACTTGTGTATGTGTATATATACATATACATATACATATACATATACATATACACATCTGAGTGGCCTTTTCTAGTTCAGGGTGGGAAGGGAGAGAGAAAAAAATAAAAAGTATACAGCAGAGAACAAAAGAAAACTCAGATGGAAGCACAGAAAAGCAGCGTAGCTTATTACATAGTTGGAAAAAGTTAATAGTGTGAAATGGAGATTCATGGTTTCTTACTGAATCCTCTTTTTGTGTTGTGCTGTATATATGGAAATTTTTTTTGTCTTTTTGTATTTAAGTTCAAAATGAATTTAAAAAAATTTTTGCAATAGCCTACAGGGTTTAGACCTTCTTGCCTCCAGGCTCTCTTCTCCCTTCATACCACAACCAAAACAATCTTTACAATGAACTGCTCTGGTCATGTCATTCTCCTGCCCAAAAATCTTTTGTGAACTCTGGTAGATGAGATAGTCGAGTCAATTATTCTGATTTTTGAGGTGATGGGAACATTTCCAGCACATTCACATTAGAGATTTATAGGACAACATGACCAAGCATCACATAGGATGTGCAAGAATGAATGGGTTACAGTCTGCACTGGACAAAGTATTCCTCACTCCCATTAATGAGACCATGACTCTATCAAAGAATCAAAGTAAGGGAAACCAGTACCTGTTTTACATTTTCTTGTTGTTCTCATGGTAAGAGGAAAAGATGTTATATAGCAAGTGATTGGTAATAGAGGACGAGAACCAAATAGGCATGGAGAGAGGTGAGAAGAGCTGGGGAACTCCAGTTAAATAGAAGAGTTTAAATACCACCTAGTCTGGGTTTAAGTAGATTCTTTTATATAAATTTCAAATTATCTTATCCTGGTGTATCAATCCTAAATCTGTATATTCCCTTTTCCTTTGCAAACATACCCTGGTAAACACTCCTGTGATGTGCATTATTTAGCAGTCAGATTAAGAAAAGAAAAAAGGAACTATACTGGAAACAGGCACCAAGATTAGAAGGAGGGAACACTGTTTATGTGGATGCCCCAGAGGTGTGTCTAAGTAGGGTAGAGGCTGCCCAACTCTTTTCCACCCTGCCCTTATGCCCTTAGTCAGGCTCCATCCCCCATCTCTGTATAAGGAAGGGAGATGAGAAGGAAATATACCTAAAAAGCACTGAGTTTAGAGTCAGAGGTTGAATCTGGGGTCTAACATTAGCTATGTAGCTTAAAGCAAGTCATTTCCCCTCTTGAGGCCTCAATTTAATCATCTGTAAAATGGAGTTGAATTAGATGATCTCTAAAGTCTCTTCTGGCTCTAAATTCCATGACTCAATGAAGGAAAAAAATTAGGGCAAAGGTATGGCCTGGGGAAGTAAGCAGGTTCAGAGACTAAGAAAGGTCAGAGGACATGGTAATTCAACTGAAAGGTTCAGTGATTAGGACATTTTTCTAAAATGATAAAATGTGAAAGCTCTGGTCCAAAGATGAGGTGTCCTTGACTGATTCCAAGAGGAACTAGCACCACAGGAAATAGACTTGTAGTCACAATACCTAAGGAGGGTCTAAGGCTAAATTCTTTTCAGACAGCCATAGAATTGGATTTGGGATATGGGATGAAAGGTCCCTAGCCAAGGGGCTTCTCTAAGAGGATCAGGACATTTATCAGCTATAGAGAAAGAAAGTTAATTTTCTCCTCTTCCTCTGCTTTCCCTACAGATTATCAGAAACTCGACAAAACTAGATCTGGCTAGTTTCTTCCTCCTAATTTCTGTGATTTCTGGCTGTACTGAGACCCTGAGGAATAAATCTTCATCTAATTGCTGCAATTTCCTGTCTAGGTCTTAAACAACTCATTCCCTATCCCTACTAAGATTTCTGACCTCTTTCAAGTGGAATCCATTACTAAGGCCTTATGTCTTCTTACACTTCATCAGAGAAGTTGATTATGTTCTAGACCTCAGTCTGACTGCACCACAGTGATTTGTGAGGACTCACACTGAATAATCACTGGCTATGAAGAGCTGGAAAGAACATCAAATAACCCTCTAGAGCAGAGGTAGGGAACCTATGGCCTTGAAGCCACATATGACTCTCTAGGTCCTCAAGTGCAATTCTTTGACAGAATCCAAACCAAAGGGCCACAATTGAGGACACAGAGGGTCATATGTGGCCTCAAGACCACAGGCTCCCCACCCCTGCTCTAGTCAGAAGCAAAGTCAGGATGGTAGAGTAGCAGAAAGCACTTCAGGAAATTCCCTCCAATTCTCCTTCAAACAGATCTAGAAAACACATCATACCAAATCCAGATAGAGAAATCCAAGAAAAAAGTGAAAGTGAGCCATATTCTATCCCTGGTGGGTATAGGTATACTGACACAGAAATCTGTGGTCCCTGGGGACAGGGTCTGGCCAAGAGCACACTACCACACCCCAGCAGCCAGGGAGAGACTATGCACCAGGTGAGAGGAGGTTCTAGACCCATACTAGGGCAACATGATAGATACAGTGGTCAAATGACAATTTTGTCACCCAGATCCAGGGTGGACTGACCTGTGCTTATGGGTGGTATTCACAGGGAGGGAGCAGTGGAAAGCTCAGGGCTGCATACTGAAATAGAAAGAAGTTTAGCAGCAAATAGCAGTTATGTGGCTGGGTAGAATCTCAGTTCCAGCTTCTATCAAAGTCTGAAACCTGCAGAGGAATAAGGGCAGGAATCCCAGACCAAAGGGAAACCTGAAATTCAGTCACTCTGAACCAGCAGAACTTCCTAGATGTTCAGTAGTAGCTAGGTCTACAGAGGCAGCTCACTGTTGCTCAGACTTGAAACCAGGTTAAGAATTTGCAGAGGCTGGGGGTGCAGATAGTAATCAGATTTTGCTTTGGACCTGACTACTTTGGGAGCACTGAAACCTTGAAAGTCCCCAGCCTGGACTGTCCCTTATGGAATAACACAACACTTAATCCCCCCAAAAAAGCAGTTCAGACTTTCCCTCCAGAAGGATGAAGAGCCCAAACTTAACTCCAAGTCTAAAGTCAGAGAGCTGGCTGAAAGAATAAGCAAACAAATACAGAATCCCACCATGAAAAGCTAACATGGTAACAGGGATACCCAAGACGCAAACCCAGAAGATACTTACTCCAAAACATCTAAAAGCAGAACCTCAAAGAAAAACACAGTGTGGGCATAGATTCAATTAGAACTCCTAGAAGAGATGGAGCAAGAGTTTTTTTAAAAGAGTAAAAAAATGTTATATTAATGAAATGAGAGCATTAGAAGGAAAAAAATGGAAAAGAAATGAGAACAATGAAGAAAGAATCAGAAAGCTAATTATCAGCTTGGTATAAGAAATCAAAACCATGCCTAAGCAGCAAACTTTCTGAAAATTAGAATGGGTCAAAACAGAAACAAATGACTCCATTACATAATAAAATCAAACAACTGAAAACATAGAAGAAAAACTAAAATATATCATAGTAGAAACCACTGGACTGGAAAACAGATTAAGGAAAAAAAATTTAGAGTCCCTGGACTACCTGAGTGCCATGACCAAAACCAAAAAAATAAAAAAAGAGCCTAGACATAAAATTTCAAGAAATCTTAAAAGAAAACAGCCAAAACTCTCTTAGAATTAGAGGGCAAAATGGAAACGGAAAGAATTTATTGGTCACCTCCTAAAGAAACCTCCAACTGAAAACTACCAGTAACATAACCAAAATCCAGAGCTTCCAGGTCAAAGAAAAGACACTTCAAGCAGCCATAAAGAGTTCAAGTATCACACGTGATTTGCAACTGTGAATATAAAGGAGCAGAGAAATTGGAATATAGCATTCCAAAAAAACAAAGGATATAGGCTTATGGTCAATGACATATAACTTGTCCAGCAAAACTGAGTACAATCCTACAGGGGAAAAAAAAATTTTAATGGGATAGAGGACTTTCAAGCATTCCTGATGAAAAGACCAAAGCTATGTAGAAAATTTGAAGTTCCATAGAAAAGTAAACACGAATAAACGACCAGAAGAGTTTACACAAGGATAAATTGCCTAATTCAAATATGGGGAGATGATATATGTGTCCTTTTTCAACCCTATCATCATCAAAGGGCATAGGAGTCTAATTAGCAAAAGACCTGGGAGTGATTCTGTTATATTGTGATGATCTTAATAGAAAGAAAAGAAGGAAGGGAGAGACAGGGAAAGGAAAGTTAGGGGAAATTATCTTACATAACTAGAGTGCGCAAGTAGATTGTTGCTGGGTTCGTCCTTCATTTTCAAAGAGGACCATCGCAGCAGAGAAATCATGACATGACTTGCACTTGACTTTGTTTTGAGTGAGGGAGGTCTGTGCAGGTCACCAGCCTCACTTTCTCCTCCTGAGCCATCTGGATCCAGTGATCAGATATTCATCAGGATGAATGAAGACAACCTAGCATAGAGATGGCCCAGGACGCAATGGGAGACCTTGGCCTTTTAGTCTAAGGCCTTTTCAGGTACTCACTGAAAGTGAGGTAATGCCCATTCAGTGAATAGGCCTCTTTAAAAAGTAGTCAGGGGGCTGGCCCCTTTAATAGAAAAGACAAAAAAAAAAAAAATAAATGACACTGGGAGGGGCAGGAGCCTCAGGGTGGTTGTTTCCATGAGAAACTATTGACATTCACTCTAAGCCTGGAGGGTCTGAAAACTGCCATTGAGTGAAGGTTGGGCATTGTTGTTCAATCTATGGACTTCAGAGTGCACTGAGTCTAAGGTTTTAAGGAAGGGAAGGAAAGGGTAGGAAGGAGAGGGGAGGAAATTGCAAGTAGATAGCTATTCAAACAAAGAGGAGGGAGGGAGGGGCAATGGCTAATACTTGAAGTTCCCTTTCATCTGAACTGGTCAAAGAAGAAAATACACACACACACACACACACACACACACACACACACACACACACACACACAGAACTGAGTATAGAAATACATTTCACTCATCAGAGAACTAGAAGAGAAAGGGGAAAAGGGGGGATTTGAGGGTAGAGTAAGAGAGTAATCCTAAATAAAAATAAACTCTAACTTAAAGATGTACAAAATTACTTGTAACTAAAGAATGTAAATGTGAGGGTACATCCATAAATTGGGGAATGGCTGGTCAAGTTACAATATAAAAATATGATAGAGTACTATTTTTCTGTCAAGAAATTATAAGGGGATAGCTTCAGAGAAACTTAGGAAGGGTTTATGAACTGAAACAGAATGAAATAAAAAGAATCAGGAGCCCAATTTGAACAAGGTCAAAAATATGGTAAAGAATTTGAATTAGGTACTCTTATTAATGATCAATCATGATTACAGTGTACTAATTATGAAACATGTTACCCACCTAATAGATGAGGAACTCAGAGGGCAGAATGAGATATTTTTTCAGACCAATTTTTTCAGGCCAACGTAAAGATTTCTTTTGCTTGATTATACATGTTTATAATAGGGACTTTGCTTATTGTTGTTATTTTGTCGTTGTCAATTGGGGAGTGGGAGAAAGAATAGAAAGCAGATTTTTGCTGATTTAAAAAAATACATATGTTAACTTAAAAATAAGAAAAAGAAACTTCGAGTCCAACAGTTCTTAACCCAGGGCCTTCTTTTGTTTTGTTTTTAATATTTTGGTAACTATATTTCAACATAATTGGCTTGCTTTGTAATTTTATACATCATATCTACAAACATTATTCTGAGAGAGGATCCTTGGGTCACACCAGGATTCTGGAATAGATCTGACTCAGGCCAGTCCCCTGGTAGTATAGGTTGTTGATACTGGATCGAAATGAGACACTTATAGGTCATTCAACAGTAGGTTACTATTTAGTTAGACATAACAGAAGGAGATTCAACAAAGATGGGCATTGAGAACATCTCAAGTTAATTCAGCTGAGCAAAGCTACCTTATCTGAGTTGCTCATTATGATTCACCAGCCAAGCATCATAGAGAGCACCTGGAGCTAGCTCCTCCCCACCCCCTGCTGTTTTGTACCTAGATGACAGGGAATTAATGTCAACAACTGAAACCTTTAGTTCTTTGAACCAACCAAGCTGTGAGAATGGTGTCAATGTCTTTAGAGGAAAACTAGCCTAATTTGTGTTGGGACAGGATTTAAGATACTACATGTACCACAACCAGTCTTCCAAAGACTTGCATGACACAAAAAGGATTAAGGACCCATACTCTTAATCCAGCTACCCCATTTTACGGATAGGGAAAACGAGGACCAAAGAAGTCAAGAGACCTGCCTTAGGTCATACATTTGGTTAGCAAGTTAGATAAAAGAAAGCAGTAAGGTGTAGTGGAAAGAACCCTGGCCACTGGAGTCAGAAAATGTCAGTTCTATTCATGGCTCTGACACTTCCTAGCTATGCACTGTAAGTCATTTCCCCTTTACTGAACTTGTTTCTTCATCTGAAAAACTGAGATAACAACACTTTTACTACCCACCTCACAAGATTTCCAAGGACAGTCAACAAACATTTCTTAAAATACACTATGTGCCAGGCACTTTACTAAGCACTAGGGACACAAAAGAGGCAAAAAGACAGTTCTTGCCCACAAGAAACTTACAATCTAATGGGGGAGTAAACATGCAAGAAAATATGTACAAACAAGCTATAGGCATAGATATAGGAAATAATTTATAGATTTATAAACAGGGAAAAATTTAAAGAGGGAAGGCACAAGAATTAAGGATTGTGAAAGGCTTTCTGTAGAAGATGAGATTTTAGTAGGAACTTCAAGAAAGCCAAGAAAGTCAATAAGTATAGGTGAGGAGGGATAGCATTCCAGGCCTGAGAGAAAGCCTGACAAATGGAGTGTTGTTTGTGGAACAGCTAGGAGGCCAGTGCCACTGGAACAAAGTGTACATAGAGGAAAGTAAGATATAAGAAGACTGGAAAGGTAGGAGGTAAGAGGTTATGCCAGAGGATTCTGTATTTGATCCAAGTGGTAATACAGAGCCACTGGAGTTTTTTGGAGAGGGGTATGACATGGTTGGACCACCACTCTAGGAAAATCACTGTGGTGACAGAATAAAGGATAGATTGGAGTGAGGAGAGACTTAAGGCAGACAGACCTACCATCCAGCTATTAGTCTAGACACAAGGTGATAAAAGCATGTACCAGGATGATGACAGTGTTAGAAAGAATGAGGCATATAAGAGAGATGTCATGAAGGCAAAATCAACAAGCCTTGTCATCAGATTGGATAGGGGGCTGGAGGTGGGGAGATAGTGAGGAATCCAGGATGAGTCTTCAGTTGTTAGCCTGGAGGACTGGTGGTACCCTCAACAGTAATAGGAAATATGGTGGGGGGGGGGAGGGGGGCAAGATGAAAGTGAAAGAAAATGAGATCAGTTTTGAACATGTATTTAAGATGTCTACTAGACACCCAGTTTTGAGACATTTAAAAGAAAGTTGGAGGTGCAAGATTGGAGTTCAGCAGAGAGGTTGGGGCTGGTTAGGTAGATTTGAGAATCATCTGCATACAGATGGTAATTAAATCTATGGGAACTGATGAGATTACCAAATGAAGAGTATAGAGGGAGAAGAGGGACCAGGATAGAAACCTTTGGGACACCTACAGGTAAAGGATATGATCTGAACGAGGATCCAGCAAAGGAGACTGAGAAGTGGCCTAATAAGTAGAAAGGAGAATCAAGAGATAGTAGTTGTCTTGAAAACCTAGAGAGAATATCAAGAAAAAGAGAATGAACAATAGTGCCAAAGTCTGCAGAGAGGTCAAGAAGAATGAGGATTGAAAAAAATTCATTAAATTTGGCAATTAAAAGATTGGTGGTAATTGGACAGAGGAACGATAGGGTTGGAAGCCAGACTGTAAAGGGGTTAAGAAGAGAGTGAGATAACATGGAGGTATCAATTGTAGGTAGTCTTTTCATAGGATGAATGTATGGATGGAAGGATCAAGTGAGAGTTTTCTGATGGGAGAGGAATGGGCATGTTCTTAGGAAGAAAAGAAGTAGCCAACAGGAGGAGATTGAAGATAATTGATAAAACAACTCTGAGGTACCACCTCACACCTTTCAGAAATGACAAATGCTGGAGGGGATGAGGGAAAAATAGGTACACTAATGAACTGTTGGTGGAGTATTGAACTGGTCCAAGCATTCTGGAGAATTAGACCCAAAGGGCTATAAAATAGTGCAAACCCTTTGACACAGAAATAACAATACTAGGTCTGTATCCCAAAGAGATCAAAGGAAAAGGAAAAGGACCTATGCGTACAAAAATAAAGCAGCTTTTTGTGGTGGCAAAGAACTGGAAATTGGGATGCCTATCAATTGGGGTACAGCTGAACAAGTAATATAAGATTGTGATGGAATACTATTGTGCTTTAGGAAATAATGAAAGGGGGTGGTTTCAGAAAAAATATGATGTAAAGGGAAGTGAGAAGAACAAGGAAATCATTGTGCACAGTAACAAAGTTATAACTGTGAAAGACTTGGCTACTCTGATCAATACAATGATCTAAGATAATTCTAAAGGATTCAAGATTAAAAAATACTATCCACCTCCAGAAAGAGAACTAATGAATATTCTCTTTTATTTTTCTTGCTTTAAAAAATAATATGAGTACTATGGAAATAGATTGTGCAATATAAAATTTTCTAATTAAAAAAAAGATGAGTGAGTGGGGACCACTCACAGAGGTGGGGGATGGAATAGTATCACCTGTTCAGGCAGAGGGGCTGGCCTTGGTAAGGAGTCGGATCCCCTTAGGATCTGACAGGTGAAGGAGATAGTGGCAGAACTATCTGAATGATGGGAGGTGAGGAAAAAGGGAGAAGGAACTTAGGGAAAATGGTCTTAATTTTTTTCTGTAAAATATGAGGCAAGGATCTCAACTGAGAGGGGTGGGGAAGGAGGAGCCATGGAATGTTTGAGGAGGGAGCTTTGGAAGAGAAACTGTGGAGTAGGATAAAGACTTGATAAGGGAGGTATAGAAAGATTGCCTAGCAGCAGTGAGGGCCCAGTTGAGGTTGTAGAACATAAATTTGCAGTAGACAAATAGTTGTGTAATTATAAAGTTTAATGATTTATAAAGTTTAAATTTCTTTAAAATTGTAAGCAATTATTGTCCCAATTCTACCACTTATATTTCCTCTCTCAGGCCCCCAATATTCAAATGAGGAGGTTGGAACATCAGATCTTTCCAATTGAGTATCTCCTTCCTTTCAAATATTCCTAGAGTACTTTGAACCTTCCTTTGCCCCATTACATTCTACTTTGCATTACGCTTTCTAGTCTACCCTATCCTCACTTCCAAGTAGACCTAAGTTCTTTGAAGGCAGAGACCAATATTTTTAAATATATATTTTTTTAAATTTACTTTTAGTTTTCAACATTCACTTTTATAAGATTTTGAGTTCTAAATTTTCTCCCCCTCACCCTCCTCCCCAAGATAACCTGCAATCTGATATAAGGTATACATGTACAATCATATTAAATATATTTCCACATTGGTCAGAGTGTAAAGAAGAATTAGAACCAAAGGGAAAAACCAGGAGAAAGAAAAAACAAAAGGAGAGAGACACTAGTATGCTTCAATCTGCATTCTGATTCCATTGTTCTCTGGATGTGGATAGAGACTGGTATTTTTAAACTTGGTATCCCAGTACAGTACTTATATGTACTTCAATATTTAAAGTACTTCAAATATTTTTCATCTTCAAATTTTCATCTTCAATTTCAGGTACCTTTCATACTTTAGGTCATGTTAGCCAAGATCTGTATGGTGCTTTAAAGTCAGAAGAGTACTTTACACACATTATCACTTGAGACATTCCTTCATGCAATAATTTATTAAGCATCAATTATGACCAGGGTCTCCCATTGCATCCTGAGCCATCTCCAGTCATCCTGATGAATATCAGGCCACTGGAGTCAGATGGCTCTGGAGAAGAAAGTGAGGCTGATGACCTTGCACAGCCCTCCCTCACTCAAATCAAAGTCAACTGCAAGTCATGTCATCATCTTGATGTCATGGTCCTCTTTGAGAATGAAGGACAAACACACAATGTACACAAGGCACAACTGTCCTGTGAAGAAGTGAGCTAAGTACTATTACTGCATATTACAGATGAGGAAAGTGAGGGTCTAAGATGTTAAATGATATGCCCACTGTCTCACAACCTATGTCAGAGACAGGATTAGAACTGAATTCTTACTGACTCAGTCTATACCATTCCATCCATTCAACAAGTATCTGCTAAGCGCCTACTATGTGTCAGACACTGTGCTAGGTTCTGAGCTCTAGGCACTAAATGTCAGTATCCTTAGCCTACTATGAGCTGGGGATTCTGCCAGGGGCTCTCAGCAGAGTGACTGTGGAGCTTACCGAGGTATCTGGCACATAGCAGGGGCTTAAATATTAGTTGACTTTAAGGAAACAAAGATTCACTGCTTTCAAAGAGTTTTCAATCTTTTGGGGAGAGACAACTCATACACGAATAAATACAAAACATACACTAATGGAGGGAAAGGATTAGCAAAGTGGGGGATGGAGAGGGGCACACATAAAGATTGGCCTCTTCCAGGAGATGACACAGGAGTTAAGCCTTAAAGGAAGGGACATAAAAGATGGAAGTGAGGGACGAAAGCACTCCAAGTTTGGGGGGAACCTATGTAAGGTCATATTGAGGGGAGAAAAATCACATTTGAATCTGTGTGGTAGATGACTGGAGAGGGGAAGAGACTCGTGACTGGGAGACCAATGAGGAAGCTACAGCAGGAGTCCAGGCCAGAGGTAATGAGCTTCTCTACTAGGGAAGTGGCCTTTGTGAAGGAGACTGATGGGAGGCAGATGCCAGAATGGAGATTTGGCCGGATCTGGAGAGTTGACAGCTGACTGACCATGGAAGGGAAGACAGACCGACTCGTTGAAGACTCCCACGTGTGATTCCAAGGGAAAGTTACAAGAGAAGTTCTGGACCGGTGGAGGCAGATACCTACAAGGCATCCTTTGCGTAAGTTAAACAGGCCTAAAATTCGAAATGCTGGTAGAACTCGGTGAAAGGAGCTCTGCGGTCACTGCCTGGGCTCCAACTGCCGCTACTGCACTTGCTTCCTGCGTGACGCGATGGGCCTGGGCTGGGATCCAGCCTCCGTCCAGAACAGTCCGTGTGACCTTGGGCCTCGGCTGTAAACACAAGGGGTGGGACTAAACCATCTCTGAGGTCTCAGCGGCTCCAGACACGGCGGCTATCGGACGTTTCCGCGGGCCGACCCCGGCTGCGGCACGGAGTGAGCCGGAGGTAGAGCGAACACGACTACCGGCTGCAGGCCCCGGAGGCTCCCCGGGCAGAAGGCTGGGCTTATCCGCCTCTCCGCCCAACCGCCCACGACGCTCACAAGGGGCGGAGAACGTCAGGCGCGACCGAAGACGGTGCTTGAGTGTAACCGCCGCTTCAGCACACTACGGGTTCACCTTCCGCCTGCTCCCGCCCCCTCAAGACCGGCTTGACCAATCCCCTTTGGGCACAACTCTTCTTTCTCCTCCCCCCTCTGTCAATCACTACGGGAACCCGTAGTGTTCCGCTAGCGCCTCGCGCCCCCATTCGGCAGTTAGCGGCTCTGCTTCCTCTCCCCCGCCCCCTCCGTACACCGAAGGGAAAAGGAGCGCAAACGGAAGGAAAAAAGAGGCGGGGACGAGCGCGCGTCCCGAAGGCCGTCCCCTCAACGCCAATTGGTCCCAGGGATCCCCGCGCTCACTCTGCGCTCTGCCACAACGAGTCCACTGCTGAGGCGGAGGCGCCGGGGATTGGCTGGCATCAAGAAGAGAGAGCAGTCACGCTGGGGCGCCAAAAGAGGGATGATGAGCGCCTTAACACCCCCCACACACCTCCCGCCACACACACCCGTCTATCCGCGCAGAATCGGGCGCGCGCGTGCCGGCGAGGGAGGGCAGCCGATTGGCTGGGAAGAAGCTGAACGCACTTCGACGGGCGACTGCGTATTGGCCCCTAGAAGCTCGCGCTGAGGAAAGCGTTGGAGCGGATTGGCCGGGGGGCGGGTCCGGCTATTTGAAGGGGGCGCGGGGCGGGTGAAGTGGGGGAGGGGCGGGGAATGCCGCCTCATTCTGGTGTGGAAACCGCGCGGAGGGGACGCGAGAGGGAGAGCGGAGGCGGCGGCGGCGGCGGCGGCGGCGGCGGCGGCGGCGGCGGCGGCGGCGGCGGCGGCGGCGGCGGCGGCGGCGGCGGCGGCGGCGGCGGCGGCGGCGGCGGCTGCTGCTTGGAGGGTGTGCTTCGTTCCTGCCCCCGCGAGGCCATGGCCAAAGTTTCGGTTCTGAACGTGTCGGTGCTGGAGAACCCGAGCCCTTTCCACAGCCCCTTCCAGTTCGAGATCAGCTTCGAGTGCAGCGAGGCCTTGGCCGACGGTGAGCCCCGGCCCTCCCCTTCCCCTCGGGATCTCCCAGTCTCCCCCCGCGCGTTCCTGACGGAGGGGACTCCTTTATGCTGACTCCCACGAATCGGGCTCCCGCCCCGCCCCGGTGGGATGCTAAAGCTTCCCTCTGGTATCCGCCTGCACCTTAATAAAGTGTTCTGTTCTTGGTCTAGTAGAATATAAACGCGCTGAGGGCAAGGGGCCTGTCTCTCTTGGATATTTGCCTCCCCGCTCCCCGGCCTGGGTGGTCGGCGCTTAGTTCAATGTTTGTGTTACCCTAGGCATGGCATTTTAACCCTCGGAGCCTGCGATTTCTCCTCTGTGCTTTTGAGATGATGATAGCGCCCACCAGGCTCCTTGGAAGCTTTAAAATGAGCCATAGAGAAGCGAGCGCTCGGGGCCACTGAGGCCCCGTCCATCTCTGAGGTTCTGGACTTAATATTACTGCAAAGGATTTTGTGTCAGCAGCGCTCTCAAGTAAGCCTGGATATCCACTCTTCTGCCTGGTACTGCTTCCAGCCTCCGGGAGGTTATCCCTGTTACTCTTCCCTCATTCATTTCTGTGGCCCTTTTCCACCTATTAGAAGAAGGGTTTTAATGAAATCCGAGATGGCTTCTTCCTGGATGACGTCTCCAGTCTACCCCCAACTACGCCTGATCTTTCTTGCTAGAAAGTGGTTCCTAAATGCCCCAGTGCTTGGACAATTCTTTAATCTTTCCTACCCTACACTTTTCTAGAACTGCCTGAATTAGTGTGGACCCCTGCCCTGTATCCAGGGGCTAGCTGTTACCTGGCTTGTTCCTAAAAGGCCATTTCTACTGCTCTGCTACTAAAGTAGTAGAAAGTTCCATGAGTTGAGAGTCTGTTATTTGAGAGTAGCAATAATATTTAAACATTTCATTTATATGGTGCTTTAGAAGTTTGCAAAGAATGTTATATATCTCCAAAAATGTGCTTTTAGGAGAGGGGGCTATATGGTTTTGGGAAGATAGGTATCATTTAAAATAAGTACTTGGTAGGTTGTAATTTTGCATCCCCCTCATGAAAGTACTTTTAAAGATGGTCTCATTTAACTGAAGAATATTAAAGCCAACACCATTTTCATTTTCCAGATGAGAAGGCTGAGACAGAAAAAGTAAGGTTCTCTCCTTTGAGAAAAGGTGTTCTACATATTGTACTAACAAAATGGTCAGGGTTACTCAGTGAATCTCTGTGAATTAGGAATAGACTCAAATACTCTTAACTTCCATTTTACTCTTACTAGACTATCCCTTTGCCTGTGGGGATAGCAGAATTTAATAAGGCAGAATATAGAAAGACAGAATTTAAAATCCAGGGGGTTTAGCCACTAATAAGAGCATCTTTGCCACTTGGATTAACTTACTTCAAGGGCCACACACTATTCATATAGGCCTTAGCCTTTATTATGTTTATAGTTTACAGTTTGAAGAGACTAAATTCTTAGTTAATTTGCTTAAAGTCATATGGTGAGGTGGAATAGTAATTACTAGAATTTGGATCTCCCAGCTGCTGACTAAGTGTTCTTCATTCTTGTCATATTCCTGAAGTTGGAACACTATTACCATTCTTCTCTTTTAAAAGTATGGCATAAAATTTATGGTTTAGGAAGCCTGATTTTTTTAGGTTGAGAACTAGAACTTGATAATTCCATAACTGAATCTGTTAGTGATTTGATTACCTGGGAAATTTGCATTTTCCTGTTGAATTACACTTTTTTGCTACCTTTTGCACAAAATTCTAGAGACTAGAGAGAGGGCATACTATTGCTTAAAGGGCTTAAGAAATCACAGCTTGCCAGTTTTAAGACCTAAGAAGCCATATAACAAACTGTTAACTGATCCTCTTTTTCCCTGACACAAACCATTTTTCACCTCTCACTTAATCCTGTCAACATTCCATAAAGCAACTAAAAACAACTAAAACAGCTCATTTTAGAAATCGAGCAGTTTACTTTATCCTTTGGTCCAGGATTCTCCTGAAAATACAAAAATTATAGGCCACAAGTTGTGGAACCCAGGTGTTTAGAAATAGATCTACTATACTCAGATACTCCTAAAGTTTAGCGCTGTTTTGTGGTTTTTTTTTTTAAACTGGATGTAACTCAGTTCATAAACTGAGACGGCTACCTCAAGACACAGGTCCATGAACTTGGGTTTTTGTTTTTAATTTTGATGACTATTTCAATAAAGCCAGTTTCCTTTATAATACTAAGCATTTTATGTATTTTCAAACATTATTCTGAGGTGTCCATGACACAAAAAATTAAGAACCTCTGCTCTAGACTCCAGTTAAATTGAAAAGGTAGAAAAGCACATAGTTGCTGTAGAAATGAGGAACCTGGTGTTATAGGAAAACCTTAGCAAGAAATTATCCAGGATGCATTTACCTAAGATCAGAACTCCTTCCTTAAAAGGGTACTGTACCAAGTATCTTGTCCCAAAGTAATCACATTCTGTGGAATCATGGCGCCTGAAAATTTTCCCAGGCATCTTGAGCTTAGGGTTGTGATTTTAAGATGTCTAAAACATTTTCAGGTTAGTTGCCAAATCCTTCTGCATTGCTATAACTTTGCCCTGAGTATACTTGGAACTCAAGATACTTGCTTTGGTTGGCACTGTCATTCACAGGAGATAACTGACCTATTGAACAGTTATGGCTCATTTCTCTTGAATGTACCATTGGGTGAAAGGAGGTACTGTTAATGTATATTAGAAAACTGGGGTTTAAGTGTAAATCCTGTGAGTTTCTTGACCATGTTGGCCTCAAGTTCTGCTTGATTCTTCATAAGTGGGTTATGATGATTCTTATTGCCTAGATTTGAATGATTTGGAAATTTGTTAAAACTTGGAGCAGCCTTATCTCCCTCCTTTTTCTGGCAGAATCTTATTCTAGGCCTGAGCCAGTGATCCTGCCCCATTTGTCAAAGGATCTACTCTGTGACACTGATCTTCTCTTTAAAAGAGGATGTTACTTTACCTTTCCTACTACTCTGTGATGTAGCTGGCAGGGCCCTAAGTGACCCCAGGCTTCTGTTATTTGCATCTTGACTTGGACTTCAGTTCAGCCTTGGTCATCCCATTCCATCTCACAGGATCCTGAAAGGCAGATAATTTATAGAGAAGAACCTAAAACAGATTTTCTAAGGGTTACTCAGAAAGCTGGGATTTAGCATTGGATCATACACTTGGAGCTAGAAAGCTCCCAGAAGCCAAGCTAGTCCACTTCTGATTCCAGCCCTTCATTTTACACATAATAAAAAGGAAGCCCAAAGAGGTTATAACTTTGCCCAAGGCCACACAACAAGTAAAAGAACCAGGTTTCAATTCCAGATCTTTTGATCCCAAATCTAGCTCACTTTCCACTGTATTGTGGGGGTATTTAATCTATTAAATTCCAGGGTCACTTGCTAATATTTAGACAATATATCTATACTTGGGGCGAAAAGTGGCATTTTTGATGGAAGGCAAACTTCAGAAATTGTTTGGAATAGTTTGTTAAATGTTATCATTTCTATCTTAACCTTTCTTACATCCATTTCCTGTCTCCACTTGAATAGTTACCACCCTTTTTCAAATCCTTCTCACTTTTTTGTCTGGATCATTGAAATAGCCTTCTAGGGCCAGCTAGGTGTCTAAATGGATGCAGTACCAGCCCTGGAGTCAGGAGTTCAAAGCAGGTCTCCTTTATTATTGGTGTAAACCCAGGCAAGTCACTTAACCCCCGTTACCTAAAAAAAAAAAAAAAAAATCAAAATAGCCTCCTAATTGTTATCTTCACCTCTAGTCTCTCTCTACTATAGTCCATCCTAGTTACAGTTACCACATCCTAGATGGTTACCCAAGTGATATTTGAAGATCAGGTCTAACCAACCCTCTGCTGAGTAAACTCCAGCATCTCCCCACTATTTTTAGGATCAGATGATAAGCATTTAAAGCTCTTCACAACCTTGTCCCTTCCTGTCTTTCCAGTCTTCACATATGTACTATCTTAGAGGCAGCAAGGCAGCACAGTAGGTAAAATGTTGGAAGACCTGAGTTTGAGTCCTGCTTCAGATGCTTATTAGCTATGACCCTGGGTCATTTAATGTACCTTAGCCTCAATTTCCTTAGTGAAAAGGAATAATAGTAGTTACCTCACAGAATTGTTGTGAGAATCAAATGAGATAATGTGTATAAAGTGCCGAAACCTTAAAGCAATAAATAAATGCTAGATCTTATTTTTAACACACACATGCTCAAACTCTACCATCCAGCCATGCTGGCCTGTGTTCTGCCCCTCATACATGATACTTCATCTGCATGCCTTTGTGCAGGCTGTCCCCCCTCCCCCTTCCCCCATTCCTGGATTGTTGTCTCTTTCCACCTCTGTCTCTGGGAAATCTAAGTGCTACCTTTTACATAAGGTTTTTCCTGGTTTTCCCTCAGCACCTAGTGCCTTCCCTTTCAAGGTTATTTATAATGTATTTTTTGTATATGTCTTTACTGTTAGAATAAACTTCTGAAAATCAGAGACTCACTTTTTGTCTTTGTATCCCAACACCTGACACATGGTAGGCACTGGATTTGATTGATGTCAGAAGACATCTCCCTGCCTTTCCACTTTCATAAGTCATATTGACATTCCTCTATTCCTTTTCAGACCTAGAATGGAAAATCATTTATGTGGGTTCAGCAGAGAGTGAGGAGTTTGACCAGATATTAGACTCAGTACTGGTTGGGCCAGTCCCAGCAGGGCGCCACATGTTTGTCTTTCAGGTAAGAAGTTAGCAATTTGTAGCACTAAATTGAGGAAACTTCCCCTTTTTACTCCCAAAGCATGCTGAAGCATAGAATCTGTTTTGTTTCCTCAGGCAGATGCCCCTAATGCCTCTCTCATCCCAGAAACTGATGCGGTGGGTGTAACTGTGGTCCTTATAACCTGCACCTACCATGGGCAGGAGTTCATCCGAGTAGGCTACTATGTCAACAATGAATACACCAACCCTGAGCTTCGGGAGAACCCACCCCTGAAACCAGACTTCTCTCAGGTAAGCTGATTTTCTAACTCAGGGCCCTGGTTCCTTCTGTCCCAGTAGTTCAGGACAGAGTAATAATAGAATCATCTAATGTCCATCCTGAAAGGGATTTGAAAGATCATATTATCCAAACCTCAGTTAAGTGGCTTAAAAAGGTATGAGTTTCTTGCCATAGCACATCAGTTATTCAGATCCTAGTCACATGCCTAGCCTTCTGACCAGAGCAAGGGAAGGAACATCCCAGGAGGGTCATGGCTTGCTGTGCAGAATTATCAGTAACAAGCATTGCCCTTTCTAGACACTCCCCTTTTCTCCCTTCCCCAGCATTGAACAGATGATGTGCTGGAGTTGGGCTGACATGAGGTAGAGTTTGGAGGAAGAAGGAAAAGTATCAGCCTGATCCTATCACTGTGCTATTTTCAAGTTCATTGTTCCTGGGTTTGGCTTTTGAGGGAAGGGAAAGATGTGGTATGGAAAAAAAATAGAACAAAAGGCAGGTTTTTGCTATAGAACCTTTGATGAAGCTTACTTTTTCTGTCCTAGCTCCAACGAAACATCTTGGCTTCTAATCCCCGAGTAACTCGATTCCATATCAACTGGGACAGTACCACAGACAAATTGGAGGACATTGAAAACCAAGACCCTGTCTTAAACATGGGGCTACCTCTGAGTTGTCCCCCAACCAAAGGATTAGATCTTCCAGACTGTGCTCCCAGCATCATTCCTGAAAACTCCATGGACTGCATCTAACTAAAAATGAGACCTAGGCAGTATGATGGACCTGGATTTCTGCCAAATGAATGGTTTTGTTCTGCCTTCTGGAAAATTGCTGGGGCAAGCCTGAAGGACTTGGATTGGGGCTCTAAGCTATAGCTATAACCCAGTTAAACTGGTCCTTATGGAAAGAAAAACCTGTCATTGATCTGTCCATTAGTTCAACATAGAGAGACCATTTACCTGTATGGTACATTAGCTCTTTTACTCATTGTGAATTTTGCCTGGCCTTTTGGCCTTTTTGGGTACTAGGGCTCTGCAGAGATAATTCAGTCTGTGGGTGGGTTTTTCTTGTTTTGTTTTGGGTTGCTTGTGGGCTTCCTGACCTATAACTGGAGATCATCTCTCTCCCCAACCCCCCTAATGTTGTTTCTTCTTAGTTTCCTTACTTTCCCAACCATCTTCAATCAGTGATTTGCCCTGACTTTCTGGAGTTACTCATTAATAATCTTCGTAGGATTTGGGCTTCTGAAGTTTAGATTGATGGCTTTTGGTATGGTGATTGCCACTCTTTCCCCAGCTGGATATTTATTCCTGCCTCCATCTTGCCAACTCCTGGAAAGGCTCATTCCCTTAGGTGCCAAGAATGGGATTTTGAGGGACTATTTAAAGATAAGGCCATCTTCTTCTTTTTATTGGTGGCCACTCAACTCAAACATGACTCATTCTTCACTGCTCTTGGCCAGATCAGAGCATTTGATCAAGAACTAACCAACTGATTTTCTCTGGACAGGAGTAACTGAAATATACTCACTGTAAACTATACCCCTTAACTAGGAGTTAATGCCAAAAGGCTGCACTTAACCTCTTCTGGGGCCATAAGATTTCTCAGGCTATGGAAGTGTGGGATGGTTCTTGTGTTTTGTAGACAAAGGAAAAGAGGGCCTCTGTGCACATAGGAGCATCCCCCTGCCCTCAGTTCTTTTCCTCTGATCTATCCTTTGTCCCTGTGGCTATTGTTGCATATGCAATTTGTATATTAAAGGTTTTATATTAAAAGTTATGGTTACTGGAGAAATAAAAAGCACTTAGGCTGGACTGTAGTGATTTTTTTTTCTCACTTTAGCCTCAAAACATCAACCAATCCTTTTGAAAAACCGGTGCTGAATTTCTGGAGATGAGAGAGAATGTTGTGAAGAGAAATAAAGGATTTACTTCCCACCCATCCTTAAATAAAAGCCTCTTTGCTGTCTAACATCAGTTGGTTTTCTACACTAAAACTCATTTTGGGGTTTGAGTTGTCTCTGTGTGGGTTTTTTAACTGAGAAATAACAGCTCCTTATTCAAGAACTATTTAAAATCTGCTTCCAGGCAGAGTGCCTTTAAGACGGGGGTGTGGTCTGTCAATTTACATTGACACAGTTTTGGGGCTTTGAATAGAGGAAGCTAGAGTAATATAGTAGGTTCACAGGTGGTGCTGTAACTGATCTTAGAAACATGCTAGTACTTGAGATTTCTTCTGTGAAGGACTCGAAGGCAAGCAAGTAGGAATGAGTGCAGGACTTTTTACTTTTTAAAAGCAGAGATAAGCAGTTCATGCAAGTTTTTAAAAACTAATAAGGGGAAGATGTGTCTTTTGCTATTGTTATAGCACTTTGCTTTTTGCAAAATATTTTACTTCATTCAGCCCACCCTTCTGATAGGACATACCAGAGCCAGACCCCCTCTAAGAGAGGTCGATTGACTCCCAGATCCCTTGCTCTTTTCATTTGACTATTGCCTTTCCAGTGATACAATTCTGTCTTGAAGTTGTTAATTCTTTGTCCCTTCCATTTTATCAATCCCTAAATTGTTTGGGGGATGATGGCCCTTGAAACATGTGTTAACGTTGTCTAGGTGTGGCAGCTATCTCACCTCAGAGTCCTAGTCCCAGACAAGCTGCCTCGGAACATAAATGGGTGCTCAGGTCAGAGACCTGTCCAGCTGGGAGAGATCTAGATGAGCTCTGACCTGTAGTGGGGGGTCCCTAATGCTTGTCAGTCGGACGCTGGCTACCCAAGATATATGCACTGTGGCTCTTATCTGACGAGTAAAGGAGTGTTCCAGCGGCTGGTTTTCGGGATCCTTGGTTTCTCTGCCTAGGCTAGGCCTCTCTACAAGGGCGGCCTCTATTCTTTCTTTGGTGCCTGCAAGATTTCGCTTTGCCCCACCCCCTCCTCCTAGGATTGACACCGAACATTCCCGGGAGAGCCCGTCCCAACCTTCTATAAATAAAACGCCAGCAACCCCGCCACTACCAATCCAAAGGTTCGAAGGGTGGAGCCTGTGATGCGAACAGGGTTGTCTCCAATGATGGGATACGGCCCGCCCAGTTGATGGTTTGGGGACCAATAGGCGGCCGGCGGGCCGCGTCTGGCGTCATTGTGTCGGGGGCAAATGAGAAGGCGGGAGGATTGTTTTCGACCAATGAATGGCGGGCGCGGGGCCGTCAATCAAGGTGTCGGGGGCCAATGGGTAGTGGGGTGCGGGGTCCGTGGGGCGTCTCGGGCAGCCACGGACTCGGGTTCTGGTTCCCCTGCCGAGCTCGAGGGAGACGCGGGAGCCGGGAGCTGGGAGCCGGCTGGGGGGTGGGGGGGAACGGGGCTACGGGAGCCAGCTGAGCCCGCGACCGCGACCGCTGCCGCCGCCGCCGCCACCGCCTCCTGGGGCGGGGGGTGGGGGGGGGTACCCGGTCGCCAGCGCCCGTGCCAGCGCCGCAGCCCGGGGCGGGGGGTGGGGGGGACCCGGCCGGAGCCGGAGCCAGCGCCGCGGAGATGGGTAACGCGGCCACCGCCAAGAAGGGCAGCGAGCTGGAGAGCGGTGAGTGTTCAGGCCCCGAACCAATCCGATCCCACCCCAGCAGCCCCCGGAGCCCAGCTCCTGCGGCGGGCACAAAGGCGAAAAGAAACGACCCCTGCCCTCTGGCAGCGTCCGTTCTACCGCCCCCCCCTCCGAGGTCGCTGAGCCCCCCGGTAGGACTCTTCGAACTCCCTACCCCGGCCCGGAGTGAGCTCCTGCCTTCCCCGTCCGACTGCGAACTTTTCTGGGGCTCAGTTTTCTCATCTCTAAAAAGATGGGGTCGGACTACATTTATCAGGTTCCTTCCAGCAGCTCTGAAACGTATGACCTCCACCGCTCCCCCCCTTCCGGTCATCCTCCCTGGTCCCTGCCCGCCTCCCTCCCTCCCCCCCCCGCCCCGACTTTTCTCCGCTTTGTAAATTACGGCCCCTTTTGTTGTTATGGTTGTTGCTTTCCTTCCCCGTCACTACCGAAACACCGCGCGTGGTCCCTGCCTATCCCCCCTCCTTCTGGCCTCACCCCTCACCCCTCCTCCCCAGCGCTGCCAAAGCCGCGGCCAGCTGTCAAGCCCAGAGCTGGGGCCCTGCCTCTTGGCCCACCCTTTTTCTTGCACGGCCCCCACAAGTTCGGCCTGATCTCCACCCTGCCCCTTCTTATAGTTTTTGGCCCAGTCACCCAATGACCTGGAGTTCCTGGAGCCCCACCACACCCTTTTTTAGGAAGCATCTCCGAAGATTCCCGTCTGTTAACCCTCCTCGGAAGGGGTCGTTTTGTTTTCAATGTCTTATTGATACCTTTTGATTTTCATCACATTCATTTTTGCACTTAGGTCCTCGTTGAATCCTTTTTTGTAACAAAGAAAAACAGTAAGGCAAAAACAACAGATACAGTGATTTCTTTGGCTACGCATGCAACATTCTGACCCTTTAGTTCCCTGTCTCTCTGACAAGAGGAGGGAAGTGTATTTGATTATCTGTCCTACAGAACAGATTGGTTAGTACACTTAAAAAAGAGTTAGCTTCCTCTTAGTGTTCTTTTGATTTGCATTCTTGTAGTTGTGTATATTGTTCCTCTGGTTAAATATATTTCATTATGTATCAATTAATATAAATCCTCCTATGTGTTTCTTAATTCTTCATTTAGATCATGCGTGTATATGTACATGTGCAACTGCATAGTATTCCATTATAGTCATATTTCACAGTTGGTTTAGCCTTTCCCCAATCCATGGTAACTGACTGATTTCTGGTCTTTGCTAGCACAAACAATTTCTCTATAAATAGTTTTACATATGTTGGACCTTTCCTTCTGTCCTTGACCTCTTTGGGTTCCTTAGAGTGGGATGGATTGGTTGAAGACTATGTACAGTTTAGTCACTCTTCTTAAATCTTTCTAAATTGTTTTCTGGGATGATTTGACCAAGTGGTCCAAATGATAGTTTTACCAACAGTGTATTAGTGTATCTGACATTCCACAGACCTTCCAGCAATGACTTTCCATTTTTTTGTCATCTTTGCCAACTTGCTGAATGTGAGATAAAACTTAAGTGTTTTAATTTCATTTTTTTTATTAGTGATTTGGGGCGTGTTTTTATCTGGTCACTTATAGTTTGCAGTTTGAAAACTGTCTATATCCTTTGAACACTTATCTACTGTGGAACTCCAAGTTCTTTTGAGGTTTTCAATAGAATTGCCCTCCATATCACCCTTATATTTTCCTATGGTACTCCTCCATCTTTGTCTCACCCAGTCCTTCCTCTCCCTTTGTCTAAACATCTATAATCCATTTCTTTATTTTCCCAGAATACCGATAGCTATAATATCTCTCTCTCACACACACATGCATGCACCACACACTTTCTCTTTTTTATTATTTAAGTTTTCAACATTCATTTCTATAAAATTTTGAGTTCCAAATTTTCTCCCCATCTCTCCCCTCTCCCCACCCCAAAACATCTCGCATTCTGCCTTCCAGATTGCCCCTTCCACCAATGTGCCCTCCCTACTAACACCCCTCCCCTTCCCTTATTTTCATCTTCTCTCTTGTCCTGTAGGACAAGATAAATTTCTATACCCCATTACCTGTATTTCTTTTTTCCCAGTTATACACAAAAACAATTCTCAACATTTGTTCCTAAAACTTTGAGTTCCACTTCTCCTCCTTCCTCCCTCCCCACCCATCCCCACTGAGAAGGCAAGCAATTCAATATAGGCTATATGTGTGTCATTTTGCAACTATTACATTATGCCTTCTATAATAATCATGTTGACACACACACGCTTTCTCTAGTTATTAGAGTATTTGGTCTGGGAGAAGGTTGGGCTTCCCTGTCTCGAAATTAGTCAAACCTTCTCTGTGGCTCCATACTTCTGTCATTTCCCATTCTTTCTGTCTCTTACTACTCTGTGCACACCCTAGGCAAGCAGGTCTTGTTTGTGGGCCCAGGGTCTTTCCCATCTCCTCCAAGGCCAGACGTTTTCCTTTCAGGGATTAATCATTGCCCTCACCCCCCAGCCACCTTAAGGGAGGTGTGTGAAGATTAGGAAGAGGGAGGTTAAGGTCTTTTCCCACCAGGCCCTATCTGTTGGACATTCCCTCTCTGCCCTACCCAGGATCTGAGCACCTCCAAATCCCTCGATAAACAGATATTTCACAACTGAGACTCTGTCTTGCAGTGGCCAGTAATTGGCTCCCTCAGTCTGCCAGATGCCCCTGGTTTCTCTGTCTGTTCCCTTTTTGGGCAATTTCCCGTTAGAGACTGGTTTCTCATGATAGATGTCTGGTCCATAGTTCTGGAAAGGTGGGAGAATTGGTGATCTTCCAGTTTTAGCAAGCAAGGGCTACTCTAGCTCAGATTGAACTAGAATAGCATGGCCTGGGGTTCTTCAGTGGAAAATAAATGGTGAAGAGAAAAGGTGACTTTATGATTTTATGAGTGACTTCATGATTTTCTAGTTACAAGCACACTGTAGTTTACCCCTGCCCCCACTAAATCAGGATGACAGGGCAAAGAACTGGAGTCATCCATTCTACTAAAACAGGATAGAAACCTCCTCCAAACCTAATCCTTTGCATCCCAGTCCCACACACTCAGGCCCTCCGAGCAAGGGACTCACCGTAAGTGTCCAACTCAATAATCTGAACTATGCTGGATATTTTCCATGCCCCACCCCTTTCCTACAGGGCCCAGGCATGAAAACCAGGGAACCTTGTTCTCTGCCACTCCTTGGGATATCCCACATCACAGAACTCAGGGAAGAAAGAGGTAGTAGCAGCTTGACCAGAGACGGCTGTGCCAGGCACTGGGCAGGGGATATGGAAGTGTGACCAGGGCCAAGGGCTTGCTAGGAATGAAGCAGGTAGAGCCAGCCTTAGAATAGAAGAACAGCTGGAGAGCTCTGTGAGGACTGAGCTACCTCAGAAAGTGAGGGAGGCTGAGGAGGGACCAGAAGCTTGTGCTGCTTGCCTAGTTGGAAGAAATTACCTTTAAATAGAGCCATCCTGGGCTGAAGATTGTGAGAGACACTTTGGAAGAGGGATGGAGGTATATACAAGATTGGCTTTTGGTGGTCTTGAAGAGCCAGAAGCAGCCCTTCCAGGGCCCCTGAGAAAGCTCTTTCCCTGATTTCACTTTTCATATCTGACTAGATAGAAGCCTATGCACGGTCTGGTCCAAGCTGTAGTCATGCAGTTCTAAAGAGGGCACTTAGAGTTCAGCTAAGTTATTTGGCCATGGGGTAAAACCACTCACTTAGTGACAGGCCTATAAATTCAACTGGATCAACACTGACATCTATTGTACTCCGTTCAGGAGATATACCCAAGGATCCTTGTAAAAAGAGCAAGGCCATCCTGGTGGTAGGGCAGTGTAGTAGAAAAAACAGCGAATTTAGAGTCAGAGGGCGTTGTTTTGAATTCTGGCTCTCCCATTTCCTACATCTGTGACCTTGGGCAAGTCTGGTCTCTTCTCTAGGTCTCAGTATTCTCAATAAAAAGAGGGGCTTAGACTAGATGAGCATTAAATTTCCCACTAGATCTGAATCCTTTGATCTAAATCACTTCTCTTCTCTGGAACTCAGTTTTTATAATCCAACTAAACAAACATTTGTTAAGCACCTACTCTGTATTAGGCAAGAGGAGTGTGGTATAGCTGACCTCTGAATCAGGATAACTTGAATTCAAGCAGGGCTTCAGTTTCCCCATTTGTGAAATGAATAGATTGGACCAGGTGACCTCTGAGTCCTATGATGTTATGGCAGTTTTCCTAAGGAGGACAAGACCCCTCCTGAATGCTGACACCCCAGAGGAAGAGAAAGTATACTTTGAAGATCCTGACCCCTGACATATTGGTTTTGTGACCTTGGATAAATCACTTAATTTCTCAATGTCCTGGGACACTTAAGATTATCAGTTTCAGTGTTGATTTGTTGAAAGAATACCCTCAGTCAGAAGTTCCCTGTGTGAAATTACATATTTTTTAAAAATGTCCCAGGTACATTTGAAAATGGAGATTAAAAACAAAAGTCCTTGTCCTCATGTAGCATATATTCTGTTCTAAAATTTTCCTCTAAAATAGTAATAGCTAGTATTTATATAGCACATGATCATTTTACAAATATTATCTCATGTGATCCTCACAACAGCCTTGGGAGGTAGGTGCTGTTGTTATCCCTGTTTTACAGATGAGGAAACTGAGGCTGAAAGAAGTTAAGACTTGTCTAAGGTTGCACATCTCGTAAATGTCGGAAGCAGGATTTGAACTCCTGTCTTCCTGACTCCAAGTTCAACACTATCTACTGCTCCACTTAAATGGCTTGTATTTCTAACCCTAGTGCTTAGTATAGTGCCTCGAGTACTTAATAAATGCTTGTTGCCTAAATAAGGGATTGGACTTCAGGGTCAAAAATAAGCACTGACTAAACCAGACTAAAAAATACAGTAAACCATAGGTAATGTTAGTATGTGGTTTTCCAAGTGAATATTTGGCCTGTAGGGATTCTCACGTAGTTTCATGGCCTCTTTTTCTATTTAAGTTTGACACCAGAGGACTAGATGACCTCAAAGGGCCCTTTCAACTCTAAATCCTATCATCTGATGATTTGCAAATCATTTTTGAAATTCATTTGAGGAGAGCATTGTAGTAGTGCTTTCTGTTTTTCCAAGTTTGGCCTCCCTCCTTTCTTTACAGGCAGGGGAATAGATCTTGGACAGAGGGGAGATATGGATGCTTCAGAAGAGCCAGATGCAAGGACAGACTACAGTGTCAGAAATTATTTAAGGGGCAGGGGGAGATGTTGTACCCTGGCAGGGCCTCATGTAAAACTCAGGAGAGTAGGAACCCAATGTAGGGAGAAAAGGTCGTTGAGAACCAAAAAGTGGGAAGCAGCAGATGTTTTCTGATGGTGAGAGATGGGACTAGAAGAATTTGTTAGTGATTATGGATTAAGACAAGAGTGGGAATGTCCTGGGGAAGAGAAGGACTGGGTACCGAGGGAAGATTGAGTACTGAACTTCACAGCCACCTTCCAGGGGCGCTGTTGGTAGATGTTCCCCTTGCCCTAGAAAACGCACAAAGCAGGCTTAGGACGTGGGCACTGGGGTGGAGGAGGCCCAAACCAAACCCCACAGGGACAGGCTTTAGTGTGGGAGGGGAGAACAGAGCAGAAAGGCCAGGCCAGGGAGCCCCGGGGAACAAGGACTGAAGGGTGGCGCTTGCCTCCCTCGAGTAGAGAGCCCGGCAGCGCCGGATCCTAGGCCAGGCTTGGCCACTGATTGGACTCGTAATCGATAAGTAGTCCCCTAGCCCAAGTCTCCCCATCTGCAAAATGAGGGGTGGACAGACCCTGGGGCTCCTGCGCTCCTAAGGCGCTGCAGCAGCACAGCTGGGGACCCCCAAGGGCGTGCATTCCAGCCACCTCCTCGAGGTGAGGAGCCGGGTGCGCCCTACAGAAGCCCTAGAGGGTCAGCCTGCCCTGCGCAGGCTTTGGCGGTTGTATGGGTGCCTCGCCAGTCCGCCGAGATTTCTACCTGCTGAGCCCAATCCACTTCCTACGGAGAGCCAGAGGGGTTAATCCGCCCCCTTTACCTTTGGGCTCCTGGGCTGAGCTGCTCTTCTTCCCCCTCCCGCCCCGTGTTGGGCCCGGGTGGGGGAAAGCCCCCTGCGGAGCCCCCAGATGAGCTTTGGCCCTTTGCAGCCACCATAGTCAGGGCTGTCCTGTAAGAGAGAGACAGTGTGATGGCTGCTGCAGGTGAGCCCCCCAGGACCCCTGTTGCCATAGTAACCTGTAGGCAAGCTGTGCCATGCTCCCTGCCCTGGCAAGCACAGTTTGGGAGAGAGGAGTGAGTGAGTGGGCAAGAGACAGTTGTGGCAAAGAGTAGAGCTTGGGGGGTGCCTTGGCTTTGTAAAGGAATCCTCCAGAAGGAGGGGTACACCCACCCCCTCCCACATTTCTGTCTTTTTCTCTTCCCCTCCCCAACCCCCAACAGGGTCTGTGCCCTGCAAAGAGCGTAGGCCTGGGTTTGAATCCTGCCTGTCACTTAGAACCTGTGAGACCTGGGGCTTGACATCTCTCTGGGCTTCAGTTGTCCTGTCTGTAACACTAGTGAATTGGACCAGATGACCTCTAAGGTCTCTTTGTAACCCGTTTCCTTGGGGACCCCCCCAGACACATATATACATACACATTCCCCACAGGAGACGGGTAAGGGTGAGGTGAACTGCCCTGGCAGGCTTTGTATGGAGAGACCATGTGATATAATGGAAGAAGCTTTGGGCCTGAGGTGAAGACACCTCCCCTCCCCCCCAATCCTGATTCTACCATTTAACAGCCCTCACACCTTGGGCAAGTCACAGCCCCTCTGACAGTTTCCTGCTCTGTAAAGTAACAGTAATGTTTGTGCTTCCCATCCCATAGGGACATTTGGAGGGGAGAATTTGGTTTACCTTGAAACGTACCTTGGTTCTTTCTGACTCGAAATGTTTAGTCCCAGTTTTGATTTTTAAAGATAAGTGGGACTGTTTTAACATAGAATTATGATTATTGGTAGGGTTGGCCCCTGAATTTTGAAAATTGAACACAAAGGTACCCCTGGCATTACTAGAGTAATGTTTGCGACTCTGCTTCTGGGGTGGATTTTCACTTTCTAGCATTAGGAGTCTGGGAGGAAATTCCCAGTAACTTGAGTAAATTGATAGTCTTTTTGGTGGGGTTTTTTTTTATTATTTAATGTATTTTTCCCCAGGTTTAAGATCAGATTCAAAATGTTGTGTAGAGTAGTTATCACTGATGAAAAGTCCTTCGAGTTAGGGAGTTGCTTAAATATGGAAAAACTGGTCACCCTGTAGGACTAGCTTCTTCAACAAGATGCTCTCCTTAGGAGCAGATGTTGGCTTCCCTCTTGTTATCTGGAGGCAGAGAAGTGTGTGCCAGTGGTTTCTCAGTCCTATCTCTTTCCAAAGGCTGCAGAGTGCTTGCAAATCCCAGGAAATACTAGCTGCCTTTTGTTGTTGTTAGGATCTTTTTCCCTGATAGGAAGGTGGTTACCAGAAACCGCCCTATTGGGCTCCAGAGAATAGAGCTTGGAACTATGGGTACAAGGTACAGAGAGGCATATTTCAGCTCTATAAAAGAAAAAATTTCTGAACACTTAAAAGCTGTCCAGAAGTGAGCTGTCTTGAAGTGGTGAGTTCTTCATTACCGAAGGTCTTCAAATGAAGGCCACGCTCAGTGTTTGTTGGTCAGGGTAACTTCCATCTCTGAGTCTGTGGTTCCTTTTCTAATTGAAACTCCAGTGTCATCTGAGGGCAGAGTGAAGTGAGCACTTAATCAGCTTTGAAGCCTTGTGTTTTAGGCCATGGCACATGGTGAAGATCCATCCTTCTCTTCTACTCCAGCCTCCGGGAGACCTGAGTGAGAAGGGGCACTTTTGGTTCTAAGCTTGATGTGATCAGGGGAAGGGAGCAAACTCTCCATTAATAGAGGAACCATATGGGAGTAACTTAAGGAAATATGTTGTATGCATATCAAACCTCAGGGTACCGGGTCCTATCTTTCCTTTTCCCCTTCATCTTCTTGTGTCAGGGAACGAAGACCTAAGAATGATTCTGCCCCCATGGGGACTCCCAGTAGCTCCTTTCTTGATATTAACCTTTGTAGGTCCTGACCTGGAAGGACTGGCAGAGGAAGCCTACCCCCGGGGCATGTTCCCAGGGGCCGTCCTGACCCTAGTGCTACCCATGAAGCAAACTCTGCCTTCTTAAGAGCAGAAACACAGTCCAGCTTGGCTGGGTGACCTGAGGAAGAAAAAAACACTTAGAGAGGGCTATCCTGCACTCTTAAGAAGCTGCCCCTTGAAGCACCTTTGTGACCTTGGCAAAGTAATTTCCTCACTCTGGATCTCAGTTTCTTGTAAAATGAGAGAGTTGAACTAGATTTCTAAAGTCTCTTTCAGCTCTAGAGCTCATGCTCCTATGACTCCAAGAACAGTTGAGAGCAGGTACCTTTAAGTGCTTCCCTGGCAACTAACTCCTCCTCCTCCTTCTCCATCTCCATCCTGGCTTTCTCTTTGCTGAAGGCTCAGGCTAACATTAGTGCTCTGGGGCTTCTTCATCATCTGCCTGTTCCCAGGAAGGGATCCCAGCAAGATCTTTAGGGATGAGGGCAGAGGGCCTGGAGCCTGAGAGCACCTCAGAGATTACCTTCCAGCTGTGGCTACAGCTATTTCTCTGGGCCCACCTGGCTGTGCGCTTTGTCAGCTACCTTCGCCACGCTCTCTGGGGACCCAAGCTATAGCCAGCCACCTGACCTGCATTGACTCATAATCCTCTCTGCAGCTTGGCATCCATCCTGGATCCCCCCATACACACTGGGGAATCAACCTTCAAAGAGGCAGGAAGTAGAGGTTGGTGTAGGACCACCTGGTCTGGTCCCCTTCCCCACACCCCACTCCCTACCCCCTGGTGTCTCACTTCATTTGCCCCACCCCTAGCCTAATTCTGGGACAATGGGTGGGATCTGGAGAGACCCAAGGCAACCTCAGTGATCTATTTAAAGCTCTTAGCTGTGGCATCACTTTGGCCTGCCTGGCCTCAGCTCCCTGGCGCCTCCTTAGAGCAATTGAGGATTCATATTTTCCCCAATGAGGAGGAGCTCTGCTTCATGTTTTCCCCTGCAGGAGGCCCTGTTTCTCCAAGAGCTAGTACTACTGCTGGAACTTCCCTCCCCAGGACACTAGAAAAGGGGCAGCAGAAATAATGCCCAGCACAACTTTCAGATGTTGTGCTCCCACTGATTCTCCTTGGGGGGTGGGGGGGAGGTGGCAAAGGGGGCTCCTGCAGGCTTCCTCAGATTGAGGAGCGGGAATGAAGAGGAAGAGGGTGAGAAGCAGCTGAAAGGGACAGAATCTTCTAGAATCTTGGTTTCAGCAAGCTATGTTACATCCCAAAGCCTAAAGCCCTAATTGCAAAAGAAGCTCTTTTGGGTATTGGCAGTTGGTTGGGAAGATTAGTGGAACTGCTCAGCTGTACCATCTTGTTTCCCCACACCGTCAGCAGGAAGCTGACTGGTGGCTTACTCCCAGCATCACACCTCTGAGTGCTTTGCCTTTATGCCTTGGTGGAGTGGGTCTCAGACCTGGTAAGGAGAATAGGTGGCTGAGCCTAGGGCTCACCTTATTTCTTTCCTGAGAACAGTTCTTGTTTCTCTTCTAGTTGGAGGAGGTGGGTAGGATAGTCCCTTTAGTTGTGTCTCCTTAACTCCCCAGTTACTCTTCAAGTCTTTCTGATGCAAAAGGGATCTTAGAAGCTCAACCCACTCATTTTATAGACTGGGAAACTAAGGTCCAGAGTGTGGCAGGACTGAGGCCAGAATTACCAAAGCAGGGAAGTGCCTAGGATAAAAGTGCTAGGTCTCCCATGCTGTGTGAATAAGAGATTCCTGGGCCTATGGAAACAGGTTTGGACAGTAGATGGAAAGTTGTCATATGTCCCTGGAAAAATTACTTAATTCTGCTGAACCTTGGATCCTCATCTGACAGAATAGAATCCTTACAGTAGCTACCTCACAGAATCAGTTGTGAAGCAAACACTTTGTAAACCTTAGAGTGTCAGAGAAATGTGAGCTGTTGTAAGACGCAGATGATTTGATGAGAAGATCAGGAGACCTCATTTAAAGTCCTAGCCCAGTGACCCTGGAATAATCACTTAATTGAATTCACAGAACAGGTACTAAACCCCTGCAATGTTTCAAGAGTTCAAGCAAGACCCTTGTCCTGAGACAATGTGCAGCAGATAGAGGGCCAGCCTCTGACTCATAATTGTGGGACAGTAGGCAAGTCCCTTAGGGCCCCAGATAGTTCTCTAAGCCTGTAAAAGAACAGATAAGTTGTGGATCTGTGACTTTCCCTATGTGGAGGAAATCACAGATATAGATTAAAAAACAAAACAAAACAAATAAACCATACTACACATTGTGGCAGTTTACAAAGATAAAAGGAAAGCAGGGCTTGTTTGTCCTCAAGGGGCTTACCGTCTATTGGGAATGTAGTATGTACATAAGTGAGCATAGTCTAAAGGCCTCTGAGGGAAGAGAGAGCACTGGAGTGGGGATGGGGGATCAGGAGAAGCTGCAGGGAGGAAGTAGCCTGGAAGGAAGACAAGGATTCTGGGAGGTGGAGGGAAGGGAGGGACAGGGGGTATAGTGTCAGGACCAGGTTTGGCTGGAATGTTGACTCTGGAGAGGACTGAAAGTCTCTGAGCCTCAACTCTCCATATATAAAAAAAAGGTACTGCCACCCCATAGGAATGTTGCCAAAAAGCTCTAGAGCGCTCCAGCAACGTCAGCTGCTATTATTAGAAGGAAGTAGTGATGGCATTGGTATACTTCTGGGGATGCTGGCCTAAGCTCCCTGGTAGAGGTCAAGGGGAAGAACTGCAAGTGTACTGGAAGGTTCATGCAGAAGCAGGCTCAGGGGCCAAGGCTACTGAGCAGGTTTGAGGCCCCCCTTCTATGGGGGGATCTAGGGCCCAGTACTCTCAAGAGAAAGGGACCAGAGCCCGCAGCCAAATCCCAGGGCTATAAATACCTCAGCCCACATTGGCGTCCATGGAATGTAGGTCAGAGCTTGGGGGGGAGGGGAGGGGGTGGAACCCTGGCCTATAACTCAGATCCTTATCCCCTCCCCCTGGAGAAAGCCCCCCATTCCTGGACATTTGGTGATGGTGCCACATTACACTCCTTAGTTGTGAGAGTTAAGAAGCATAGACCAGAAAATAGGCTTTCTCTAACTGACTGCATCCTAGAAGGCAATAGGTGCCCTCCTGAGGGATGGGGGTGGGTTGGAAGGATGGAACCCTGAGGAAAGAGCTAGCATGTAGCCCAGATGGGTCGGTTGGGTTGGAGCTACCAGGGCCCACCTCATCAAGCTTAGTTCTGTGGTAACAACAATATATTAAGCACCTACTGTATACAAAGCCTTGTTCTAAGTGCTGGGAGTGATTTTAAAAAAAGTTTGGGTAAGACAGACCCTGCCCATATGAACCTTACAGTCAAATGAGGCCTAACACCAGCACAGGTAACTTGCCTACGTAATAATCCATGAGACATGCATCCGAGTGAGCAGTCCAAAACAGAGCTCTCTGTGAGTCCCAAGTTCAGGGAGGTCTTTCTCACCTGGCAGGAACCGTAAGTGTTCCTGGAGGTGCAACTTTTGATTTGGCCTTTAAAGAATGGAATTGAATTTACCAGATACCTGGAAGCAGGGTGTGCCTGAACAGAGATTCTGTCTGATACATGTAGACAAGGGTATAGAAACGCTCTGGCTTGACTGAAGTATAGAGGGCCTGCTAGGGCCTCGGGGGCTATGGAGGAAGCCTTGAGCTTAGTAGACAAGGATCTGAGAAGGGTTTCTGAGCATGACTAGCTCTGTACCTAACCAAGATGACTTTGGCAGATGTATGAAGGATGGGATGAAGGCAGAAAAGCCTGTTAGGAAGCTGTTACAGTAGTAGCCCAGGTAGGTAGTAATGAGGGCCTGGGGGAGGGTAGCCAGTGTGAAGAAAGAGGAAGCAATGAAGGATGAGGGAGGATGGGGAAGCAGAGTCTGGAGGGTCCAATAGCTGATCACACATGAGAAGTGAAGGAGCCAGAAGAGTTAAGGAATGGAAAACCCCAGAATTTTGAACTATATGATGAAGTTATCATTATCAATAACAGTATGTATTTATACTTAATAGTATTAGTGATAGTAATGTATGGCACCAGCCTCATCCAGTCTTGTTCAAAATTTGTTCAGAGTTCAAAACCTTTGGGTTATCGCACACATACACACACACACACACACACACACACACACACACATACACACTTTCTCTCTCTCTCTCCCCCCCCCCCCCACCATGATCAAATAAAAGAATGTATTGTGAAATAAGTTCTGTGAGAGCAGGCGCTGTTTTCCACCTCTCTCTGATCTTCAACATCTGACACAGGGCCTTGTACATTACAGGTGTTTAGTCAACTCTTGGTGACTTGTTGCATTTTCCTTGCTAGCGTCTTAGGGGCTTTTTCCAGGGTCTCTGAGCCCCTCTGGTCCTTCCTGTGTTTCATGAAGCCTCTAATTTTTGCTCTCCCTACCTTTCAGTGAAAGAGTTTCTAGCTAAAGCCAAAGAAGAATTCCTCAAGAAATGGGAAAGTCCACCTCAGGTACCTCAAGTGTTGCACCTGGACCAGGGGGGAGGCAGGTGCTGGGGGTACTGGAGTCCGCTTTCCCAAAGCATTCCAAGGGACCCTACATCCATCCAACCCCAAAGCCTTCATACAGGTTCTTTCATTGGCCACCATGCTATCACCCTGAGGAGACTTCTGTCTCTGACTTCCCCACCATCTTTCCTTCCCCATCCCCTCACCCCCACCATCTCTGAGCCACTGGGTTCGTCCTAGCCCTAGCTGCTCCCTTAGCAGAGGCCAGGAGCTCCTGGGTCCCATTCCAGGGTTGTACCCACCCCCTGCCATAAACCTCAGCAATGCGTCTTCGCCTTCTTCCCTGCCTCCCCTTCTTTCTGTCCTGCTAAGGCCCTCTCTTGTGGTACAAAAAGAGATTCCAGTACCTTCAGTCCTGACACTTGACTGACCCAAACTGGATAGGGGAGGAGGAAAATGGGCGGTAGTGGGCGCCTCTGGAGGCCAAAGGAGAGACCAACTTTCCCATCTGTTCAGCAGAGTACAGTCCAGCTGGATCAGTTTGACAGAATCAAGACTCTAGGCACTGGTTCCTTTGGTCGAGTGATACTCGTGAAGCACAGGGAAACTGGGAACTACTTTGCCATGAAAGTCCTTGATAAACAGAAGGTGAGCATTGCCCTCCAAATCCCCAGCACTCTGGTGCCAGGTACTTCATTCTGCACATAATCACGCATTTACACTCTGCCTCTCTCTCTGTCTCTGCCTCTCTCTCTTTCTCCTTCCCTATCCCTTCCTTATCCTAGGGATATGGGGAAAGAGCTTCTCTTGGCCCAAATTCCTGGCACTTTCCAAGTGATGAGCTAAGAAGAAAGCTGAGAGACAGGCCTTGGATCTGGAGGGGAGGGGAGAGGGAGGAGGGAGTAGAGGATGGGTCTAAATGGTCCTGAAACAGACCTCCCTGAAGGTGTGAAAGGGCAGCTTGGTGTAATGGAAAAATCTTTGGAGTCACTGGGGCCCAGGGCCCTGAGCTTCCTTGGGTTACATTGGGCAAAGCATGTGTCATCTCCGAGCCTCCATTTTCTCAGGTCTAAAAATGAAAGAATTGGACTTGATCCCTCGCAGTCCTTTTCCCCTCTAAATCCAGGGTTCAGTCTAGCTGGAAGCTGACCCAACTCCTTTTTCTTTAACTTACCTCATTTCCCCACTCTTCCCTCACAGGTGGTGAAGCTGAAACAAATCGAGCACACCATGAATGAGAAGCGAATCCTGCAGGCCATCAACTTCCCATTCCTCGTGCGACTAGAATATTCCTTCAAGGTATCTCAGCTCTGGCCTTGGAAAGCCAGTGGACAAGGGTGGCAGCAGTGGAGAGTCCAGTCCCTCCTAAGGAGAGTAACATACTGCTTCATTTTATACTTTCGCAATTGGTACAAATTTGGCTGATGGGTATCCAGCTACATTCACCAAAAACTTTCTCTGAAGCCTGTGCTTTGGGGCTGCATGTGAACATTTAACATCATTCATGACACTGCGGGTGGGGGTGGGGCATGGCCAGAGGAAATAGCATGTTGAAGAAGAGGCAGGAGAACCTAGGGGTGAGCTTGGCCTTCCAGACTTCCAGGAGGAAGGAGAGGACCAGGCTTCTGGTGAGGGTAGAGATAGTGCTATGGATGAGGGTGGAAAAGCATGTCTTTTCTTCATAGGACAACACAAACCTGTACATGGTGATGGAGTATGTCCCAGGTGGGGAAATGTTCTCCCACCTACGGCGGATCGGAAGGTTCAGGTGAGCAGCTTCTAAAGACATCTTACAGGCACATAGCATCCTGGAATAAGGGGGATGGACTTCCTGATTGAAGGTGTTGCAAATGATGAATAAGCAGCATGGAGCCTGACGTCTGTAGGGAAAGGTTTCTAAAGATGTATTGATTAGAGGATGACTTGAGTTTGGGGAGATGGGCTGATGTCTTTGTAAACTTTCCTCTCTATAGCTCATCCTTCCTTTCTTTGCTTTTCCTTCCACCAGTGAACCCCATGCTCGCTTTTATGCAGCTCAGATTGTCCTGACCTTTGAATACCTTCACTCACTGGACCTGATCTACCGAGATCTGAAGCCTGAGAACCTTCTCATTGATCAACAGGGCTATATCCAGGTACTCCCCAGGACACAGATGGCAAATCACTGCAGAGTAGAATTCCAGCGATTTCCTGCCTGAGCGTGTGAGCACACACATTCTCTCTCTCTCTCTCTCTGTCTCTCTCTGTCTCTCTCTCTCTTACTCTCACTCTCTCTCTCCCTCCCCCTTTCTCACTCTCTCACTTTCTCACACACATATACACGTGCACGCATGCACACACATGCACACATGCACACTCTTCTCCTGCTTGCCCCTTCCTTTGCTTTCTTAGCCAGGGTGTGACTACATATAACTTCTTATGACCGTAGGTGACAGATTTTGGTTTTGCCAAGCGTGTAAAAGGCCGAACCTGGACTTTGTGTGGGACTCCCGAGTACCTGGCTCCTGAGATCATCCTTAGCAAGGTGTGAGCTCCTCTGAAACAGTTGACTCTCCCTTCTTTCATAGGACCAATATGGGGCTTTCTTTCACTCCCTCAGTCCTCACCCTAATCCAGCCAAAGCTCTTTTCTCCTGACCCCTTCTCCCTCCAGTTCCCTGTCCTCTCTCCCTTCCATCCTGATCTTTGCTTTCTTTCTCCAGGGCTATAACAAGGCTGTGGACTGGTGGGCCCTAGGTGTCCTGATCTATGAGATGGCAGCAGGTTACCCCCCCTTCTTTGCTGACCAGCCCATCCAGATATATGAAAAGATTGTCTCTGGGAAGGTGAGGCCTAAGGGTCTGGGCTGACAGCTTAAAGCATTACTTTTTTAGGCTCTTTTGGGGTCTCAGGAAGGATATTTCTGTGGACTACTTAGCTTTCCTATCCCACAGAATAACTCAGTAAGGTGATGCTTTGTCCTGATTAAATACAGTAGGAGGGTTATTGAGTCATCAAAGGAGTAATCACTTGAATGCCTGGTAGAAAATTTTTAATCAAAAAGGTACCCACTAGGCAGTTACTGGTTTCTGCAATGTCTAAGACTCTGCTAAGCGCTCTGAAGGCACAACGATCAATAAAGCTGACGACACAGCTGGGGAGTCAACATGAGTGCAAGGTTAGTCCAGCTCTTTTCAAGTGATCATTGTTTAGTCCAACAGTATGAGAGGTGTCATTAGGTAACATGCACCAAACGACTGAATGGAAAATGAAGACTAGAGCATTGTACTAGAACTAGAAGATTCAGGTTTGAATCCTTGTTTACTAATTATATCTGAAACTTAACACAGGAAAAATGGAATTATTTGTTGTCCACTTCACACCTCCCAAAAAACAAACACAAACTAGACCATGCCTCCTTCTTTCATAGTTCTTTCTCAATGGGAGGTGAAGGTAGAGAGAGAAAGAAAATTTGGATTTGAAAATAAATATTAAAAAACAAGACTGATTTCTGTTGATGGCAGCATCATTCTTGAATTACTCTGGTTCAAAACCTTGGAATTATTACTGACTTATGTCTCCCCTGTAGTTAATCAGTTACCTGGGTCCCCTCTCACTCACGTCAGTCCCCCTTTTACGTAGTCTGATAGCTCCCTCACTAGTTCAGGTTCTTGCTTCCTAATTGATCTGCCTCCAGCCTTGCCTTTGCACACGTGCCAAACTGATTTTCCTGAAACACAGATCTGATTATGTCTTCCCCCACTCAGAAACTTTGAATGGCTACTTATTTGCCCCTTGGACCAGAGACAAACTCCCTCAGTCTAGCATTTAAAACCATTCAGAATTTGCACCCCACTTACCTTTCCAGTCTTATTTCATTTTACTCCTCTTGATACCCATTAGCCATTAATGATCCATCCCTCACATGCCATTTCCTGACTCTGCCTTGGCAGAGCTGGTACCCCCCATCTAGAATGAGCTGCCTCCTTACCTCCATCTCCTAAAATCCTTGACTGCTACAGGAGGGAGGCCTTTTCTGATTTCTTCCCAGTTAATAACACTCTTTCCTTTTTGAAATCGTTTTTATTACTGTGTATAAATTTTGTAGTCATTGTTTAAACATTGTATCCCTAGGTAGTATCCTCATCATCCGCAAGTATTTATTAATACTTTTCTGTGTACCATGCTCTGTACTGAGCCCTGAGGACACTAAGAAAGGCCAAGGCACAGGCCTCAACCTCCAGGAACTCACATTACAAAGGCTACAAATTCTTTAAGGGAAAAAACTGAGCCATTTTTATCTTTAGATTCCCCAGAGCCTAGCACAATGTCTTGCACATATAAGGAACTTTAATTAACTTATTTTATTTCATAAATTAAGGGAAGGGAAGACTGCAGTAATGATTCTTGATGGATGGGTATTATTTGGATGTGCACATAGAAGGAAGTGATCATACTGAAACTCTAATGTGATCCGAGGCCACAGACTCCACTGGAGAGAGAACCCACTGTCTTAGTGTCATTGGTACTCCTTCCTCATCCTTCCAGGTTCGATTCCCTTCTCACTTCAGCTCCGACTTAAAGGACCTGCTTCGGAATCTGCTCCAAGTGGACCTCACCAAGCGCTACGGGAACCTCAAGAATGGTGTTAATGACATCAAGAACCACAAATGGTTCGCCACCACTGACTGGATCGCCATCTACCAGAGGAAGGTGGGGTCCCTCAGCTGGGCCTGGAAGGAGGCTGAGGTGGGGGGGGGGGGGGGCAGGGTGAGGAGGGGTGCAGTATCTGAGAGCTCTTTCCCTCACTTCTGGAGCTACTTCTCTGTGCCTCTGTAAAATGAGTTTGGGCTAGACTATGTCTTCATTTTCTCTTCTCCCTAACCCTGGGAGGCCTAGAAAGATGCTGGCATCTTGATGTGCCCTCGGGGTCTCTTTAGGCCACTGAGGAGGAGAGCAGGTACTGCCCCTGTTCCTTTGCTGGCAATGCTCTTTCCCATGTCCTAGAGGCATGCTGTGCTGCTGGACAGAGAAGCCACCAACCTAAAGATCTACTTCTTGGGCAGGCTCTAACACTGATGCTCTAATTGAGCATGGGGAACCTGCGGCCTCTCGGCCACATGTGACCCTCTAGGTCCTCAAGTGTGCCCCTTTGAGTCCAAGTTTTACAGAATAAATCTTATTAAGGGGATCTATTCAGTGAAGATTGGATTTAGTCAGAGGACTGCACTTTGAGGACCTAGAGGGCTACATGTGGCCTAGAGGCCAAAGGTTCCCCACGCCTAGAGCTAGGTCATTGACCAAGTCATGTCCTTCTTAGGGCTTTACTTTCTTCGTGTGTGAAATGGGCTAGGGGCCCTTCACCTCTAAGATTCTTTCACTCCTCGACAGGTGGAAGCTCCCTTTATACCAAAGTGCAAAGGCCCAGGTGACACAAGTAATTTTGATGATTATGAGGAGGAGGAGCTCCGGATCTCCATCAATGAGAAGTGTGTCAAGGAGTTTGCTGAGTTCTAATGGTGTCCCTGGGTCCTGGTGGTTTTCTTTTGGGGTTGGGGGGTGGGAGGGGTGGATTGAGCAGCCTGAGGGCCCCAGAGTTCCTTGCATATTAATTTTTCCCTAGGGAGATCAGAAAGCAGAGATGTTTGCATGGTGGGGAAAGGGAGATTCAAATATCAGATGGACCCCCCCCCTCCCCTTCCTTCCCATCCCTAACCCCCACTGGCTTTTTCCTCACTGTCTCACTCCAGCTGGTAGACCCCATGGCTGGGTTTCCTCTGCTCTTTGCCTAACTCCATGTAAGTTTTATATCAGTTTTCCAGCCCAAACAGATCTGACCCTTTCCCTTCTAACACCATCAGAGATCCAGTTTCTTTCAATTCCAGCCACTGACCCCCCAGTAGTACCCAGAGCCAGGCCCTTGTTTTTGTATCTCCTTATTGATCCCCCTGGTGGTGGGAAGTTGGGGCAGGGGAGCCAGGGGATCCCAAGTTGGAAAACCTCCAATTCCTAAGACTGGGACACAGTTGCCCATTATTTGTCCTTTTCCTGGCCTCTCCCTGGAACTTCAGAACCTTATCTAGGGGTAAAAGGACAGAAAAACCAGTTCTCCACAAGGAGAGATCCTGCCTGGGAAGATGTTTTAGTAAAATTTTCATGGCTCCTTTATATTTAACAAAAAATTTTAAATATTATTTAAGTTATATTTGCTTTCTGTCCTAGTTCCTTCCCACCTTCCCTAGCTGTCCCAAATACATTTTAATGTGTCTGGATCTGCCTTGGTCAAAGGCTATGGAGTTTTAACCTCTGGGATCTTAGCTGATGGTTTTGAGCTGGGTCTGTGACTTGGGGATGGGGCTTTTTTGCTGCTGATCTCAACCAGGGAGTTGTGGGAACAATTGTGAGATTCCCCATGAGGGGTATCCTGCCAAGTTTGAAAGAGCCCTGGCCTCTTTCAGCACCCCTCCCCCCTCCCAGTGGTCTCTCTTCCTCATGATCAGCTCTCTTAACCCCTACTTCTTCCCTACTCCCCAGTTTTTGCTCACTTGGGGTATTAGGGCACCAGAAAAAAACATTTCCCAACCCACTCAGGCAGCCTAGCTTGTGATCCCTGCCAAAGAGGCCTCCCAGATATCCCTGGGGCACACCTCCTTCATTTTAGCCATTCTTATCCATAGATTTTTAATGCACAGCCACTAACTTCCCATTCTCTCTGTGAGTGTCACTCCCTAAAAGCAAGTTGAAGGATATAGCCCATCCTGGGAAAGGAAAAGGGGGAGACTGGGAGAAAAGAAACAGGAAGTGCCACAGCTTCAAGGTAGAGAGCTTCCTTTTGCCATGGGAATGCCAATTTTTATTCACCTGATAGCCTCACCACCATCCCCCATCTCTAGAAGCATCCTACATCTGGCTTGTCTGACAACTACCCGTCTCTCCTCCCACTGACCCCTTGTGAGGCATCTGAATTATAATTCCCCCCCCCTTCTCTCTAGGAAGTAGCTGGGGTAGAGTAGCCCACTTTTCTCCACCCCCTTTCTCTTTTTTTGTCCCTCTCTCAATTTTCCCCCATCCCTGAAGGAGTTCATAGGCCTGGGGTAGGGGTAGGGGTGGGGGGTGTACCTGGGAGTTTAAACCTGTGTGATTCGAAGAAATTTGTTTCACGGAAATGACTTCCTCTTTAACGGTGTGCTTTGTTGTAAACATATTTGAAAACTATTACCAATAAAGTTTTGTTTAAAAAAAACCCTGTCATTCCTGACCCCCTCCCCACTTTTATACCGTCTGGAACCCCAGAAACAGAGTAAAGGAAAAACTGCCTTGAAATTCCAAGTCAAGGTGGGGACATGGAATGGCTCTGCCTGGCTCTAGTTCTTTTCTCAGGATAGGGCCTTTCTGTGCTGCAAGGTGGTTTTGCCTTGAATATCCTTCTCTGAGCAGAGAACTGGGGGGAGGGGGGGGAATGACCTTTAAAACCTGCTCCCGGTGTGGTTTCTCCCCCCAGTGGAGGAAGCAAGCTTAAGCCTCTCGGAATACTCTGTTAGGGCTAGAACTAGATCATAGATTCTCCAGACGGAAAGGGCTTAAAGAGCTTCTGTAATCCAACCCCCTCTTGTGGACCGGCCAGCAAACCAGGTCTCTACTAGAGAAGAAATGACTTGCCCGAGGTCTCCCAGAGAAAGGGACAGAGCTGGAAACCGCACTCCGGTTCAAGTCCTGATTCGGTGTTTTTTCCACAAGACGCTACCGCTTCATCCAATTTCCCTTTATTGGGGGGAGGGGGGAAACAGGCCCCCAAAGGTGACATGCGAAAGGGCACAACCCAGCTCGTACGTGGCAGAGCGGGGACGCGAATCTGGGGGGTCCCTCAGAGTGCACGTCCTGAGCTCTAAGCGCTACGCCACGCCGCCGCCTCTCTCGCTCCGCGATCCACGGTGCGGCTGTCGGGGAGGCGGCTCCAGCGCCACTGGGGGAGCGAGGCCAAGACAGACTGGGCGGGGAAAGGGGGCCGAATCGTCCCTCCCTCAGGGTCTAGAGTTGGGGGCACCGGCTAGCGCCGGGGACGGACGAACGGGCGAGGGAGAGGTTCGGGCGTCGCGGCCCGCGATTTCTCAGCGCAGCCCAAGCAGTGCGGCGGAGAAAGCGGGACGCCTGGCTCCGCCAGTCCCCGAGTTAGTGGTAAGTGCGGTCCTGAGCCTGGAGCGCTGGGCGGCAATGGCGGGGGGGAGGGGGGATGAGGAGGGAGGGGGGACGGGGGGGACAGAAAGGGGGAGGGGGCTGGGCGGCGGGGACGTCTGGGTTCCGCGCCCAATGGCTGGAGGGAGAGCGCCACCGCCCAGCCCGCCCACTCCCCTCCCCCCTCCCCCTGCGCGCTCCCTCTCTCTCTCTCTCTCTCTCTCTCTCTCTCTCTCTCTCTCTCTCTTTCTCCTTCTCTCTCTTTTTCTCCCTCTCCCCCCCCCCCACCATCCCCGCCTCCGCCCCGGCGCCAACTCCGCGGCGCCTCCTTAAAAAGCGCGCGGGAGTTGTAAAGGGTTGGGGGTGTGGGGGGGCGGGTTGAGGCCGGGGAGAGACTGAGCGAGAGAGGCGCCGGAGGGGGGGGGCAGAGTCGCGCGCGCTAAGCGGGCCCCGGCTCCACCTTAAAAGCGAGCGCGTAGGGGTGGGTGGGTGGATAGCCGAGAAGGGGGGCCAGAGTGTCCCGGCCGCGGGGCGGGCGGCGCGTGCGGCGGCGGCTGTGGCGGTGGCGGCGGGGAGGGGCTCGGCTCGCGCTTCCCCCTCCTCCCATCCTCGGGACCCGCGCGCGCCCAGGAGGAGCGGGGTTTTTTGTGTGAGTGTGCGTGTATCTCTGTCTGTGCATTTTTTTTTCTTTTCTTTCTTTTCTTTCTTTTTTTTTCTTTTCGCAAAGAAACAGCAGCGCCTCCGCCGCTCCACCGAGGCGCTGCGCCCCCCGGGGGGAGGGGGAAGAGCAGCGGCGGCGGCGGCGGCAGCGGCAGCGGCGGCGGCGGCGGAGGCAGGAGGAGGAGAAGGAGGCGGGCGGCTGAGGGAGAGAGGGAGGGGAGCCGGGGGTTGAGAGGGGAGGGGAGAGCGGGGAGAAGGGGGGGCGCCGCGCTGGGAGGGAGGCGGCGCGCACGGTGCAGCCGGGCCGGGCGGGAGGCATGGCGGGGCCCCCGGCCCTGCCCCCGCCGGACACGGCGGCGGCCGCCGCCGCCTCGTCGTCCGCCTCGTCCCCCCGCTACCAGGAGTGGATCCTGGACACCATCGACTCGCTGCGCTCGCGCAAGGCGCGGCCGGACCTGGAGCGCATCTGCCGGATGGTGAGGCGGCGGCACGGGCCGGAGCCGGAGCGCACGCGCGCCGAGCTGGAGAAGCTGATCCAGCAGCGCGCCGTGCTTCGGGTCAGCTACAAGGGGAGCATCTCGTACCGCAACGCGGCGCGCGTGCAGCCGCCGCGCCGGGGCGCCACCCCGCCCGTTCCTCCGCGCGGCCCCCGGGGGGCTGCCGCCGCCGCCGCGCCGCCGCCGCCCCCGCCCGCTCCGCCTGCGCCCGTCGCCTCCCCGCCCCGAGCGCCCCGGGCAGCGGCGGCCACAGCGCCCCCCTCTCCCGGCGCCCCGGCTCCGTCGCCACCCCCCCGAACGCAGCGGGCCGCGCCCCTGCCCCCGCCGCCGCCTCCGGCCGGGGCGCCCTCGCCCGGCCCGCGTCGTGCCCCCCCGCCCGCCGGGGCCGCCGCCCGGGAGCCGGCGCCACCGTCGCCGCTGCCGCTGCCGCTGCCGCCGGAGGGGGGCGCGTCTCGGAGCGGACCAGCCCGGCCCGTAAGCCTGCGGGAAGTGGTGCGCTACCTCGGGGGCAGTGGCAGCGGCGGCGGCCGGCTGACCCGTGGGCGCGTGCAGGGGCTGCTGCTAGAGGAGGAGGCGGCGGCCGCCCGGGGCCGCCTCGAGCGCACCCGCATCGCCGGACTTGCCCTGCCCCGCAACGATCGTTCGGGAAGGGCGCCTCCTGCCACCAGCTCCAGAGCAGCCCGAACCAAGGTAAGACTAGGGCAGGGGTTGAAAGTCCTGTCTAGGGAGGGGGGTTCATCCTAGAATTCCCGGCTGCCTGAGGTTGGAATCAGGACTGGAGGGGAGACTGCAAGGGGGGAGGAAGCAAAGGATGGATGAGATCAGCCCCAGTGGAGAGGGTAGGGGTGTTTATAAGGACTAGAGGTCCATGGCCAGTAAGAGCTTAGAATCTGTAAGCTCCTCCTCAACCGAGGGTGGAAGGGAGGGGGTTGGGGCTAAGGACCCAGAAGGTCAGGTTATGGGGTCAGTGAGACGTGCAGAGAAGGGTGAGAAAGTGAACTGCCCTCTTCAGAAACAGGCCAGAAGCCTTGGGGTCAGTCTGGTTTGGGACCTGGAGAAGGGTGTCACATCAGGAGTTAATTCCCTGGAACATGGTAAAGATTCCAAGGACAGAAGTCAACTTTGGACTCATCAATCTGGACAGCCCCCATCTTTCAAGTCTAACAGAGAGAATGAGGATGCCTAGGGAATAGAAATGGATGGGAAAAGATAGGAGAAAAATTCCAGCTCTCCTCATCCTCCATAGAAGTCAGGGGAAGAGTCCCTGAGAGAGGAGGAGGAAGAAGAAGATGAAGAAGAGGTATCTGCTCTGTCAGAGGGTTCTGAGGTGCCCGAGGGAGAGGGTGCCCACAGCGGGCAGAACCAGTACAATGGAGAGGCTGGCCAACGGGAAGGTGGCAAAGACCGGCCCAGGGAGTGGAGCTCCTCCGTAGCACCAGGCCGGCAGGATGAGGGTCACCGTTCAGCGCTAGCAGATGGAACCCGGGAGGCCTTCCCTATGGGAGTGGTGAAGATGGAAGGGGGTTCAGGTAAGAAAGAGGTTCCAGAAGCTGGGGCTCCCTTTTTTGTAATGGAGCAGCAGGTACTGTGACCTCACTTTTTAAAAGTGGGTGGAGACACCTCAGAAACAAGGTAGATTTGGAGGAAAAGGAATTCAGAGGGGCTCTCCCTTAGTGCTGGAATATGTTTGGGGAGGAAGGATAGGTAGAGAGATAGAGAAGCTGACAAGTATGCTCTTTTGCCCCTAGCCTCAGCTGCCACAGGTCCAGATTCCCCTTCGCCCGTGCCTTTGCCCCCTGGAAAGCCAGCTTTGCCCAGTGCTGATGGAAATCCTTTCGGTTGCTCGTAAGTCTGAATTGTTTTTGTCTCTTGAGGCTGGGTCTGTGTTGAGTTGGGGCCAGGGTTGGTCTCTGGAAATCAAATGAGAGACAACATCAGGACTTTGTAGGTAGAATTTTAGACTTGGATGTGCTGGTTTCTCGGCACTTAGAAGTTATGCGAACATGGACGTCATGATCTCTCTAGGCCTCAGTTTTCTCATCTATAAAGTGGGTATAATTACCTCACAAAATGTGATGAGGCTCCTAAATGGCAGCGACATATCAGCCCTTCCCCAGGGCTGAGCATGACCAACATTTGTTTAACTGACATCAAACCCAGGTCTTCCCCTCTGGGCCTCAGTTTCCTCCTCTGAAATAGAGGTTGTAATCCTTTCCCACGCCTATCTGCCAAAGGAAGCTGGTGTAAGGATCAAAGAAGATGATTATTTGCAGAGCATTTTCACTTGTTAAATGTTTGGCAAGCATTAGATAGGATGATGATAATGTTATGGTCTGTTTGGGCATCCATAGCTCTGGCAGGAAGGAAAAACCATCTGATCCTGTGGAGTGGACAGTGATGGATGTGGTAGAGTATTTCACTGAGGCTGGCTTCCCTGAACAGGCTTCTGCTTTCCAGGAACAGGTGAGACCTCCATCCTGCTGACACCCCAACCCTACACAGACACACACACACACGCACACGCACACGCACACACACGGTAGAAATGACTAAGATGGGATCCCAATATGAAATGGAAGGATGCCATGTGAAGGAGCATTGGAGGGAGTCCCAGGCCTGACCCAAGTGAGCTCTGCTTCTTGCCCCTGTCCAGGAAATTGACGGGAAGTCCCTTCTGCTGATGCAGCGCACGGACGTGCTAACTGGCCTCTCGATCCGCTTGGGGCCAGCCCTCAAAATCTATGAGCATCACATCAAAGTCCTTCAGCAGGGCCACTTTGAAGACGATGACCCTGATGGGTTTCTTGGCTGAGCCCCCGCCTCTCTGTGACCCCTGAGCTTCCCCTAGCCCTCTCCTTTTCCCCAGTTCCCAAGTTCCCCATCTGCCTAAGAGTCCCTAGCATCCAGGAACTCCCTAAGGGGGAGAAAACCCTATTCCCAACACACTCCCCAAAGAGATTCCAGGGAGGCTGGCGCCTCATTGTCACCCCTTCCCAACTCCCTCTCCCTTAACTGTAGGTATCTTTCTTCTATCCACATCCTGCATTCCAAGCTTGGGGTGATGGCAGGGGCAGATGCAGGATCCTGCATCATACCAGGAGAGGCCCCAATACCTCCCCCCTTCGGCCCCTACTAGAGTCCTGTCGGGGCAAGGAATGCCCTCCTTTTCCCCCTAGCCCTTCCCCCAATTCAGCCAGACTTCACCTTTGTAAATGTTTCACCCTGAGGAAGTAAGGACAGGACTGGACTGACTTTTCCCTTTCTTCCCCCTGTTCCCCTCATCCCAATACATTTCCTTCCAGCCTTGGTCATTTTGGTCAACCCCAGGGTTGAAATGGTGGGTTGTCCTGTTTCCTTCCTCTCTTTCTCTCTCTCTGGTTGTTGCTCTGGCTGTCCAAGTTGCTTTTTAATATTGCACCTGAGGTTTTTTAAATAAAATTAAAAGAAAAATCTCTCTGATCCTGTGTGTGTGTGTGTGTGTGTGTGTGTGTGTGTGTGTGTGTGTGTGTGTTCACATGTTCATGCACCTGCCTGATGTGGGTGGGGTGGCTGGGTGAGATGGGTTGAATAGGGAAATTCCCATACTCACTGCATTCTGTCCTTAGGGAAAAAGTGGGAGGTCATTATCTGATCATAGGCTGTAGCCCTAGAAGGTGCCTTAAAACATTTGGTCCAACCTTTTTATTTAGAAAAGAGAAAACTGAGGCCCAGAAAGGGGTAGAGGTGAGGTACTGAGCAGGATCACTAATGCCTCCAAATCTAGTATTCCTTCCTGCCCTGCCATTACTACAATATGGAGCAGAAAGAGACCTCAGAGACCACCTCCTTTTCGCTAACAGTGCATAGTCCATGATGTCAGTCAACTCTAAAATAAAGGAGGTTGAATTAAATGATCTAAGCCCTCTCTCCAGCTATGGACCTGCTTACGATGTCATTACCTCTCAGGGCCTCAGTTTTCCCACCTGAAAATGAACGTCCATCTGCTCCAACTCAGACATTTTATGTATGTTTCTTGATTGTCTCCCTTCCTGGGCCTGTTTCCTACTCTAACGTGAGAGTACACACTGCCAATCTCCAGGGAAATTTTTGAGGATGGAGGTAGCTCTTTTGAAAAAATAGTATGGCGGAGTCACTGTGGTTTTGGGCTAGGAGAGTGAGGCAGAATGGGTGTACATCGTGAACCCGAACTTGGAGCTTGGAGCGTGCTAGCCCCAGGCGCGTGGCCGCTGGGAGAGAAGCTCAACCCTGACCTGGTGCGTGTTGACATTCAAATGAGGCCCGGCCCCCGGCCCAGGCCTCTCTTCTGTGGTGGTCGGAGTAGGCGAGCAGAAAGCCCAGGAGGCTGCTGCCCCGAAAAGCTGGGGGCGGCTCCCCACTGGGGGAGGAGGGCCCAGGGTGGCCCCTCCAGTCATCTTCCCCCATGGCCAGCGAGTCCTGGTTCGGGGGGTCTCTGCCTGCCGGGGTCCGAGACCCCCTCCCAGCAGGAGACTCGGTCCCCGGACCGCCCCCTACCCCGCACAGCGGTGTCGAGTCCCCTTGGCCTGTGACCCCTGGCCGAGCAGGAGTTTCGGCCGATGCTGAGCCTGGTGGGCCTGTCCTAGGGCAGCCTCTGGCTCCAGTCCCGCTGCCTGGTCCGCCCCCACCTCCCGCCCCCGCCCCCGCCCCCACTCTACTTCCCCTGGAGAGTATGTTCAGCCCCATCACGGAGCAGCTCCGCTACCTGCTCAAGAAAGCGGAGGATTTCCAGAGCTACCTGCTTTACAGGTGATGGGGCCAGGCTGCCTGGCTATCCTGGAGAGCAGGGAGGAGAGGGGACGGGTGCTGTGGGCGGAACAGGTGAGGTAAAAGCCCAAGCTGGAGCTCCCCTCCCTGACCAAGTGGGGTTGTGCCCCTCCCCAGCAGGGACCGGGTCCAGAAGGAGCAGTTGGCCAAGGCGATGCCAACTTTCCTGCAGATGTGCCAGCCTTACTTCCTGTATCTGGAGTCTGCTGCCAGGGGCATGCCCCCGATTCACGGGGCCCTGCAAGAGCTGGTTCGGAAAAGGGTAAGTCAGCAGGGGGGAGCTGGATCCTGGCCCTTTACCTAGCTCCTAGATAAAAGTGAGAATCGGGAGCTTGAGCATAGGATGGGGAACTGCCTCCCTCTGCAGTTAGGAGCCACAACTGGGTTGATATGTACTGTCCTCTCCTTCCAGCTGCTAGAAATCTCCCAACAGCTGGCCCTTAGGCTGGAGCAACTGGTGCTTATGTATGCCTCCTTCGGGTTTGTGGTACTAGAAGAGACCGATCCCCTCAGGTAACTGGCTGGAGGGGAGGGGGACAGAAACAAGGAAGTCTGGGTCTAGGTCCTAGAATATGATCTTAGATACTATCTCCCCCTCCCCTTGACTCTCCCACCTTATAAATCTCTGAACTAAGAAGGGCCCTGGAGGTCATTTCCAACCAATCTCCTTGGATCCTCCAGCCTGAGCCATCTGTCCTCTGCTTGGACACTTCAGGTGACTGGGCACTCACTCTCAGCTCCTTGAAAAATAGGTCCTCACACTTGCCAGCAGGCAAGTCATTACACGTTTCTTGTGTAAAATGGAGATACTTGATACCACTTTCTTTCTAGGATTTTTAGGGTTTAACTCATTTTTTGTGAGTTCTGCTCCATCAGAAAAAAAACAAAACAGAAAAACACTGGATTGAGAGACTGAGTCTGAGTTCAAATTCCAACCCTACTACTCATTACCTTTCCTATATATGGTAGAAAAAATGATGGGAGTCAGGAAGATCTAGATTCAAATCCCTTTTCAGACATGATCTGGACAAATTAGATCCTGGGAAAATCACTTAATTTGTGGACCTCAGCTTCCTCATCTGTAAAATGAGATCACACTACATGACCTCTAAGGGCTCTTCCAATTCCCATGTATGGTCTTACACAAATTATTTAATCTCTCTTGGCTTGAGGGGTGGGTGGTGGATTTTGGACTAGATCACTTGTAAAGACCTATAATCCTAGCTCTTCTTTCTCACCTCCCAATCAGTGTCTCCTGTTTTTTCTGTGGAAAATTCTCACTGGGCCCCTCTCATCAAGTTTCAGTTTTCCGATACTGCTCTCCAGCCCCTTACACAGCTGGCCGACTTCCCAGATACTTGTACAAGAAGATGCGCTGGAATCTAGAAGCTAGTCCTGAGACCAGCAACAGGGGACATGGGCCTCATATAGAATAGTGAGTCTCCCCGACTCAATGCACCCATCACTACCATTTAAAAATTTCTACCATCAGAAAAAAACCACCAAATCAAAGCCCCAAAGTACTTTTCACTCCTAATGTAAAGCCCAATTAGTCTCCGTGGTCAAGGCTGCCCCTAGAGAAAACCCAAAGCAAAGCAGGTATCCCTCCACCAAAGGGTGGACTGAGCCCTGGATTTGGAGTCAAGGAAGCCTCGATTCAGTTTCCAGCTCTGGCACTATATAGAGGAATCACTTCACTTCTCTGGGTCGCAGTTTCACAATCTTTAAAATGGGGGAAGTATTATTTATACTACCCGGGCCTTAGAAGTTGTATCTGTGAACCAATCAATTAGCCTTCCAAGCTCAGGTTTCCGGACCTATAAAATGTGGATAATAATACTTGCACTGGCTCACTCAGAATCCTGGTGGAGAAAGTCTTCGTAAATCCTAAAATTGCTAGAGAAGTTGCTGTCATTTGCTAAAGTCTCTCTTCACAAATTCTTTAACCTCTGATGAACTCCCCACTTCCCTCCTCCCCGAATCAAAAGAAACACCCAAGGACCTGCCTGTAAATACTGTCAGCCTCTACCATCCTATCCCTTCCTTCCCTTTCCCGCAGCTACTTCCTGTGTTATCGAGATACTTGGGAGGACACCGGCAAGAGTCCTGCCAACTCTTGTGCCCAGATTCAAAAGCTCTGGTCCATTGGGCGTTGGGTGCCCCTGGGCCCAGGCCAAGATGGCTCCTCGGATATCTATTCCTGGTAAGGGAGCGGGGCTGGCTTTGAGATCCGGCCCTGCCTCCAAACACCTAATCTCCAGAGCTTTCCCCCGCAAGAAAACAGAGGGGGGAGAGGGGGTGATTAGCTTTCCCAAATATCTTGTAGTTTCTACCCGCTTCAAAAAATTGGTGGCGCAAGGTTTCTTTTTCCTCCCAGCATGTCCGTTCGCAACTGTTGGGCCCCAGACACAATCGAGGGAGGCAGGTGGTGCAGGGGAAGGATCAGAGCTCCATCCCCGCTGTTCTCACGATTTCCCCTGGGCTGCCTCAAACAAACTGGAAACGTGCCCCTCCCCCTCCCGCCAGGATCCTGTGCCCTCAGCCCCCGGGGGAATACCAGCAGCTGTTGACCATAGGTTTTGAGGAGCCGTCGCACACCCTGGCCACCGATCTGCTGGTACAGATTCTCACGGGCCAGGCAGGGAGCGCAGGGCGAGCCCCAAGTACAGCCACGGCTGCCCCTGGCTGGTCTGGGGCTCCCGGGCCCTGAGCCCTTCGTCGCCCTCGGCTTTGGCTATGGGGTAGGCGTGGGAGATGGACGGGGATCCTTCTCCAGCCTTCTAACCCTCCGAAAGCTTAGGCAGGGAAGACTGGGACTTGGCAACTCCCCCTGAGAATGGACGGATGGCTGTTTGTATTTAATAAAGAGAGTGCAGAGGTGCCTCGGTCGTAGCAGCTTTGGTTTCAGTACCGCGTCCTTTCCGTCCAGGAGCTCCGCAACTCTGGCGAGAGGGAAGGGGTGGGGATGGGGGCGGGCGAAGTACCTAGGGATTGAAGGGGAGTGGTACATATCCCTGGCTGGGAGGAAAGCGGGGGGAGGAGCGGGGGGGGAAGGAGAGGACGAGGAGGAGGAGGAGGGGGAAAAAGGGGGAGGAGGGGGAGGGAGGGGGCGCATGCTCAATCGCGCACTGGAAACCAAACGTAAGCACCCGCGCCCGTACACTTCCGGAAACGGGAGAGCTAGCCACAAAGTTGATTGATCGGCTCGCGGTCCTTTCCCTCAACTTGGTCAGTGGAGCCAGCTGCGAAATCGCAAAACAGGGTTTCTGAAAGGGATGCAGGGAAGGGGAGCACATTTTAGCCATGAGACGATCTCTTTCGAAAAAAGGCCGCCGCCAGATGTAATGGAAAGATGCCTGGATTGAGAGGGATAGGACCTGCGTTCGAATTTTGACTGTTACTGAGTTGCTGCGTCACTCTGGGAAAGTCCCATTCCTCCCTCCGAGACCCTTTTACCCGACTGGGAAATAAAGGAGTTGGACTAGTTAATTCCTCTTTCAGCCTCAGTTTCTTCCTCTGCAAAAACAGGAATAGCCTCTAAACAATCTACGTAATGTTGCACTTAATGACCTCCAAGGTCCCTTCCAGAGCTGGCCTTAAAAAAGACTACGATTCCCATCGTGCCCTGCGGAAACCAGACTTATCACGTGTTCTGGTCTGTTTCCCAGCCCCAGAAGTAGGCTGAGAACTGGTTGCTGGAGCCCCTGCCCCAGGTTCCAGTCTGGGCACGGATGGCAATTGACCCCTCCCTTTTTGCGGAGGGGCGAACAGGCTCCGTGGCATCCGCCCTTCCCCACCAAAGGTCGAGGTTATATCTTCCGGTTAACTCCGCGTTGGCTGAGACCAGAGTTGCTGGCCCCGGAAACCTCCGCTGGCCCCGGGACTGGACTGAGTCGAGCCGCTCCCGGGCGCCGCCCTGTGGTCGCGGTTAAAAATCGCAGCTCAGCGCCTTCTGTATTCTGCCGCCCCCTGGCAGCGCTCTGAATCGTGGTTCTCCTTTCCGTCCTCCCTTTCCCCCTCCCCCCTTTCCTTTCTCCTCTCTTCTGACATAGGAGTCCCTAGATTTAAAAAGTCAAGGGTCACAGAGCTGCAAGACCCTAATGATTCCAACCCGAAGCCGGGCATTTCTCCTGCTGTCTAAAACGGTCATCCATCCTCTACTAAAAGATCTCCTGTGGTGAAAAATTCATTACCTTTCAAGGCAGCCCCTTCACCTTTTGGATGGTTCTTATTGTTAGGACAGTGTTCTTTATAGGCAAACAATAGTTGATTTCGTCAGCATGAGGATATTCCATTGTGGGAACCCTTCCATCAAGGCAAACTTCAACCAGTCTGTGATTTATAAAATATTGGGGGGGGGGGGGGGGAACAAGCATTTATCAAATCCCTGGTATGTGCCAGTCACTGTGCTAAGCCTTTTATCTCCAAGATCCAGAGCTGGAAGTGATCTCAGAAGCCATTTTTAGCCCAAACCTGCATTTTACAGCTTTGGAAACGGAAACTGAAAATTAAAGAGGAACATGCCCAGGGTTACACAGGCAGTAAGCAGCAGAGATGAGATTTGAACCCAGATCTTCTGACTCCAGAATCAATGCCGCTTCTCTTGTACTAGACCGACTTAGTCAATCCAAAGAGTTGCTCAGACATTCAGTGACTTGCACACGGTCACCCCGCCTAAATCTGCCTCTCCATAACTTCTCTCCATTATTCCTGGCTCTGCCCTCTGGTTTAGATAAATCTAGTCCCTGTTCCCAAGGACCGCCCTTCAAATACTTGAAGACACTTATCATCTCTCCCCTAAGTCTTCAATTTTTCCAGGCTAAACATCTACAAGTGTTTCAGCAGAGTCTCTGGTGACCCAGTCTGCCAAGTCACCATCTTGGTAGAAGTCTTCTTCCACCTTCAGTTTTTCAAAGCCCTTCTGCAAATGTGGAAGAAATGGTACATTTTACTATTTAGTGTCTTGCATTTTGTAACATCTTTTGTGCTGTTGCTCTCCTCTTCCATTACCATTTAAGTTTTTGTCTTGTCTTGAGAGCTAGACCAAGTCCCTTGATAGCTTCTGTGGATCCCCCACAGTGTCTTACAATAGGCTGAAAACAGCAGATGTTCAATGAATATATGTTGCTAACTGATGGATGTTCAGTCCAGGCTGAAAGGAGGAGGGCATTCTAAGAGGAAGGAGACAGCAAGAAGAATGGTAGGTTCTCTACCTTCTTGGAGATCAGTCCAATACAAGGGTTCTTAACTTCATTCATGGCATATATATACCCCTTCTTAGAACAGCATTTTTAAACACAAAATAAAATACATAGGATTACAAAGGAAGTTAGTTGACATACAAGTCATCAAAAAAATTTTCAAGTTCACAAACCCCAAGTTAAGAACCCCTGAAAGTAGAGACTCTGAAAGATATACTTAGATAACTTGAATAGAGGAGACTTCCTAGCTATGCAACCGGGCAGAATCATTTCATCTGCGCCTCACTTTTCTAATTGTAAAATGTGGGTAATAATGCATCTGGTACCTACCTGACAGGGTGGTTATGGAGAGCAAAAGAGACAAGTGACAGAAAGCATTTTATAGACCTTACATAATTCTACAAATGTTAGCTGTTACTATTATTGATAAATGCCCTAAGAGGAGAGAAAACACACCTATCTGGAATGATTCTGGGAGGGGTTGAGCTCCAGCTGGCCTTTCCAGACATTTTACTCCACTTCCATTTCCCCTCTAGAATGTTTTATGTTCCAGTTAGACTGGCTTACTAGCGATTTTTTCTCTGACCTCAGCCTTCCACATTGCGCTTTGGAACCAGCAAAGTGATATCATGAACCAGCTAGGTGGCACAGTGGATAGGGTGCCAGGCCTGGAGTCAGGAAGACCTCAGTTCAGATTTGACCTCAGACATTTATTAACTGTATGATCCTGGCCAAGGTCTGTTAACTCTGCTTACCTCAGTTTCCTTATCTCTAAAATGAGCTGGAGAAGGAAATGGGAAACCACTCTAGTATCCTTGCCAAGAAAACCCCAAATGGGGTTACAAGTCAGACATGATTAAAAAACAAGGGGTATAATAGAACCTAAGTTCAAATCTGGCCTCAGATGCTTACAAGCTGTATGGCACAGGACAAGTCACTTTACCTTTTGTCTGCTTTAGTTTTCTCAACTGTAAAACGGGAGTGATCATAGCATTATCATTGATGTGAGGATAAAATAAGGCTATTTGCAAAGCACTCTGCAAACTTTAAAGTACTGTATGAATGCTAGCACTCCCTCTGTGCTGTGACACACCCTGTCTGCCTCCAATGCCTGAAATGCTCTCTCACCTATGCCTTTTATAAACCTCCTCTTGTTTCAAGGCTCAGAATAGGAGCTACTCCTAAGAAACTCCTTTCTGGACCCCCCCTCAATTATTTGGTCATCACATTTATTTAAACTTATTTCCTAGGTGGCACAATAGGCTTTTAGTTAGAAAGACCTCAGTTCAAATCCAGCCTCACATACTCCCTAGCCTAGATTCTAGGCAATGCCAACAACCTTTCTTGGCTTCTGTTTCTTCATGTGTAAAATGGGGAGGGGGGATCCTCTAAGCTTCTTCCCAACTATTGTATTTCTTTCCCTCTATAGTAAGGCAGGGATTATTTTTAGCTTTTGTCTTTGTATGTCCGTTACTTTAGTAAGTGTTGCTGGTCAAATGAATGAATGAACTTGGCATTTGAGCTAGGTTTGGAAGCATAGGTAGGATTTCAATAGGTATAGCTAAGGGAAGAGGGCAGATAGAAGAAACAGTCTGAACAAAGAAAGATTCAGAGAAGGAAAAGTGCCCTTTGTGTTCGGGATCTTCATTGAGCTAGAATTCATTAGGCACCTGGGAAGTACAAGGCTAAAAAATAACATCCCTCTCTTCATAGAGTTTACCATAATGAGTATGGTATGGGAGGGAGTTAGTATGATATATACACAAATAATTGTTATAAGAGATAGAATGTGATAAGGACAAAGGAGATATTCAAGGAAGGCACTCTAAGGAATTTGATGGAATCAAGACAACATTCAGCTGAAGGTAGACAATGGAAACTTCCAGGAGAAGGTGGCACATGAGTGGGGTCTTCAAGGAAGAGAATTTCTCTGGACAGAGATGAAGGAAGCACATTAAAGGGATGGAAATTGTCCCCCACTGAGGTAATATGGGAAGGCAAGGGATACCAAGTAGAGGGAGCAGGTTCATAGTCTTGTACGGATAAAATGGGGGTGGAAGTGGGGGTGGGGAAGGACTGAAAAGCCTTGAATACCACGATAAGGAGTGTGTATTTTATCCTGTATGACGTGAGGAACTAATTGAAAGTTTTTTTGGTCAAGGGCCTGGTATGCTCCTTTCTAAACATGAGGAAGACCTCTTTTTCAATAATGGATTGGATAGGGGAGAAGTTGAAAACATGAATACCAGTTCAGAGGCAGTGCGTACAGTGCAGAGATCTATAAGTGCTGGTTTGAATCCTTGAGCTAACTACTTAGGGCAAATCACTTAAGCTCTCTGGACCTTCTCCTATAAAAAGACAGGGTTCGATTGGCTCTCTCAGTCCGCCATCAGATCTAAATCCTATGACCCCACTTTAGTGGGTACATGTGTCTGTCGGAAGGGTGCAGCCTCCCCTCCTACTTCACTCCCTTTCAGCCTCAGTTTTCCCAGGGGAGGAGATGGGGGAAATCCAATTGAGCTCGCACTTCCTAATTTAAGCCACGCGGAGGCAGCATGAGACAAGACCTAGAAGCTCCAGCAGCAGGCGATGGAGTGGCGCCGCGCCCTGAGCATCCTAAAATACTCGGGCGGGGGAGGGATAGAACTCTGAGCTCCCGACAGCCCAGGAAAGAAGGATCTTAACTGATCGGTCCCTTCCTCCTCCTCCTCCCACGGCTTTGGTCCCAGAGAACAAGCCGGGCAGGGACAGCAGATAAGGGGTTGCCAGCCACCTCCTAAGTAACAAGAGCCGGATTCCAGAAGGTTCCTCCCTTTGCTTTCCCAGACCCCAGCGTTCTCCCCACACCCTGCACGCTACCTCCTCCTCCAATTTGGCCAGAATTAGACCCACCAGAAATGCTTTGGGTCCCCAACAGTTCCTTGGTTTTTTTTTTTTTCCCTCTCTCTCCCTAGGCAGAGTACCACAGTGTCCCTGGGGAAGAAAGAGCCACAGACAAACAACCCGGGGAAGAAGGGATGTTTATTGATGGCACAGTGAGCAGAGAAGATTCGGAGGGTTCCCTCTCTCCCAGACATGTAACAGTCAGAGGCGTGAATATGGGCTGGTTAGCTTCCAAGAGAGAATAGAGGAGGTAGGCATTCTGTTTCCCTCCTGGTTGGGTTAGGGTGCCACAACAGCATTGGGGACAGGTGGCCAATCAGGAGCCCCCAGTCCGAGTTGGGGGGGGGGGTGTAACCAATCAGAACTCCCATTCCCGGTTAGTGGAGGAAGTGTGCCTTGGGGGGGGGTAACCAACTAAGGCTACCCAGTCCAGGTTAGTGAGGGGAAAGGGACAGGTGACCAGTTATTCTTCCTGGTTGAGGGGCTCCGTGGTGTGGATCAAGATCGTCTTCCCTCGATTAAAGGAACAGGCACTACCACGGTCATCCTGTGAAGAAGGGAGAACAGCAGAGGGTGAGTGAATCAGGGTCACCGTGCAAAGAAGGGTTGCTAAGCCAAAGAGCTAAGCTTCCATTCCAGAGCTGGAAGAGACCTTGGAGTCTCTTTCAGTAGTACAGCTCCATTTCCCAGAAGCCCCAGACATGAAGTGACTTACCCAGGGTCACACAGATAGTGAGCAGAGTGCACAATTAGCATTCAGGACCTTTGACCCCAAGCCCAGTGCCTTCTCCAGAGCATCTCGGTATCTAGACCTCAGATGATCATCTCTAAAATGGGGGTTAGGGGAGGGAAGACAACTGGAAGGGGGAGAGCAGACTTGAAAATCTCTAAAGTTCCTTCTAATTTTGTATCTTATGTGTGAGGTACAGTGGGAGCAAGCATTTGCTCTGGTATTGGAAGAAACTGGTCTCTATTCCCATCTTTGACACCTATTAGCTGGGTGACCTTGGACAAATCATTTAACCCCCTCCTTTCCTTTTCACCCCCACACTAAGTAGGCTTCAGTTTCCTTCTCTGTAAAATGAGAGGGCTGTACTACTTGGCCTCTGAAGTCCCTTCCAGGTATCTTATCGCTCCCCCTTTTTTTTAGAAGGGGAGACAAGCTCAGAGAAGGGTCAAAGAAAAGGGACTAGCCTTAGGCCACAATGGGATGAGAAGCAAAGCCAATACTGGAATAAGGGACCCAGGCCGTCATTCCCACTCTACTGAGGCTGTCCAAATGACCTACAGAGCCTAGGGGAGCAAAGGGCTAGATCTGAGGTCTCATGCATTTCTTCTTCCTGGAGCGGAGTCTTTTACAGTGGAGCCTAGGGTTACAGTGGAGGGGGAGAATCTGCTTATGTGTGTGCCCAGTACTTGGAACACAGGTAAATTTCTGAACGTTGCAGACACTGCTCACCTGCTCTAGGGTATTCTCAGAATCCCGTCGAGGGGGCCACACCACTGAAAGCTTTCCAGAGGGTGTGCTCTCTGCAAGGAAAGGAGGAAAATAAAGTCATGAGAAACAGCATCCCTGCGGTCCCACCTCGGTGATCTTCCTGTTTTATGGCCCGGAAAAGTTCTTTCTCTTCCACCCTACCCCACCCCCAGCCTGGCGCCCGGGGCCATAGCAGTCCACGCCCTACTAAATGTACATAGAAGCTAGAGGCCTGCTCCCGTCCTCTCCAACCCCACTCCCTAGGCACGGATTCCTAACTATAGGAGATTCCCTCAGTCCCATAAAGAGGGACAGGATGGAACGGAAGAAACTGGGAGTCGAAAAGCTGATGCCTCAGTCTGAGACCTGCCCAGGAAAGCCCAAGAACCTTGGCAGAAGAAAGACCCGGCATCTTACCCGTGAGACTCGGGGTCGGCTCTTTGAACTCTGAGGTCCCATAGATGCTGCGCCTCTGGCGCTGCAGCTCCCGCTCCCTCTGGCGAACTTCTTGGACTTCCTGCTCCAGCAGCGACAACTGGACTCGACGGGTCGGAGCCGGGGTCGTAGCGGAAGCAGGGACCGGAGCCAGAGTTGGGATCGGGACCGGGGGTCGAGCAGTTGGGACCGATGCCGAGGCAAGAGCCGGGCTCGGGGAGCTCAGAGCAGAGGCTGAAGGCAGGACCGGGGCACGTGGGGCCGGAGCCGGAGCCGGGGCTAGGGCTAGGTCTGGCGTCCGGGCGACAGCTACAGCTGGGTTTCGGGCTGGAGCGGTTGCTAGAACGGGAGCAGGAATAGGAGCCTGAGCTAGAAATGGTGCCCGGAGCCGACTGCGATGCTCCAGAACCACCACGTGGGCGGCGCCACTGGCCTCGGTGAACGAAGGGCCCCGGCCCACGGACTCTGCCCGAGGATGCGCGCCCCCAGCCTCAAAGGCCAGCTTGCGCTCGCTCAGCGGCTGCGGCCCCTGGCCGCGCTCCGGGCCACCGCAGGGCCCCGAGCCCAGTCGCACCAGCGCCTCCTCCCGGCGCGCCTCCCGAGCGATTTCGCGCTGCATCTGGGCGCCTGCCCGGGCGCGCTCCACGTCCCGGGGCAGTCCAGGCCCCGGGCCCGGCAGCAGGCTAAGGATGGGCCGGAGGCGCAACTCCACCAGCTCCCCACTGGCGAAGCTAGGGCTCAAGCCGCGGCTCCGTCGCAGGCTCGCCTCGCGCTCCTGGCTTTGACGGATCTCTCGCTCAATTGGGGTCTCGGTGGCAGTCGTGGCGGCCGCCCCGGGGGGCTCCATGCCCAGCTCTGCTCCCGAGGCTGTGGCTGGCCGCGGACTCAGAGGCATGGAGGGCTGCTGACCGCCTGCCCCGCCCGACTCTCCTCTCCCGCCCGCCCCTAGCCTCCGGGAACTGCCCCTCCTCGCCCCAGGGGCAGGCCCGGCCCCGCCCCCTGCACCTGCCTGGACCTCGGCCCCGCCCCTCGCGGTCCCGGGTGCAGCCACCGCTGCCCAGACTGAAACCCTTGAGGCTCTCCCAGGGGGCCCGGGGCACAGTGCTTCGTTCTTTGGCCTGCGCCCCTGTCCGAATATTGGCTTGGTCAGTGAGGCTGAGCTACGTGTCAGTCCGATTGACACTACCCAGACTAGGTTCCTTGATTCTTGTGGCCATGGGCTGGGTGAGGTGTTTTCTAGGATGGGTATTTTAAAATGAAAGGAGCCTTGAGAGAGTTCTCCCCAAGAAACATCGTGGCTGATGCCCCCTGAGTTAGCACTTGACGCCATGCCCATCTCTTCCACACTGCCCTGAAAGAGCTCAATGCTGCTCCTCGGGTTTGTCCCCACATTCTTGCCGTTCTCCAGGCTGTACCTCCAGGGGGCATTTGACTCTATGTCTCTGGTGTAGGGTCAATGGGTCCCATAGTGTCACTGGAACCTATCCCACAGTCCATGAACCCTAGCTCAGCAATGGGATGGAATCTGCCTCTATCCCACCTCACTCTCCCTTGAGATGCCACCTTGTTCCAAACCCTTCTCCTCCAGAAGAGTGTGCCACCCCAAAGAGGCCAACCCCTGCCCAGGGGCGCTTAAATTCCTGTCCCTCTTCTCACGCTCTCCTCCAGCCGCTTCTGGGTTCCCCCGATCACAAACTGAACGCTGCTTTCAGGGCTCTACACCAAGAAAGCACCACCACCACCCCATCCCACAGCTCAGCAGTTTGCTGGCACTTCTCACCCCCACCCCGCAGAGGAACAAGTACCCTCAGGCTAGTCTGGTCCTCCCTTGGGGAGAATTCCTGGGCATCTACGATAGCGTGGAGGCCCATATCGAAGCCAACTCCTCCTGGTTCCTCTATAGACTCAGCAGCCTCTGCTACCTCCTGCTGGAGACCAATGGGTCCTCTGAAAACTGGCATGAAATTCTCAACTTCAATATTCCAGCTACAGAAGCTGCTGAGCCTCCTCCTCCACCATACTGGAAGCACTAGAAAATGAAACATTCTTCTTTCCCCTGGAATCCGTCATGGGGCAAGTTGGCTGGGGAGGGCTATACACTATGTAGCCTGAGCAAAGGTGACTTTGGGCCAGTTGAAATCTAGGTGCTGAAAGAGGGGAGAAAGTGGGCCTGCTCCAGGATGTTTGCACAGAATCAGGAGCCTCCTTAGAACAAAGGAGACTGGAGTGACATCTACTGTTCTCTTTTCTCTACCTCCTTCTCTACCTGCAAGTCTGACCACACCCACCTCCATCTTTTAGCCCATCACTTTCTCTTTCTCTATTTGTAGTTTTGTTTCTCCTCAGTCTTATCTCTCCACACCTCTGTTTAGGTGATTCATGTGTATCCCTGGCTTTCTTTCTGCTTTTCTCTATCTCCAATTTCAGTTCTCTGTTTCTGTGTCCCTGTTTTGTGCAGCCCTCCCTCCTAACCTCCTAACATGGAGTGTGTCTATGTGCCTCTGCTTGTTTCAACTCTAAATACTAAATGGTAACTGTTTCTCTTTTGGCCAGGAACCCTGAGGGCCTATCCCTCCCAGTTTGATTTTTTTTTTAAAGGGCCATCCCTTGAGTAACTACTTAAAGGGGAACTATTCACTGAATGGGCATTATCTCACTCAAAGTGAGAACTTGAAAAGACCTTAGTCTAAAAGGACCAGGGTCTCCCATTGTATCCTGAGCCATCTCCAGTGATCCTGATGAATATCTGACCACCGGACCCAGATGGCGATGGAGGGGAAAGGAAGGCTGGGGACCTTGCACAGCCCTCTCTCACTCAAATCAAAGTTAACTTCAAGTGATATAATCTATCATCATCTCCCTAATGTCATAGTACTCTTCCGTGAGTAGCAGCTCCTCTCATCTCCTCTCCTCTCCCTTCTTACCTGGAGGTGCTCTGCTCAGGGAAAGATGCACTTTGATGGCCCTAAACTGTCTTTTTTCCTTGGGACTTACTGGCTAGATTTCTTACTCAAAGACCAAGCCTTAAACCCAATTCACTCAGTAGCTCATAGACTGGACAATAGGTCCCTGCCCTCCTAGCCCAGAGTGAATGTAAATACTACATAGTAACTGTTTCTCTTTTGTCTAGGAACCCTGAGGGTCTTCCCCTCCCATATTGAATTTTTTTTTAATTAAAGGGGCCACCTCTTGAGTAAATACTTAAAGAGGTCTATTCACTGAATAGGCTTTACCTCATTCAAAGTGAGAATCTGAAAAGACCTTAGCCTAAAAGGGCCACGGTCTCCCATGGTATCCTCAGCCATCTCCAGTGGTCCTGATGAATATCTGACCACTGGACTCAGATGACGCTAGAGGAGAAAGTGAGGCTAGTGACCTTCCACAGCTCTCTTTTGCTCAAATCCAACTCAACTACAAGTCATGTCATCACTCCCTGATGTCATGGTCCTCTTCCAGAAGGAAGGACAAACACAACAAATTTAATCTCCTTGTATCTCTTCTGCTCCATCTTGTCTATTACTGCTTTTCAGGGTCTCTGGCTCTCTATTTTTTCTATATTTTTCATATCTTTTAATATCTATCTATCTACCTCTGAAGGAAAGCTATGGCAAATCTAGATAGCATACTAAAAAGCAGAGACATCACCTTGTCAACAAAGGTCCATATAATCAAGGCTATGGTTTTTCCAGTAGCAATGCATGGCTGTGAGAGCTACACCATAAGGAAAGCTGAGTGCCACAGAATTGAGGCTTTCAAATTGCAGTGCTGGAAAACACTTTGGGAGTCCCTTGAACAGCAAAGAGAACAAATGAGGTCAAATACTGAAGCTGAAGCTCAAATACTTTGGCCACATAATGAGAAGATAGGACTCATTGGAAAAGACCCTGAAATTAGGAAAGATGGAAGGCTAAAGGAAAGGCGGATAGAAGAGGAAAAGATGAATAGATAGTGTCATGGAAGCAATGAATATAAGCTTGGATAGACTTTGAGAGATAGTGGAGGAAAAAGAGCTAGATGTGCTGTGGTCCATCTGTGGGGTCGTGAAAAATTGGACATGACTGAACATCAACAATCTGCCTTTGTCCCTCTTTGACTCTGTTTCTGTTTCTGTTTCAGTCTCTTTCCTGTTCCTTTGCCTACCTCTATGTGTCTCTGTTCCTGTCTGTCTCTATGTGTTTCTGTCTATCTCTATCTGCCTATCTGCTCGCTCTGTGTGTGAATCTTTGTTCTGTTTATTTTCTTCTTCAGTTAGGTGTCTGTCTCCTGTTCTCCTCACATCAAAATTCTCCGATCCTTCAGACCTTACCCTTCAGAACTTAGCCACCATCTTTCTTTTTTATTTTTACGAATAGGGCAGAAGGCAGATATTTTTATGTATAGGCAGATGGCAGATCTTCCCAAATGGAGATCCCTGGAAATGAGGATGGCACCATAGAGATCCTAGGACCCTATGTTTAGGGAGTCTTCTGAGGCCCCTGGAGGGTATCTATACCTCTGTGCCCCATATCTTCGTTTTACACAGATTCTCAATATCCCTTAACCAATAAGTAGCACCCTAAGTAATGACAGCTTCTCTTTTTTCCCTGTAGTTCAAAGGTGACATTCTTTCTCTCTTAGTCCCAGGAATAGTCTTTTCGTTAGCCCTTTCATCCAATAAACTTTCATTGTCTCTTCTCCCCAGCATCTTTCTTCTATTCCGCTCCCCTGTCTCACTCTTCTCCCAGCATCCTTACTCCTTAGATCCTTCCTACTAGTTGCTACTTCCTTGCCTGTCCTTAGTTTTGCAAAAGAGATTGGGACCCAGTTTGAAGCCAGAGAACTTGGCTTTAATCCCAGCTTTGCCATTTTAAAAGCTTTATTACTTAAGATGACTCATTTTCCTCCCCTGAGTCTCATTCTCTCCTCTGTAAAATGAATATAATAATTCATCACAATGTGTCTCAGTGTTTTTGTGAAGAAAGTGTACTAGAAATTGGTATGATCACCTGGGTGACATTCAGCAGGTCACTTTCTGTCTGTGTCTCATTTTCCTCATCTATAAAATGCCAGCATTTGACTAGATGATCTCAGGGTCTCTTCTAGTGCTAAATTCTGCATCTCTAAATCCTCTTCCTTTCTCAAATACTTCAAGTCAACTCTCATGCCCCTTCTAGATCTTCTGTCCTCCAGGCTAAAGGTCTCCAGTTCCTTCAGATGATCCCTTTACAAGATGGTCATCCTAACCTTCTGGGCACCCCTCAGTTTGTCTCTTTTCCTTCCTAAAACAGGGAGTCCAGAAATAAGCAAAGTACTCCAGACACAATACCTCCCTGGAACCTGCCTTGAAGGGTCCATGCTCTTAGATCTATGCTCACTCTGGACATGTTACCAAAACTCAAACTCAAATGAGATGGAGAGAAAACAGTTTTGTACGGGAGGCAGGTGGGTGGGAGGGGTGGGGGGATGGTGTGTGAAACCTGCAGGAACTGGATATAGTGGATGGTGTGCATTTACACCTCAGAAATCAGCAACTTCTACAAATTGGGGCTTGATGTTGTTTTGTTAATTCTCTAGACTTAAGAAATGAATAGAGAAAATGTTAATAATGCGGATTAAATTTAAAAGTGTGTATGTATACTTCTTTCTCCCCAGAGAGCTGACTGTCAAACATTTACCAGCACATCATTGAGTGGAAAGAAACACATTAAATTCCTGCATTTTCTCAAATGAATGCTCTTCCTCCTTCCTCTTCTCTATTTAACAATTTCAGGTCCTCAGTGTCTGTCAGTGAGTCAACAAGCATTTGTTAAGTACCCACTAGGTGACAGGAATGGGGTGTTTGAGGAGGATTAAAGTTAAGTGGTTTGGGGATTGCTCATCCACCCCTGGTGTCCATCTGATTCACCCAGCTTTCACCTGTGACTCCAAGAAAACGTAGCATGTACAACAGTCACACCTGGTAAACTGCCTTGGCAGATGACTAAACCAGGTTGAGGGGTACCTAAAGGTCTCAAACCCGGTGGTGCATTAAGGGGATGCCTACTCCAGCATGTGAAGACTTCCCTCAGTGGAAAGAATGGATGAGAATAATTTGTTTGAACAGCCATGAAGGCCAATGAAGCAGCTGCTAGGGAGTGCTTAGAGCTTGGTCAGACATAAAGACAACCAAGGCATCATCAGTCCTCTTAACTTTTGTCTTGTTACTGGACTTTGATGACTCTGGAAGAAAGAGTGAGGCTGATAACTGTATAACTCTGCCTCGCTTACATCCAGTTCACGTGCAAGTCAAGACATTATCCCATATCTACTGTTTTACAACATTGTGATGTCATTGGTCCTCTTGGAAAAAGGAAAGATGAACAGCCATGTGCCAGGCACTCTGCTAAGTGCCAGTGCTACTCAGCCCCTCCCCCACTACCACCACCACCTCCACGAAGCCTTTCCCAATTCCAGTCCCCTCCACCCAGAGGTATCTCTTGTCTCTGAACTACTGTAGCAGCCTGAACTGTCTGCTGACATTTAAAAATTCTGAATCATGGATTTGGAGGTCCAGATTTGCAGGTCCTCAGATGTGATCTAGTCCAACCATCCCATACCACAGATTACTGCAAACTTAAGCCCAGACAAGAGAAGTAACCTTCCCAAGATCACACTGGTAATAAGAAAGAGAGTCAGGGATCTTGGATCCTCTGACCAAATCAAGTCCTCTTTCCATTACATTACAAGGATCCCACAGTGCCTGATATTGTTAATTATCTAGTCTCCTGTGTGTGTCTCCTCTCCTTAGCCAGAGATGAGAGACCTTGAAGGGCAGACCTCCTGGCTTTTAGATTCAAATCCTCAGTAACTAGCACATCATAGCTAGAATGAATGACTGAACGAATGAATGAAATGGGGTGAGGGTGGGGGGTGGGACTGCTGGAGTTGGTGAGAAGGTCATCTAGTTCAACTGCTGCCTTTTACAGATGAAGATACTGAGAATCAAAAAAGGACAGTGACATGCCCAAGGTCACACAGGTATTAAATAATAATAGCTCATAATTCTATTGCATTAACAATAGCAATAATTCTATTGCACCTGAAGTTTGGGGTTTATTTTTGTCCCAGACTCTGATTTAATTGGTCTAAGAAGCTCCCTATTAGAAAACCCTTCAAACAAGAAGAACAAGAAGAATCAATATTTACATGGCACTTACTATGTGCCAGGCATCATGCTAAGCACTTTGTAAGTATTATTTCATTTTGATCTTCACAACAACTCTGGGAAGTAGGTACTGGTATAGATGGTATAGATGAGGAACCTGAGGTAAACAGAGGTTAGACACTTACCCAGGGTCACACAAGCAGAAAGTATCTGAGGTAGTATTTGAACCAGTGCAGATCAGATGGGCCACTGCTCTAACAATTTAGTCTTAGAGAGGAATATGGGGCCCTGAAGGAGTCAAATAGGCAGTACGTGTCACAGACAGCAGCTGAACTCTGTTCCTTCTAACTCTGAGGTCAGTCAGTACTCATGACACAATATTACCTCTCAGATTTTAAGTTTTACAAGTTATTTTCCTCACTAGCACTGTTAGAGGTGGGTAGCACAAATGCTTTTATCCCCATTTTATAGATGAGAGACTCAGTAGTACTTATCCATGGTCATGCAGTTATCAAGAAATAGAGCCAGAAGTCAAATCCAGGTCTTTTGATTCTCACTCCTTTCCTCTGCTCCACACCAACTCACAACCCTCAAAAGTTTGGGAATAACATGTGGAGAAGTAGGTTCCATTCCCCTCTAACTGTGTGCCCCTCTGCTCTTCCAGCCTGGAAGTAGGAGTCCCCCAGTGGCTGGTCCTCAGGATTCCCAGGCTAATCTAACCGCACCCTAACTTTCCTGTCTACCCTGCTTCAGAGCTCAAGAAGAAGGAAGGAGGCTCCTGGAAAAGAGAGAGCTGGCAAGGGGAATGTGACAGTGGTTAGAGCACTGCTACTACTACTACCACAACTACCACCACCACCAAAATTAATACTACTACAACTTCCACAATTACCACTGCCACTACCATCAGCACCCCCGCCACTACTACCACTACCACTCCTATCACTATCTCTACCACCACTATCACTACCTCTACCACCACTACCACTACCCCACCACCCACTACTACTACTACTAGTTAACATTTATATAACACTTACTTTGTGCCAATTCTTGTAAGTTTCAGCTTATTTGAGCTTCATAACAGCCCCAGAAGGTGGGTGCTATTATTATCCCCATTTTACAGATGAGGAAACTGAGGCTTAGGGAGGTTAAGTGACATGCCCAAGGTCACACCACAAGTAAGTGTCTGAAGTTGGCTTTTGACTCAGGTCTTTCTGACTCCAGGTCTGACTCCATCTACTGTGTAACCTAGCTGCCAGCTAGATTTGGAGTGTGAGGACTTGCATCTCCCCCAGACTTTGGGACCTTGGGTCCCTCTCTGGGCCTCCATCCCCTCAATATCTTAATAAAAGGGTTAAGTTAAGTGATGTCTAAGGT